>NC_090984.1:116488550-116821988 GCF_041146395.1 Eulemur rufifrons | reverse complement strand
GGAGGCTGAGGCAGGAGGATGGCTTGAGCCCAGGAGTTTGAGGTTGCTGTGAGCTAGGCTGACGCCACAGCACTCTAGCCAGGGCAACAGAGTGAGACACTGTCTCAAAAAAAAAAAAGTTAATTTAAAAAAGTGACACCCTAGAAGAATCTAAAGAAAATAACAGTGGTGATGTATCTGATAGCTAGCAGAAATCCCCTTTTTAGGCACACAAAGACAAAAATAATAAAGTAAAATATTGGCAAGTTTTCATAAATATTAATAACTTTTCTATGAAACCCCCCCCCCCCCACACACACACAAAAGACAGTGATGAACTGGAAACAAAAAATTTGCAACATCTATGAGAATGGATTAAGATAGTTAATGTAACATTAGTTCCTATGAATCAGTAAGAAAACAAATTCAATAGAAAAAAAAGTCCAAGGATAAAATAATTCACTAAAGAAGAACTGCATAGCCTAATAAACTTAGAAATAGTTTTAGACTTACTAGTGGTAAAAGGAAGTGTAAATTAAAGTAAGTCATCATTTTTCACCTGTTACATCAACAGAGGTTCTTTTAAGTGACGATGCTAATTGCTGGTGAGGAGTAGAAGGAAATGGATCCTCCCCCATACTGGTGTGGGGGTGTAAGCTGATACTATTTTTGGAGGGCAGCCTAACAATAAGTATCAAGTGCCATAAGGAATGCATAGTTTCTAACCCAGCAATTCCACTTCTAGGAATATACAGAAAATATTTGCGCCCTATGATGTTAGCACTGTATGCCCAGATAACTTCTAGGAGTAAAAATTAGAATTTAAACCCTTAAAACGGGGGCGCTGACACACTGAATTCTATAGGACAGAATATTTGATGACAATTAAATATGACGTTAAAGTTCCGGGAAAGGCAAACGTGTGGGGAGGGAAACAGATCAGTGGTCGCCACGGGCGGGGAGGGGGTGACTCCAAAGGAGCTTGATGGGATTTGAGGGGACGGGGAGGAGGGGCGATAAAATGTTATATATCTGAGCTGGTGGTTCCACGACTGTGAAAGATCGTCCAAACTCACGGAAGTGTACACTAAAAGGGTGAATTTTACTTTATGTAAATTACACCTCAATGAACTTGACTTTAAAAAAATCTTGTTGAAGACGATTAAATAGCCTGGGGAAATGTAAATGGCCCATGAAATAAAGCCAGTAGTTCGCAGAGCAGTGTGGCAGTGTGATTGGAACTTGGCGGGGTGGGGCAGGGGAGACAGAAACGGACTGGAAGGAAAAGCTCCAAAACACATCAGTGTCTCTCTCTAGAAGTGAAACTAAATACTGTTTTTCTCCTTGCGTTTTGTTTGATTTTTGCAGCACACAGCTCTTCCGTCATGGGGAGAACTTTCACAGCTGGGGACTGTGGCCCAGTTGCTACGGCTTTCAGGGGCTTTAGAGCGCTTTTCTCTTCGGCAGATCCACCCAGCAAGAGCGAACCCACCCGAGGGCGACAGCCTAGGCCGACGAGAGGGACAGAGGCCTGGGTGGGGGGCCGGGGTGTGGGGCGACGCCTGCGCTCTGCTCGGGTCCCCATTGGTTGGCAGGGGAAGTGCTACAAGCAGGTTTTCATTTCCTGAGCTGAGTGGGACCGGGACCGGCCTCAACATGAAGAGTGAGTCTTGGGCCAGGGCTGGGCAGGGGGCGGGGGGCGGGCCTCCCCGACCCCAGCCTGCGAAGGGCCAGGGTGAGCTTGCACTCCCTGTCCCCTTCAACCTGCTGACTCACTCCCCGCTCCCCTGCTCTCGCTCTCTAGGGCTGGTGGCTGCCGCAGTCGGAGGAGGTGAGTTACCTGGATCGCCTCCATCGCCAGGAGTTCACCTGGCTCCTGCCCTTGGAAGGCTGGGAGACCGTGGAGGCGCGGCTGCCCGGGTTCAGAGGGCTGGCTCACCCCCTCCCCCTCCCCTCCCGGAGCTGGCTGGGTGAACCACAGGGGCAGAAAGCAACACTCACAAATCTCCAGGGAAAAGCCGCCCCCCCCCGCCCCCGTTTCTGGTCCCAGCTTCTCCTTCTGTCCTCATACATAATGAGCATATAAGGAAGATTTTGTTTGAAAGGGAGTTTAACACATTGACTGCCACACTAGAAAAAAAATTTTTTTTACTTGGGGCCACAGTAGTTTACTATGAAAATAGAATAAAAACTTCAAAAACAAAACAATCCTTTCTAATTTAATGAAAAAGTTATTATTTTTTATTGTTTTCTGTGTGTGAGTTATATGCAACTTGAAAAATAGTTCGGCTTCCAAGGTTAAGAGATGTGTGAGTTATATATGTCATGAGGCCCCCAGCTCAAAACTAGTGTAAGTTAAATACGACTCACGTGGCAGTTAATTTGTTAACCTAAACACCACAATGCCTTATTTCACCCCCACACTTACACACACACAAACCTGAGACCCATTGAGGGGCAGTGACTTTCCCAGCGTCACACAGCACCTGGCTCCACACCCCCCACTTCTTCTTCACCTTGGGACCCCACTCCAAGCTGCTGTCTTCCAAATGCTCAAGCCAACGGTCCCCAGAAACCGTTAAAGAAGTCCTAAGGGGATCTCTTCCCCTGAGGCCACCACCCCATCCAGCTTCTCTCCCCCCACAGCCGTGGCCGTGGGGACTGTGCCGGTGGTGCTCAGTTCCCTGGGCTTCACTGGGGCAGGAATCGCGGCCTCCTCCATAGCAGCCAAGATGATGTCTGCAGCGGCCATTGCCAACGGGGGTGGAGTGTCCGCGGGCGGCCTGGTGGCTACTCTGCAGTCAGTGGGTAAGTGTCTGGGGCAGGAGGACCAGAGTCAGGACGGGATCCAGCCCAGGGGCTGATCCCAAGGAGAGATCCTCTCCCTGCAGTCTGCCATCCCCAGCGGCGGGGTCCTTTGTCTCTCCCTCACCCTGCCTTCTGGCTCCTTCTGAGTGAGGTTTAAAGTGAGAGTGGAGGCCTGAGGAGGTGATGGCTAGGGAGTGGAGGAAAGGAGGCCCAGGGTGCATGATGCCTGGGTTCTGGGTTCAACTCTACCCAAATCTGACACCTGGGAGACATGGACAGGTCCCTCCCCTCTCTGGGCCTCATTGGCCTCCTGTGCAAAGTGAGGGACTTGCAGCTCTTCAGGTCTGTCTGTGGATGACTCTCCATCTCTCAGTTCCTATGGAGTCACCTGTGTTCTCCCTTTCAGCCACCTCCAGCATCCTCTGCCCCAAGCAGAGCCCTGGGGGTTTTAGGATGTGGAGGAGGGATCTGGGTGGGATCTCTGGGCCTCAGGCCTCCTGAGGGGCCTCGGCCACTGGCCACTGCCCACTCCCCTGTGCTCATCCTCCGTTTCCTCCCCAGGGGCAGCTGGACTCTCCATGTCATCCAACGTCCTCCTGGGCAGTGTTGGGTCTGCTTTTGGAGCCTGGTTGGCAGGTTCAGAAAAGGGAAAAGAGACACCTTCTTCTCCTCCCCCAGCTTGCCCTGAGGCTGAAGAGGACCAGCCAGAAGAAAATGTACCCGAAGTTGAACCTCCAAAAGCCCCACTCAAGTCAGATGAACATGACAAATAAAATCACGTGCAAATGTGCCTCCCCTGTCTTTGCTTCTTGCAGCTCTGGTTGGGGAGTTCTGAGCTGGAGGTTTCAAAGCCTCCCCCTTCTCCCAGCCTGCGTTGTCATGGAGGAGCAGAGGGAGGTGACAGGTTGACCAAGCACAGAATCAGCAGGCAGGAGGATTTCATTGGTCCCAGACTTACAAGGGATGGCAATATGGTCTGGGGCCATTCATGGACCTTCTGTTGGCCTCAGTTTCCCCCTCATTCATTGTTGGGCTTGCAGGTTCCTGTCGGGAGGAAAGGGTAAAGGGTAGCCAGGACACATTGTGAGTTACTGACCCCAGAGCCCTCTGTCCTTCATTAATGTACTAGACATCTGGCATGAGCAACACACTGTCCTTTCCTTGCCTGAGTTCAAGGTCCAGTCGGGAGGGCCACAAGCACGCCAGCAGGAAAAGGCAGTGTGCCAAGCGTTACATGTGGGCCCTGTGCATGGGGATGGGAGGTGACTGCGTCGGGAAGGGTCACCATGCGGTGTCTGGAAAGTTGAAAGGGAGATTGAGTTCACACATGAAGCTCTGCAACCCTGACCATGTTCTCACCTGAAGACTCCTGTCCTTGTGTAGGGATGGGTGCTGCAATGGATGGGAGGGGTCCACACTGATCCCCAGGAGTTTATGATGTCCAGAGGAATTGGCCACTTACTCAAACAAGAGTGACACAGAACATCATGTTCAGTGCAGGGCTGGGCTCAGGCCACCAGCAGCAAGTGCAGAGGAGCAGAGATCTGTTCTGTTCTCATATCTGCAGAGGCTTCCTGGAGGAGGGGGCAAGTAGCCTGGCATTGAAAGGTGGGTGGAGGAAGGGAAAGGTGACTGGGGGAAGTAGGGCCCAGCTGCTCAGTGTGAGAAATGGAGAGAGATGAATAATGACGCATTTCCATGGCAGTGTGGGTGCAGAAAAAACACCTACAAGAAGCCAGCCAGAGGAAGGGGACATGTAGGCAGCCATGGAGCCCATTAGAGGTGGGAAAGGAACTCCCAGGCATGGAGGTTTTGGAGGGAGGCAAGTCTGGGTCTGAGCGACGCCCAGCTATCCTGCCCCCATCCATTTTAGGCTCCCTGTACTGCGGCACATGCACTTCTGTTACCCCTAAACTTCCTTGTACTTTATGAGACAGAGACCTGGGCTCTGAGCTCCCCAGAAGACAAAGGCAGCCCTGGCCCCAGAAAGGGCACCCTAGTCTCCATCGTCCTCCCAGGGCCTGCTGCGTGGATTGCCCCATGAGCCCAGGAAAGGGAGGCAAAGTGTCGGGGAACAGAGGGCTGGGCCTTTTCCCCAGGGGAAAAGGGATGACCAAGACAGCTGCCTCTCCTCCCCACAAAGGATCAGCCTCCGCTGCACAGAGGGCAGAGCAGAAGGGGCATCTGTCTGTCTTCGTCCCTCTGGAGGCCTCCTCAGCATCTTTCTGCCTCTCCCCATATTCCTGCTCCTAGACGCCGTCACCACCGGGCTCTGCTGCCCATGGTCCATCAGACAGCCCCAGGCCCCCCACCTAGAGACCCAGGACAGCGAGGACTGGACCCCTTTCCCTTTATTCTCCTCGCCCTGGGCTCCCACAGCCACCACTCCAGGCTGTGTATCGAATGTTACCACGTAAGAATAGAAGGGGCTCCTCCTTAGGTGGCATGGCCAAGGAAGGCCCCTCTGAAACCTGAGGCCTGAAGGACAAAAGAGAATTTCTTAGATACAGGCTTTGAGACACTTAGAAAGGGAAACGCAGCATAGGATGAGGAATGATTGCATTTATTAGTAAGTTAGACTTTCCTTGATGGCATTGTTCCTGAAGGAGGCACTTTGTGGGCATTCACAGTTCCGACCCTGGTGACAAGCACTCTTCGGTGTCCCCTAACTCTCCATTCACCGCTAGAGAGGTCTCGTTCTATGGAGATTTTGAAAAGAATGAAATATAAAATAGGTAGAAATGAAACTTCTAAAACTTCTGCTTCCACCCTAATAGATGGTCTTAAGGAGGACTTCCGGGTGCACACACTGCATTTTGTAGGCCACCCGGTGACATACCAAGCAGGAAGAGCCGCCTAGGATGCAGAAAGCTGGAGCGTGTCACTCCCACCCTACAACTAGAAAAAGCCAATCTACAAAATTGTAACTTTTCTTGAACCCCCGACAGCAACCATAGTGTCTTGGTCTGTTTGTGCTACTAAAACAGAACACCACAGACTGGGTCATTTATGATTAACAGAAATTTACTGGTGCCCAGTTCTGGAGGCTAGAAGTCCAATATCGAAGTGCCAGCATCTGGCAAGGACCTTCCTGCTGCGCCATCACCTGACAGAAGGTGAGAGGGCAAGAAGGAGCGAGAGCCGGCTGAACTCACCCTGTTACAATGGCGTTAATCCCACCCATGGGGGTAGGGCCCTTGTGGCCTACTCACCTCTTAAACGTCCCACCTCTTCATGCTGTTAACAATGGCGACCATATTTCAACAAGAGTGCTAGACGACACAAACATTCAAACCACAGCATAGAGCAACCCCCAAATCCAAACCCAGCTGGACTCCCGATTGGATTGACCCAAGCCAGGGCAAAGGCCTAGCAGAAGGGAAGGCAGAGCCATTTCCCAGCATGACCTTTTATCTGGCGTGCACTGTGCGTGTGCAGCACTGCGGGAGCCTTGCCCCATCCCCGCACCCTCTCCCCCAGTCCCTGCTGCCGCAGCCTACCTGCCCTACTTCCAGCACTTCCACTCTCCTCCCAGGCCCCACCCTGGAGGCCCACAGGCTGGCTGGAAGCGTCAGGATGTTGATTCCCCCAGAATAGCCCTCAGCCAGTGACAGACGGGAGTCGAGGCATTAACACCCATGTCAGGTGGGACAACTCTGGCCTGTTCCTCACCATCTCCCGAAGGCCCCAGCAGGATTGAGCCACGGTTGCCCACGGTGCAAACTCACTCATTAACGGGCCTCTTCTTGGCTGCCTACCCCTCCCTGGCTCACCTCCCAATAAACCACTTGCATTCAAATCCTCGTCTCAGAGCCTCAACCTAAGACAGCTTCCCGCCCTCTCCTCTGTCCCCACTTAGGAGCCCACAGGCCCAAGCCTGAGACAGGCAGAGCACTCCAGCAGGCTGTTCCTGAAACGTGGCTGTGTTCAGGTCTCATCCATCTCCTTCCCGCAGACAGGAGGCTCCACCATCTCTGCACAGTGATCCACCGGCTCAGCACCCTAGGCAGCCCCTGATTTGCCAGAAGCCCAGCAGAGAACACAGCTCGGCTTTGGGACTGGTCCCCAGCTGGGCTAGCCTGGACAGTGCCACGTGCCAAGGCACAGGCAGTGGAATAAATCCCTCAAAGCAGTGGACCATCCCTGTCTTTGCCATCTGTCAAAGGAAAGCCTGGATCAATTTCAATTTTAAAATGTTTCTTCTCAGTTATCTTTTCCACCAGTAAATCCCTGTTACCAAAGACATTCAGAAGAGTTTGGCCAAGACTGGCCAAAAAATGGTTAAAATTATCAAACTACTCTGCCCCCACCCCCATTCCCAAATCTCTCCATCAGTTGAAAATTGTTTGATTCATCATGGAAGTAAATTTTCTTGACTGAACACAGGCTGGTTGCTCAAGGAGGCAGCTGGAAGAGAGCGAGTGGGCAAGGAGCCAGGTTGAGGCTGCAAATCTGCAGGAAGGAGCCCGCAAAGGAGGCCATTCCCAGCCTACAGAAAGACATCCACCTTCCATAGCAGCGGGAGCTAGGTACCTCAGATGATGTCATAGACATTCTTTTAACAACACCTACAAAATAGGGCCAGTAGCATCGCCTTTCTCAGGATGGTGTGAGGATTTTCCGTGATGAGTCATGGGAAATGGCTTGGCCACAGTGTATATTTTGTAAATATTATTTGTTTTAAGCCTCTTGTTCCAGCACTTTTAGGATTGCTCTGTGGGTATTTAGGGTGGCCAGAGGTGTCTCAGAGATTGGTATGGGGACTCAGAAGGACAGAAGGCAGGGTTCCAGGACACAGAAGGCCTTTTCCTCCCTCCCCCAGCCCAGGTGGTATGGAGTGACCACACCTCCACCCGCATCTCTCCTGGGCCCACTACACTTCCTGCAGCTTGCGACCCCTTTCCGTGCCCACTGGTTTACGCAAACTCAGAGCCACCACTTTGGTCCCCCTTGGATCCCTCAAGTCTCCTGGGGGTTGGGGAAGCCAGTGATGAAGCTACACAGCTATCAGGGTGAGTGGAGTCACACTGTGACCAAGAGATGTCACTGTGCCATATCTGCACAGTCCATGTGGGATGTGGGGGTCAGGACGGTGACTCGGGCAGGTTGTACACAGCTGCCCCAAAGGGAGGTGGTCGCCAGGAGGCTGTTGTATACAGCATATATGTGGACCAACCATTTTGAAGAAGTGGGAGAGGGCAGAGAACTGGAAACTGTGTCAAGGTGACCAAGCCCTAGCTCTGGTATAACAAAGTCCCACTTAGATCCAAAATGGATGCCAAGGTTACGTAAAAGTATAAGAATTCACTACACTCCATGTCCTGGATCTCATAGCCTGGCTGCCAGCATTCTGGGTGCCTATTGATGAAGATTGAGGTTCTCAATGCTTTCTCATACTGAAATTTTTATTTTCAGTATGAAGCTTCTGCACTAAATCATACCTGGTGCTCCCTGGTCCAGAGACCCAACCTCTCCAAAAACAAATCTCCAGTGGGCTACTGAAGAGGGGTTCCCTGGGGGTCTGCCTGCTTCTTAAATAGACTTCCAGTCAGCCCGCCAGCTGTCAGCATACCCTCCTGCCAACTGCCGGGGCATGTGCCACTCTGGTGGCCGAGCCTTTGGAGGTCCTACAGGGCAAAGCTGCCTCCTTCTCCTTTCTTTACTGACAACATCAGATTCAGCTTTCTTGGGGCTGCTAAGTGGAGCCACTTGTCCATGTCATTTCTGGCTCCTAAAATTTTGTTACTGTCATCTCCTTTCTTTCTCTTTGTCCACGTAGGTTTATGCTGTCTTTTAATCCTTAACTGATATTTTAGTGATGTCTCCGAGAAGGAACAGAAGTGAAAACAACTGTCTTTTCTGGGTTAATTCTTCCATTGCTTGCAATCAAAAGATCCCCTACTATGTTCATTAGAGTGCATGTTTGTGTGCAGTAAAAGAAACTCTCTTGGCTTACACAAGAGAAATTTCTTTCCCTGTTACTGTGCCATCTAAGAATCCCAGCTGGGGTGGTGGCTCTGCTCTAGAAGACCCAGGCTGCTGCAGTCTTCTTGTTGCTCTGCCTTCCTTTAGGGGCTGTTATCAACAATGGGTTTAAGATACTCTCCTGCCTGCAGCAGAGCTTGTAGGAAAACGCAAAGGGGCAAAGGTGGGCCCCTGCACCCCCTTTAACTGCATGCCCAGAGAGTTGCATGCCTTGTTTCTGCTCACCTCTCACTGGCCAGAACTCAGTCCCATGGGCACATCTAGCTGCAAGAGGGTTTAGAAATGCAGTTCTTCCCTGGGGATCATGTGCCCAGCCAAATGTCAGGGCTCTCTTCCTATGAACCAGAAGGAAAGAGAAGACACTGGGTGACTACTAGCAGCCTCTGCCACTCTGAAGAAGACACCAGTCTTGACAGGAAGTCATTCTAGGTCCCTACAATGAGTATTCACCTCCACTTCCCTCTTCAATATTCCAGAGCATGGTTATCTGTGACTGTGCCTGGCTTCCCCTGACACTGGGCCCCTGAGGACAGGCAGGGACATCTGGAGTCTCACAGGAGCAGGACCTGGTGTCCTGGGGACCAACTGGGGCCAGGACTTTCAGGAATACTGGGGCTGCCAGAGAAAGTTCTGCCAGCTCCTACGTGAACAAGCCTCAGCCCAGTAAAGGGAGACAGGATATCAAGGCTGTGTTAGTTTTCTGTTATCGCATAACAAACTACCACAAACTTGGTTGACTTGAAACCACACCCATTTACTGTCTTATAGCTCTGGAGTTTAGAAGTCGAAGTGCATTTAACTAGGTCCTCTGCTTAAGGTCTCCCAAGACCAAAATCAAGGTTTTGGGCAGACTAGGCTCTCATCTGGAGGCTGTGGTAAGAATCTGCCTCTAAGCTCATTCAGATTGTTGGCAGAATTTAATTCCTCATGGTTGCAGGACTGAAGTGCCCAGTTTTTCTGGCTGGCAGCTGGGGACTTTTTTTAGTACCGAATGACCAACTGCCTTCCTCAGCACATGGCCACTCCATCCACAAAACCAGAAACAGGCCTCAAATACCTTGTGTGCTTCAAATCTCTGACTTCTTGTTCTGCTATGAGCAGGGAAAACTCTCTGCTTTTAAAGGGCCCGAAGAATTGGATTAGAGCCAACAGGTAATCTCCTTTTTGCTATTAATGCAACATAATCACCGGAGTCATATCTCATCATGTTCAGAGGATTGCCCAACACCCAAAGAGGAGGGGATTAGACAAGGGTGCAGGTCAATGGGCGCCATTCTCAGAATTCCGCCTACTGCAAAGGCCAAAGCCGAGGGGCCAGAGGTGAAGAACCAGGTGAGAGCCCATGGAACACAGAGGTGGGGTCCAGGAACTCAATGCCAGAATGGAACCAGGCCCTCTGGGAACCGGGAGGTCTCACCTTCATGAGTGGGGCCAGGGAGGAAGTCAAGACACACAGTCCAGAACGGTGGGAGATCTGGGTGACCTGCCTTGAAGGGCTGCCTACCAGGCCTCTGCTGGGCTGGAGACCCATCCATCCTTCCAGATCCAGGTCAGACCCCAGTGCCTTCCTTGTGGAGGGGCTTACACTTTTAGTTAATGCAGGAGCTTTTACCTGCTATTCCAATGAGGGCCTTCAGAGACTCTAAGGAATGCCCTGAAATTGAGGGCATTATTTGGGGAATGTGTGCATTTTGTGGTGAGAAGTTTCACAGCTTTTATAAGATTTCCCAAGGCATCAAAGAAAGGGGGAAAAGAAAAAGAATCACATATTGAAAGAATTAATACCCCAAGAGGTTTATTCCTATGGCTGGGTAGAGACCATGCTTCACTGACCCAAATAGGAGCCACTTGAGAACACGAATGAGTTGAGTTGTTCAACTTTTTGAAATGTCCACATACGCTCATAATTTTGGTTCTCCTTGGAAACCAAGAACTTGGCAGACTACTGACAGAGCCTAGGGCAGGGAGCACAAGGGTGTAGAGTCTGTGGTTGTGTGATTGGGTCACTGCCACACTGAAACACTTCTGTGCCTCTCCAAAGCCCTCAGGATGAAATCCATGCCTTCCTCAACATGCCATCACATCCTCTGGGCCCCCAGAGCCCTGGGCTGGCCTCCGGGGTGGCGCTTATCTGAGGGCATTGTCAATGGCTATCTGCCTGTGCGTCCATCCTCCAGGGGACCATAAGCGCTGCCCAGACAAAGGCCAAGTCATGTCTCTTAGCAGCCAACCCAGTGCCTGACCACAGCACGTGATCAGAGGGTGTGTGGAACGGAAGAGGAAATCAAGTGAGAGCGAATGTCCTGATGCCCTGGGGCAGAACCCATCCTAGGGATGAGAATTTTGTACAGGGTCTGTTCTGAGAGAGAGAGGACATTTAGGGACAAGGGCCTTGAAGCAGAAAGGTCAGACCTCCTGTAACAAATTAACTTTTCCTGCTGCCTGCTGGAGGAAAAAAGGCCAAGACTGGGCAGTGGAGTCCAGGATGACTCCAGATATTGACTTCGGGATGGGACAGTCACAGTCCTGAGCCTGAGCCAGCCACTTGGGAAATAGCAACTGGATTTGCAGAGGGTTGGGGTTAGGTGACTGTGCAAGGACATGGAGTTCTGGCTTTGGGATAAGTGGCTCAAAACAGGACACCCTCCCCTGCCCCTATTCCCAACTTCTCACAAGAACAGAGCCAAACAGCCACCCTGGCTGGGGTCCTGAGAGTCATTTAGTTTAACTCCCCATTTAGACGGGCAAACAGAGGCCCAGAGGGAAGGGGACCTGCCCAGGGTTCATACAAATTCAACAGCAGGGCAAGAGACAGCTTCTGCCTTCCGGTTTAGATTCACTCCAGTTGGCCACACCCCAGCTGTCTATGACACCTGGGTCAGGAAGGAAAACTGAGCCTGACACGCCCCTCCCCAGCCCAAGTATCAGGGTGGTCACTGCTGGGCCTGCCCCAACCACAAGCAAGAAGGGAAGCTTCCAGGAGGAGTTGCAATAACGCAATTTTATTCCGTATTTTCCTCTGGGCGTGTGGCACTAGGTTCATTGTGTTCCCAGGACGGGTCCCTCGCTGAGTTGGCTGGCTGGCTGCACCCTCTGCAGTCACGTGGTCCTCTTCTCCACAGGGGCGGGGGCAGGGGCAGGGAGCTATGCAAAGCACACCATGCAGGCCACAAGGGCAGACTCAGCGGAGACCAGCATGAGTCTGCATTATGGGAAGAGTCAGGCCATTCCTGGGGAAGAGGCGGCAGGTGAGAGGGACATGCAGGCCGGGCAGCTCCATGACACAGAACTGTGGAGTCAGAGACTCCAGGGCCTCTCAGGAGGGCTTGAGGCCCAGAGACCCCCACCCAGCACCACCACTCCCCTTCCTAGAAACACCAGGATCTCTGTTTTGGGAGGGGGTTGCTGCAGGCAGCTGCCCAGTGGCATGAACCCCGGTGGTGGGTTCTCTGCTGAACCCCCATGGTTGGGAGATGCCCCAAGGAACCCGGCAAATCTGCTTCAGGCAGAGTTGTCCTGACCCCAGCCTGCCCCAGGCCAGGGCTCCTTCTTCCCTCAGAGATGCTCAGAGAGACCATGTGGAGGTGAGACAAAGGAACAGGGCCTGGGGATGGCAGGGCTGAGACCAGGGCTGGGTCCTCGGAGGCTCTTGTCCTCCTCCTCACCCTCCCCAGCAAGCCCTGCCCAGACACTTACTCACTGACCGCAGAGCAGCCCTGAGGCCATTCACAGCAACTCTGGTGACAGTGGTGGCCGCTATGGACATCACTCTGGCCATGGAGCCGGCAATGAGTTGTGCACTGGTGCGGCCAACGGCCTTGAGCACCACAGGCAGGGCCAAGATCACAACTGCGAAGAAAAGTTGCTGGGCTGGGGGGTGGGCTCAGGGGAAGGGACCTCCACACACTGGGTCAAGCTTGGGGGACTTCAGGGAGTGTGGAGAAGCAGGTGAGCTCTGAGTGCAGGAGAGACCATGGGCACGGCCAGGAGGCATGGATGAGGGGACATAGCCAGGTTAGGGGGTGGAGAGAGAGAAGCTTCCTCAGTGTCTGCCTCAGGCAAACCCTGGAACAATGGTGTGGTTCGCAAGCTTCTTATCTTCACTGAGGAGCAAATCTTATGGGAGCAAATCTTGCCCAGGAGAGAGCTAAGCAAAGAGCACACTGTGGTGTTGCTCCAAAGCACACCGGAAGCCACTAGACTCAGGGGACCTGAGCCCATGGCTTCTCTCTAATGCATCTACTATGTTCAAACTCTGCTGTCTCATCCCATGTCACCCTCGTGATAACCCTGAATGAGCATCAGTGGCCTGTTTTTCGGCAAAGGAAACAGAGGCTCAGAGGAGTTCAAAGACAAGGTCACACAGTGACAGGTCACACAGTGAAAGGTCTGCAAAGGGGAGATGGCCACCACACCCGCCTTTCCACACACTCCAGTTCCCTATCTCCAAGCTCACCATTTCGAGTTTCCAGCTCCTTATTGCTATTCCTTGTTTCCTACTCATCTGCCTCATTCCATCTCCTCCCCCGACTACCTGCATGAGGCTCTGGGAAACCTGAGCATGAACAAGGCCGGCTGCCCCTGACCCCAACCCCGTCCACCTCCCCAGGGGCAGGTGGGGACTTGACCCCTTCCCTGCAGAGACTCACCTCTTTTAACCACAGCTTCCACAACTCCTGAAACCAAGAGAACATTCTGTGAGTGACTCCACACTAGCCTCCCCTCCACTCTCTGAGCCAATTGCCCACCGATGGGGAGGGGACTGCCCAGGTTGGGCTTATGACCCCTGCCTAGCTCTCCCTGCTTCACTCAGAGAAGCCGGACTTCTGGAGAAGGTGAGGACTGCTGGACAGATGGCTTGTCCCAAATGGATTTTCAGGTCCCCACCCAGTTGGCTGCTTGTCAGTACGTGGAAGGTACACATCGGTTCTGCCCGAAAGGTGGGCCATCTCGAAGTGGGGGCTTACAAGTCATAGGTGGCTTTTAGGGATTTTTTCTGGTTGGCAATTGGTTGAAAGAGTTAAGCTTTGTCTAAAGACCTGGAGTCAGTAGAAGGGAATGCTCAAGTTGAGACAAGGGGGTCTTCTGTTATGTGATGCTACACCAGATTCAGGTTGGAAAGTAAGCCATATTATACCAGGTTAATAAAAATCCATTTAATGAGATTTTTATCGCTTATACGGTTTGTAGGTGTGACTCACCAACCCTCTTAGAAAGGAATTTGGGCAAGAGAAAAAAAAAAAGGTCAGAGTTCAGTCTTCAGTGCTCTGGATCTGAGATGCAGCAGGACAGAGGGGTCCTGTTGACAAGGTAAAAACCTACAGGAGACGAATTCTGGCGGTGAATCCAGGGGGAGGGAGAGCCGAAGGGAGTGGGACTGAGCTGCAGCCCCCCTCAGTCTAGGCAGAAGGGGGCCAGGCCTAGAGGGGAGGGGACCTGTGGGGCGCCCAAGGCTGTGCCTTCTCAGAGGGAAAGCCAGGGAGGACACCCGGTTGGGGGAGGGTGGGGGGAGGGCACAATGAGGCTGCCCCCACCCCCCCACCCACAGGTCCCTAGGCAGGTCCCTGTGCTCACCCACCTGCCTCCTCACCCCCAGCGCCAGCGCCTCCCAGGAACACTCACCCATGACGAAAGGTCAGCTTGGACGGACACTGCCGAAGTCCTGGGTGAGGGAAGGAGGGATGTTAGGGTGTTGGGGTTACCAAAGGACTTGCACTGGGGAAGGGCCCTGGGGGATTTTATTTCCCCAGGTAGGCTGCTTCCTTCTTCCTGAAACCCCCAGTGCCAACTCCTTAGACACATCTGGGACTTCCTTAAGTCTACAGGGAGCAATTTAAAAGGCACAAAAATTAGGAAATTGGAGCCAATTACATTTTTAAGGCATATTCCTCAGTCGAGGTGCCTGCTCTTATGTATGTTATGCCCACTAACAGGAGAAAGGTGGGACCCTATGCCCATTTTATAGATGAGGAAACATGGCCTGGCTCAGAGAGGGTAAGAGATTTGCTCGAGGTCAGGAGCCTTCTCACAGCAAAGCAAGATCCCACACGGGTCCAGCTGCTTCCAAAGCACAGGCTTGTGCTGGCTCTGATCTGGCTCCTCCAAACACTTCTTCTCCTGCCTGCTTCACCCCAACTGCCCTCAAGGCCCAAGGGAGACCCGGGCATGGACAAGGATCACTATTTCCAAGTTCCTGAGTCCAAGGGCAGGTGGGGGCTCAAGTCCCTTTCCCACCAAGACTCACCTTCTACAATCACAGTCACCCTGAGGGTGAGAGAGTGGATGTACCGGCCTCCCCTCCACTGCCCGAATCCCCTCCCCACCGGAGGTTGGGGGCCACGGAGGGGCAGCCTCTGCCCATCCTCCCAGTCTTACCCAGAGAAGAGCAGTTCCCGAGAATGTAGAGCTGACCCCACAGTCTAGAGCTTGGATGGGTTCCCGAGAGGTTTTAAGCAGCTCTGCCCTCACTGAAGCATAGCCTCAGGTCATCCAGGCAGAATATGAGAAAAGTTTCAATTTCCAGGAAACCGAAACAGCACACACCTTTCCTGTTTTCCAATCAAGGAGAAAATCTGGTTATTTTAGAAACGGTTACCCTGATTTGATCATTAGACATTGTATGCTTGTCTCAAAATATCAGAGGTACCCCATAAATATGTGTTGGTCCCTGGATTAATATTACTGTATTACAGACAGAAATGATTTCAGGAGTTTTGCAGGGCTTTGCTCCGAAGGAATATGTGAACTTGTTAGTTCGCATATCAAAAGCTGCCTCACCTCTGGAGGGCGTCTCAAAGGCCGGTAGCAGCTGCTTTCCAAGGTGACACTGCAGTCTCAAGCCTGTGGTTTTCGCCTGCTTTGAATGACAACTTAGGTTTGCATGGAGCCATGGGATGGGAGCTGATCAAAGAAGTGCCCATCTAAGAGACAGACACCGGTGGCTAAAAGCAATTAGCCCAAGGGACAGCTTCTGCTGGACTCCTGAATACCTGTCTCACTTCACAATAACTAGATGAAGAAATACAGAGCCACTATATCTCTGTTTATTTCTGCTAAAGTGATAGCTTTATCTTAGAACTTAGAAGTTTGTCCTAGAAAGATTTTGTAACCATTTGTTCGCGTAGATAGAGTTAATTAAGGGATCCATAGAAGACTTTTGGGAGATTTTGAACCTAAAACGAACTAGCTGTTATTATGTAAATCTGTTAGGCCTGGCAACGGATCACTGTACCCATAAATACTGATGTGAAACTTCATTCGGGGCTCCCCAATTTACGGGGATATTGTGGGGACTCCCTAGCCCCCCCTCTTTTTTATAAATCTATTTTTTATAAACTGTATCTTCGTCTCTGTGCATTCTTTTATTTCTATATTCTATTATTTTCTATTTTCTATTATTTCCTTATCCTTTGCGATGACCCCTGACTGAGGGACCCGATTCTTTGCTGGGAGCGTAGCTAACTCCCTGCAAATATGTTCAAATATTATGTACCCATAATAATTAAAAATAAATTTTTTTAAAAAGAATGGGATTTGGTCACTATATCAATCATTGACGGTTAACATATTATGCTTTGTCATTTAATTCAGGGACAAGAGTGTGCTCTATGCATAATAAAGTTCATGAGAAATATGCTCCAAGTTTTATAATAAAAGGATAAATATTAGTTTCTAATGAAGTCAAGAAGGTGATTTTCAGAATAATATTAGTCCTCACAGTGGCCAGATGTTCAGTTGTTCAAAAAGTCTCTGCCAAAGACCCACCTTGCTAAACACTGGCTAGGGACAGGACAGCAAAAAAACAGACCAAAATATCTGTCCTGATGGAGGTTACAGGCCAGTGAGGGGAAATTAAACAAGATAAATAACCAAATACATTGTATGTTATTTGATGACATGCTGAAGCAAGAAGAGGTGAAGGAGCAGGCCAGGCAGAATCGTGGGGAAAGTCATTCCAGGTGGAAGGGATGGCCAAGGGCCCAGGTGTGAAGAACAGCAAGGGGGCCGGTGTGGCCGGAGCTGGTGAGCAAGGGAGAGAGGCAGGGGCTGAGGTCAGAGGTTAGCAGGGGTAAAGCCATGTGAGGCCTCCCCAGCACTGCAAGGACTTGGTCTCGTGCCCTGAGTGAGACCGGAAGCCCTCGGAGGGCCTGAGGCAGAGAAGTGACATAGTCAGGTTCACTCTGCCACTGCTTTGAGAACAGATGGAAGAGAAAACACCAGGATTTCTGAAATTTACATGTGAAAATTCCACATTAGTGATACGAAAATTGTAAGATTCAAAATGGAGTCACTTGTGTCAAACCCTGGCAGATGGCTCCAGGGAAGGGCAAGAAGGGCAGCCTCTCATGCTTGATTTGCCTGGTAACCAGGAACGATCACAAGAAATTTTTCCAAACTGCAGCTTAGTACATGAGTAACACAAGGACAGTTAGCAGCACAAGAATACCTGCCTGACACACTGTCTCACAAACTCAATCCAAGACTGCAAGGCCCTAATTGTAACTCCAAATTACAAGTCCCACCTAGCAACTACTGACACTCACCAATCAAAACTCGCCAGCTCTTGAAAGATGCTGCCAGCGCCAGTGAACTTTGTATCAAAACAAATTCCAATCCTCTTTCCCTTAAAAACCCTAACCTTTTCCTTTGATCTTCAGACACACTGGAGGCCACCGTGGTCTGTAGTAGATTGCAATCCTACTTCTTGTATATAATTCCCAAATAAAACCTTTTTACTTGGAGATTCATCTCTCTCTGTTTTTTTTTTTTTTTTTGACAGTAGTGTGACATCAACATGTTGTTTTAGTGAGTCCACACTGCACCAATGGCAATCTGCAGCCCTGTTCAGAAATCCGCACACCCCCATGCAGCTACGACATCAGTACCAGAGAATTTGCTAATTCGCATAATGAATGTACGTACGTGGCGTCATCAGTCTCCACATCCTACCAAAGTCTGGATGGGGGTCATCCTGTTGCTGAGGCTGAAATCACTTCTGGAGGCATGATACATGGCCAGCACGTGGACTTGACTTTTATCCAATAATTCTATGAAATTTCAATAGTAAATTCTATTTCTCTTTTCCAAAGCATCTATGACCATCTCCCCTCAGCTACCCTCAGATGATTTCTTATTTCATCAAGAAGTTAGAAGCAATCAGAAAATAAATCTCTTTCCAAAATCAAATCCAGCCTCCAGCAACTGTGTCCATACACTCCGCCATCCCTCCATCGCTGTGGATGACCTATCCCAGCTCCTAAAGATTTTATCCCCTCTTGCCTACTCAAAGACTTGATCTTGCAACTGCCCACTCCCTCTCCTGAATTTCCAAGAACACAGAACTGAGCTTAGTTGTGTCCCGGGGGATCTGGCTCCAGATACTTTAAGCAGCTCCACCGCAACCGAAGCTCAGGCCCAGGTGATGCAGGCAGCAAATGAGCTGGTTTTGTTTTTCCAGGAAACTGAAACTGCAGATATTTTCCTCCTCTCTTCCCCAGTGAAGGGGAAAATCTAACTATTATAGAGATCAATTTTCCATTCACTGTCTTGACCCCAAGACCTCACCAACCGCCATGCACTTTCTCTGCTGCCATTATAGCAAATTGCTTCAGGAGACATGTACACCTGCTCTCCTCTTTCTCAGCTTACAGACTCTCTTAGAAAGATGCACTGTATGTAATATTAATATAAAATATCTTCAGGCATCTAAAGGCTATAGATGATAATATAACACTTATGTGCCCACCACTCAGCTCAAGAACTCAAACATTACAGAAACAATTAAAACAACCTGAGAATCTCTTTGCAATCTTTCTCTGCTTCCCTCTCCAGGATTTACGGCTGTTTTTTCTCATGCATGTTTTTACACGTTTCCCATGTACAATGTTAAATGCAGACCCTCCTTGGCATTTGTTGGATGGTCATGGGCATTTCAGCACAAGGCCAAAGGCAGGGAACGATAAAGATAATGTGCCAAGAACCTCCCCTTCCTAACCTTTGCTGGGAGGGCATGCTAAGAAACTGTAAAACTAGTTCTAAAAAAAGTAGAGGAAATAATTAGGGAATTGAGATTGCAGAAAAAAGGAAAGAGAGAAGGAGAGAGAATTTGTGGGCTGTGCTTTTCCCTGAGCCCCATGGATGAGAGAAGGGGAGATAATCCCAGAGCTAAGTGGGGCCCACTTGGAAAGCTTGACTTGAATCTCTTGGAATTTGAGGGCAAGGAGGACGGGTGTCTGAGTTGGCCCTATAAGGTCTAAAGGCAGGAGACTATGGTTAGAGGGCTGCCCTGAGATAGGAGGGTAAAGAGGTTACTCTGGGGATGAGCTGCCTGAAAAGAGTTTGGCACTATGTGTCCCCTGGGCCAGAAGTGGCACCTGGCCAACGGAGCTGAGAAGCATTTGGCCATGGCACTGTCCGGAGTGTTGAGAGGAACCCAACAGCTGTGGGCTGTTGGAGAGCAGCGGCCAAGGAGTCCAGCCGGGGAGCCTCCCCTGGGGCAGGACACTGCGGTGACGACTCCTGCTGACCAAGGACAGAGTAGGTGGCGGTTCGAATCTTCCCCAGAAGAGGGCGCCAAAGACAACTCGCAGGGGCATCGCTGCGCGTCTTCCTGACAAGCACCGCGCTAAGGCTGTGCACGTGTTAATATTAAGTATTTGCATCCTCACAACAACCCCATAAAGAGGTACCATTATCCCATTTCACAGATGAGCCAATGAGTACTGGGGAGGTTCTTTGCCAGTTCCCCATGGCGCCCTCCCTATGGCCATTTTGCGGGGTGGCCAATGCTCTCCCCAACCCGAGTGCTGCGGACCCTTCTCTTTCCCAGCCACCCCGCACCCCACCCAGCCCCCGCATCCATTGCCTCTGTCATCCGGGGTGTCGGCAGCTAGCCGGATACTTCTCTTGGCTGGGTTTGCCCGGGTCCTTTCAAGACAACTCTTAAGTCCTTTCCCTCTGCAGAGCCTCTACGCAACCCTGAGCGAGGCAGCCTTCTCACCCTGCCAAGCACAACAGCCCCAGCCCCTTCCTGGACATCCCCTGCTGACCCAAGAATGGGCAGCTCTAGAAAGTCTCTGGCCAGGTGAGTGGCAGGTACAGGCCTAAGGATCTCACACGTACCCTAGCCCCCTTGGGCTCTGAGAGAGGAACCAAGAAAAGCCAAAGCAACCCTCCAGCCACATGCTGAAAGCTTCATGAGACATTAACCAATGTGTCACAGCACTGAGCAGATGAGAGGGCACTCAACAAATATTTGTTGAATGCATTCCTTTTAAAGCATCTTTTCCAAGGAACCCAAGCCCTCCCTCCTACAGGTTACATGTGGGTGACAGGGGCTGATAGCCATGGGACTTGTTTTGCTCTCTTACGATAAACCCCAAAGGGGCATGTCCAGCAGCTCTCTTCCAAAGTGGGGGTCCTCGTCCCCCTCTGATCTCAGCTTTGAGGTTTATGTTGAAATTTCTTCAAATTAGGGAATGTTCCTTTAACATCCAGCTACCCAAATGCTAGTAAAATAGGGAAAAGGCTAAATAAAATATGGCGTATTATTACCATAGAACACTAAGCAACAATTAAAAATAATGAAAAAGACCCATAGAATAGAAAAAAGCCAGCAGCAGAACGATATGTATTAGGCAAAATGAAACAATATCAATGAAAATACATATGACAGCACTATGTAAAAGGTTTTTCTCTGGAGGTATCTATATATCTCTATCTCATCTATCATCTATTGACAGGAATAACTTTAAAAGGGCATGGTGGGCTAACAGCCTAAATGTGAGATCCAAAACTCCAAAAGGAAAACATAGGGGAAAAGATTCATGACATTGGACATGGCAATGATTTCTTAGATATAACAGCAAAAGCACAGGTAATAAACACAAAAAGGACAAATGGGACTACCTCAAACTCTTAAAAAATTGTGCGTGAAAGGACATAACCAGCAGAGTGAAAAGACAACCTGCAGAATGGGAGAAAATATTTGCAAATTATATATCTGATAAGGAGTTAATATCTAGAATATACAAAGAACTGCTAGAACTCAACAACAAAAAAATCAAACAACCCAATTTAAAAATGGGCAAAGGACTTGAATAGACATTTCTCCAAAGAAGATATACAAATGGCCAGCAAGCGTATGAAAAGATGCTTAAGATCACTAATCGTTAGAGAAATGCAAATCAAAACCACAGTGAGATATCACCTCAGACCTATTAAAGATAACTGCTGTGTCACGTATCTATCAGTCAGGGTTCAGGTGCAGATAACAGAAGTCACCCCAGCTAACTTAGGCAGCATGGGCTTTAACACAGGGAATTAGGTGACTTACAAGATTGCTCTAGGATTGGAGGACGAAAGCCCAGGCTGAGGTTCCAGGAATGGCCCCCATGTCCAAAATGACACTGAGGAAGTGAGCCATCAAGGATGCTTCAACTGCTGCCATGATCAAGAAACTGGGGTATCGGGAAGCCACTGCCCCACGTATTCAATCTGGGGCCAAACTGCCTCTGGTGTCATCTATGCCATTTAATGATGCCCCACTGTCTGCACCTCACATGGCAAGGTAAGAACTGGACTCTGCTTCTGCTATTGCGAAAAACCAAGTCCCCAGCACAATGCTTGGCAGCAGAAACACAGTTCCTGTGTCTTTTCCACCTTTTCATTCCTCCACAGGGGAATCAGCTTGGCACAATCCAGGTCACTTGCAGAACTGCGTATGAGGGTACCTGGGGAATACAGTGATTCGCTTTCTAACCTTGACAGTTCACATGGCAGAGGATGAAGGAGCACAGAGTGAGCACATCATTTTTATTTGCCCCAGAGCAAAGAACTGGAAATACCCAGCGTTTTCACTGGTGGATCCTCATTCCTGGCAGGTTGGGCAGATGTCCTTGCAGAAATATTTTGTGTATAGGTTGTGATGGCCTTTGTGCAAGGCTGTAGTTTTTGCAGAGTCTTCTGTGACAGTTTTGTTATTAGGCATACAAGCGTGAGAACTATCTCTTCGTGGGCTTCCTCAGCTCTATTTGTCAGGGGTTTTTTTTGTTTTTCGTTTTTTCAACACAAGTGACTCCATTTTGATTCTGACTACTTTCACAGCTGTTATTAAAAGCATCATGATAATCATTCATGTGAAGACATTTTTGTGCACATTTCTCATTGTTTCTTTTTGATGCATTACAAGAGGCAAAATTTCTGAGTCAAATGAGCTACATGTTGCCAAATTGCTGACCAGAAAGTAGGGGTCAGAACACACCCAAGGCAGCAGGGCATGAGGATCCACCTCATATCTTTATTTAAAAACACTTTATTGCTAAAATACACTAACAGTCACCTGAGCCTTTAGAAGTTGTAATCATTTTGCTGATGGAGGGTCTTATCTTGATGTTGACAGCTGCTCACTGATCAGAGTGGTGGTTGCTGAAGGTTGGGGTGGGGTGGCAATTTCCTAAAATAAGACCAAAATGAAGCTTGCCACATCAATTGACTCTTCCTTTCACAAAAGATTTCCCTGTAGCGTGTGATGCTGTTTGATGGCATTTTATCCACAGCAGGACTTCTTTCCAAACTGGAGTCAGTCCTCTCCAACCCTGCCGCTGCTTCATTAACCAAGTTTATGTAATATTCTCAATCCTTTGTTGTCATCTCAACCATGTTCACAGCACCTTCACCAGGAGGAGATTCCATCTCAAGAAACGACTTTCTTTGTCCATTAGAAGCAACTCCTTGTCTGTTCAAGTTTTGTCATGAGATTATAGCAATTCAGTCACACAATCAGGTTCCCCTTCTAATTCTAATTCTCTTGCTGTTCCCACCATACCTGTAGTTGCTTCCTTCACTGAAGTTTTGAACCGTTCAAAGTCAATCATGAGAGTTGGAATCAACTTCTTCCAAACTCTTTTTAATGTTGATATTTTGACCTCTTCCCATGAATCACAAATGTTCTTATGGTATCTAAAATGGTGAATCCTTTCCAGAAGGTTTTCCATTTACTTTGCCCAGATACATCAGAGGAATCACTATCTACGGCAGCTATGACCTTATGAAATGTATTTCTTATATAATAAAACTTGATAGTCGATACTCCTTGATCTATGGGCTGTAGAATAGATGCTGTGTTAGCAGACATGAAAACAACATTAATCTTGTACACCTCCATCAGAGCTCTTAGGTAACCAGGTGCATTGTCAATGAGCAGTAAATATTTTGAGAGGAATCTTTCTGAGCAATAGGTCTTAACACTAGGCTTAAAATTTCAGTAAACCGTACTGTAAACAGATGTGCTGTCATCCAGGCTTTGTTATTCCATTTATAGAGCACAGGCAGAGTAGGTTTAAGCATCATTCTTAAGGGCCTCAGGATTTTTGGAATGGTAAATGAGCACTGGCTTCAACTTAAAGTTACCAGCTGTGTTAGTCCCTAACAAGAGAGTCAGCCTGGCCCTTGATGCTTTGAAGCCAGGCATTGACACCTCCTCTCTAGCTAGGAATGTCCTAGATGGCATCTTTTTTCCAACACAAAGCTGTTTTGACTACCTTGAAAATCTGTTGTTTAGTGTAGCCACCTTCATCAATTATCTAGCTATATCCTCTGGATAACTTGCTGTAGCTTCTCCATCAGCACTTGCTGCTTCACCTTGCACTTTTATGTTCTGGAGATGGCTTCTTTCCTTAAAACTCATGAACCAACCTCTGCTAGCTTCAATATTCTTCTACAGATTCCTCACCTCTTTAAGCCTTCATAGAACTGAAGAGAGGAAGGGCCTTGCTCTGGATTAGGCTTTGGCTTAAGGGAACATTGTGGCTGGTTTGATTTTCTCTCCAGACCACTAAAACTCTCTCCATATCAGCAACAAGGCTATTCCACATTCTTCTCCTTCATGTGTTCACTGAAGTAGCACTTTTAATTTCATTCAAGAACTTCTCCTTTGCATTCACAACTTGGCTACCCGTTTGGTGCAAGAAGCCTAGCTTTCGGTCTATTTCAGCTTTCAACATGCTTTCCTCACTAAGCTTAAGCATTTCCAGCTTTTGATTTAAAGTGAGAGATGTGCAACTTCTCCTTTCACTTGAACAGTCAGAGGCCATTTTAGGGTTATTAACTGACCTAATTTCAATATTGTTGTGTCTCAGGGAATAAGAAGGGCCAAGGAGAGAGGAAGAGAGAAGGGGGAATGTCTGGTTGGTAGAGCAGTCAGAACACACACATTTATCGATTAGTTTTGCCATCACATATGGGCGCAATTACAGTAGTAACGTCAAAGATCATCGATCATGGGTTACCATAACAGATATAATGGTAATGTAAAAGTCTGACATATTGCCAGAATTACCAAAATTTGACACAGAGACACAAAGTGAGCAAGTGCTGCTGGAAAAATGGTGCCAATAGACCTGCTCCATGCAGGGTTGTCACCAATCTTCAATTTGAAAAAAATGCGGTATCTGTGAAGTGTGATAAAGCAAAGTGCAATAAAACAATATATGCCGTATATCAATAGCTCATTCCTTTTCTATTGCTGAGTAGTATTCCATAGTATCGATGTGCCACAGTTTGTTTGCCATTTACCTATTATAGGACATTTTGGTTGTTTTCAGTTTTAGGCTATTACAAATAAAGCTGCTATGAATTATCAACAGATGCTATGTGGCAAGGTCAGTACTCTTACTCACTTCTGGTGTTGGGTTCAACTAAAAATGATGGGGAGAGCCCATCCTCAAGCTAAGGTCAACTGCTTACTCATGCATTCATTCAACAAACACCTATGAACCACCAAGTCAGCCAGGCACCAACTAGGCATTTTGGGGGATGCCAAGATGAATCCAAGGGGAATTTCTGGAGAAGCTGCAGTCTAGGAGGAAAGATAAAACACAAACATAAATCTCTCAATCTAATACAGAACTGAAAGTGCTATATTCCA
Source organism: Eulemur rufifrons (assembly GCF_041146395.1). Taxonomy (NCBI): domain Eukaryota; kingdom Metazoa; phylum Chordata; class Mammalia; order Primates; family Lemuridae; genus Eulemur; species Eulemur rufifrons. Next base: position 116,797,291 of record NC_090984.1, on the reverse strand, counting down.
TGGAGAAAGCTCTGGGAACACTGAAAAAGATATTTGTTGACATAACTAATTACAAGCCTGAATTATACTTTATTTCACCTTGGCCATGAGTTTCAAATGATGTTCCACAAGGAAATGTTCTCTCCCAACCTCTTTAACTTCAACCCTTTTATACTTTGACCTGGGGATTGAGCTAAGGGTCACAACACTGGTTTTAAAACAATGTCCTTGCCAGGTCTAAGAGTCTCCAAGCTCCCTGGCTTGGAGAGTGGGGAAACTTCATGCCTATTGTTTTGTTTTCCGTTTTTGTGCCTCCAATAAAACTAACTCAGAAAGAATATCAATTTATTTTATTTTATTTTATTTCTTTTTTAGAGACAGGGTCTCACTCTGTCACCTGGGCTAGAGGACAATGGCACGATCATAGCTCACTGAAATCTCAAGCTCCTGGGCTCAAGAAATCCTCCTGGCTCAGCCTTCCAAGTAGCTGGGACTATAGGCATGCACCACCATGCCTGGCTAATTTTTCAAAAACATTTTTTGTAGAGAAGCAGTCTTGCTATATTGTCTAGGCTGGTCTCTAACTACCGGCCTCAAGTGATCCTCCTGCCTTTGCCTCCCAAATTGCTAGGATTACAGGCATGAGCCACTGTGCCCAGCCCAAGAATATCATTTTAACATCTCATTCATAATAATCAGGAAAAAAAAAATTATTGTGAAAAAATAATGAATAAAAACACTATCTAATCTGAAGTCGAAATATCCATCTCACAGGCAATTTATAACTTCCCTTTCCTCAGTTTAGATCTAACCCAGGCTCTGAAATCAAGAGCTGGGAAGAGAGAGATGATCTGCTCCTCACTTCTCTTTCCTCTACTTCCCTGACACATGGCTGCTTTGGGTACCTTCAGGGTCAACTGAGTGGAGGCATGAAGGATAAATGGGGCAAAATGCTATTTTAATTCAGCTGGTGTGGTCTTCAGATCTCTCTTGGCTGTCCAAGGGGGCTGTCTCTCTTCTGTCATGGAAAATATCCAAACAAAAACCAAACTTTTCTCTTCTGGAGGCTGTGATGGTTAATTTTATGTGTCAACTTGGCTGAGCCACAGGCTCAGACATTTGGCCAAACATGATTCCGGATGTTTCTGTAAAGGTGTTTTTTGGATGAGATTAACATTTTAAATCAGTAAATTTTGAGTAAAGCAGATTATCCTCCATAAGGTGGGGGCCTCATCCAGCCGATTGAAAGCCTTAACAGATCAAAGACTGGTCTCCCCTGAGCACGAAGGAATTCTGCCAGCTGACTTCCTTTGGGAAACATCTGCTCTTCCCTGTGTCTTGAGCCTGCTGGTCTACCCCATCTGATTTTTTTTGAACTGGCCAAGCCTAAAGAAACCTGTCTCTCTCTCTCTACACACACACCTTCCCTACTGGTTCTGTTTCTGTGGAGAATCCTGATTAACACAGATGATTCTGTCAGTTTTTCAGAGGCCCCCACTGAGAATTTCCTCACCCACCATTCTGACCCCGCGACACGCTCCTCAATTCTCACCTCAGTGGCCTTATTTCCAGCCTCTCTCCAATGGAATCACTTTTCCCAGCAAACAGCCCTGCAGGGCAACGTTCTGTCCTGCCACGGAGGGACCTGCAGCCCTTCCTTCCCACTCCACCAGCAGGGACAGTCTCTTGGTATCAGACTTCTTCAGGCACCAGCTAGGCACAGGCTCTATGCCACCCAAACTCTTGGAGACACACCAGTTAGAGCTCTACCCCAAGAAATGAGCAAGCTCTGTGCCATGGTGGCTCTATGGGAGGGGCAGGGTAGAGGGCACTAAGCTTGGAGATTTCCCTGCCAACGTCCTTTGGTAATTCCCAAGGTCACAGGTCACAGAAAACAATGTATGAGAAAGGTTTCCCCAGGGGCTCCAGTGATGCCCACATCGAAAAGTTAACTATTGTGAAGCTGATTTCTCTGCATGCAAATAGCTTAGCTTGGCGATTAAGGCTGGCGTTTTGGAGTCAAGCAGACCACGCTATCCTTCAGTGTGTAATAGGCGAGGCAACGAACAACTGGGGGAAATATGCACCTCGTGCATACACACAATACGTGGGCAACTACTACACTAAAACTAGACCAAGAATACAGGAAAACTTGCGTTGCCGTGCGCGAGCTGGCACGGTCTTTCCAGCTAGGCCCGCCGGCTCAGCCCTCACCTAAGGCCTGGAAGACCAGCACGGGAAGAAGCCAAGCCTACGCTCCAACCCTTCTCCTCCACCCGCACTGCAGTACTCCGCGCCGCAGCCAATCAGATAGCGGCGTTTTCCAAGGGGGCGGGACTTCCTGCGGCAGTGCGCACGCCTCCGTACATGGTCCCGCCCCGGAACTGCGGTCGACGCTGCAGCTGACGGTTTCTAGGGTGGTTGCCTTGTGTCTGAGGGAACTGTAGCGGCCTCGCCACACGGTGAGTAACAAAATTGGAGCGGGGCTGGAGCCGCGTGCGGACAGGGGGTGGGGACGGACCCCGGGCTCTCGTCGCTGGCTTCTCTGGGCTGCTGGGCTCCCCGCGTCCAGAGAGGGCGGCCACCCCGCCCAGCTTCGTGCCACGGCCCCCGCGCCCTGGGCCCCTAGTGCGGGCGGCAGGGCCTGGCGGCCTCAGCTTCTGGGCTTCGCGCCCCTTCGTGCCTAAGACGAAGCGGGAGCGCGGGTCACGGGACTGGCGCCACGAAGGAGGTCCTTGCTTGCTCTGCAGGTCGCTCTCCGCGTCCTCGCCTCTGTTGCAGTGACGCTCCCGCCCCCTTCTCAGCGTTGATCCGGGTTGTTGTCGTGGCGCAGCTTGTTCGGTGGGCGAACCCTCACTGTGTGCTGACGCGCCTCCCTCGCCGGGCGCCATGCTAAGTGATTTTTGACGTGCGTCACCCCTTCGTGTTGGCATAACGATCCTGTGGGACAGATGTCCTCTTATCCCCATTTTGCAGACGAGGAAATTGAGGCTCACAGAGATTAACGCGTTCACCACCGACGCAGAGCTGCCAAGTGGTGGGTCCGGATTTGACCTGAGGTTTACCTTTACTTTTTCCACGGACTCTGTTATCTTTCTTGGTCTTTCTGAAAAGGGAGAACGTGGATCGAGTTCCACCCAAACAAGTTGTGCCTAAATGGTCTTTAAATCACTTAAAATGTGATGAAAAAGGTGGGTGGGTTTTAGGCCATTTGGCAAAGGCCAGAATGGTGGCACAGGCATGTGTCCTCTTGGGGCAAGGCTTGAGAAGGAAGAAAGCTCGGTAACTTTTAATAAAGCTCGCCCCTCCCCCCCGTCCCCTCCCCCCCCAAAACCCTCGTGTTCTTATTCCGCCTTCAAAATGGCTTATGTGTGGCAAGCTTCATTCACCATGTTTTACATAATTTATTTACACAAAACATAAAACTTAGATATTATTAGGCCCCCCTCCCCTTTTTTTTTATAGATGAGAGTACTGAGGTTCATAGAGGAGTAAATAGCACTGTCCGAGGACACACACACACACACACACAGGAAGTGTTGGATATGGAATTCAAACCAGGTCTAGCTCATATGTCATTGTTCCATCTCCTGTGTACCTTCTCTTCCAGGTAAAGATGTGTGTTCTGTGCTATTTCTTTCCTCCTTTGATCTTCTCCAGCTAGGAGCATCTGTGTGCAGCCATCTTTATGTCTTCAGTTCTTTGCAGGACCTGGTACTTGATAGAGTATGTAGAACATATTTGTTGCATCAGAACCCTTTGCTTCTCAGTCACCAGCCTAATAGAACTTTCTCTCCTTTTCTTTTCAGCAACCATGAAGTTGAAAGAGGCAAAATCAAAGCCAAAGCCACCGAGCTATGGCAAATTTCAAACAAAGGGAATCAAAGTTGTGGGGAAATGGAAGCAGGTAAAGATTGACCCAAACATGTTTGCAGATGGACAGATGGATGACTTGGTGTGCTTTGAGGAACTGACAGATTATCGATTGGTCTCCTCTGCCAAGAATTCCTCCAGTCTCTTCTCAAAGGAGGAGCCCAAGAAGAGAAAGGCACAAGCTGTTTCAGAAGAAGAGGAGGAAGGAGAGTCTAGCTCCCCAAAGAAAAAGATCAAGTTAAAGAAGAGTAAAGATGTGGCAGCTGAAGGAACCAGTACCCAGAAAGAGTTTGAAGTCAAAGATGCTGAGCCAGAGCCCCAGGGAGATGGCACTATTAGTCCTGATCCAGAGGTAGGGGAGATGGCATTAGAAAACCTGGCCCAGACTGCTCCAAAAAAGAAGAAAAAGAAAGGGGGAAAAAAACTGGAGCCTTCTCAGAGCACTTCCGGTAAGGCGCCCCAAAAAGCAAAGACATGGATGCCTGAATTTTATGACCGGAAGGCAGATGTATCAGCTTGGAAGGACCTGTTTGTGCCCAAGCCGGTTCTCCGAGCACTCAGCTTTCTAGGCTTCTCTGCTCCAACACCAATTCAAGCCCTGACCTTGGCACCGGCCATCCGTGACAAGCTGGACATCCTTGGGGCTGCTGAGACAGGTAAGGGCAACTCTGGCCAGGGTAGGATTGTTTCTGGATTGAACCTGTTGCTGCTATTAGCCTAGATGACCAGGAGAGAAGGAAATGTTGAGAACATAACCACAAAAGCAATGTTGAATGAAAGTATTTAGAAGTCAGCCAGCTCTGGGTTGAAATCTGCCCCTTCCTGATTGGTACCCTAGCCAGATCACATAATTGCTCTGAAACCTAGAGAGCCCATTATGAAATGGAAATAACAGCAGTGCCTACGGCTTTCCTTGCTACGAGGGTTAAATGCTGCAGTAAACTAAAGCTTACACAGTACCTTGTAAGTGATCTGCAAATGGTGTGTTTTCCTATTCTTGAGCCTTTTTTAAATGACTCAAAGGGGCAAGGTTAGATCAGCTCTCTGGAAAGGTAGCTCTTCAGGAGTATGAGGAATACCTGTCTAATTTTCAAGAGTTATCCAAAGGTAAAAAGGGTTGCTGCTTTGGGAGTTGGTGAGTATCTTGTCATTGGAAGGATTTGACTGTGGTGGATAACTATTGGGTGGATTTTGTAGGTAGATTCAGGTGTGAGGTGACTGTTAAGACTAGGCTGTGTTTAAGGTTCCTTATTCTTTGGGTCAAGACTTTTGGAAGCAATGACAGGTTGACTTGCTGGGTAAACTAGACTACTGACTGGCGGAAGGAACTTGTACTGCCTGGAACTATTAGTACATTTAGACCAGCAGTATCCAATAGAAATATATACAGTTACTCAGTATTCATGGAGGATTGGTTTCAGGAACCCCCTCAGATACCCGAATCCATGGATGCTCAAGTCCCTCATATAAAATAGTGCAGTACTTGCATATAACCTATGCACATAATAAGATTACTTATAATACCTAATACAGTGCAAATGCTATGTAAATAGTTTGTTACACTGAATTGTTTAGGGAATAATGACAAAGTCTGTACATGTTCAGTATGATGCAATTTTTTTTTCAATTGTTTTCAATCCACAGTTGGTTGAATCTATGGATGTGGAGCCCATGGATACATAAAGCTGTCTGTATCATGTGACCCACATATATAATTTAAAATTTCCTAGGAGCCACATTTTTAAAAAAGTGAAAAAAAAAATAAAAGGTGAAATTAATTTTAGCAATATTTATTTAACCAATTATATCAAAATATTTCAGTATGTAATTCACATTAGATATTTTACAGTCATTTTTGTACTAAATTTTCAAAATCTGGTGTGTGTTTTAGACTTGAAACACACGCGTCATTTTGGAATAACTACATTTTAAGTATTCAATAGACATTTTGTGCTTTGGGTTTCTGGAACAGTGGTCAGGAAACTTGGCATGAGGTCCTGTCATATTTATCTAGATGGAAGAGAAAGGAAACACCAGGAAAGGGGAATGGAGGTAATAATAATAACTTAGAACATTTACTAAGCATTTAAAATGTGTCATGCACTGTGTTAAGTGTGCACATTGATGAACTAGGTTTTCACAACCACCATTGGTAGTTCTCACAACTGCTAATAATGGGTAAGTACCATTATTCCCATTTTACAGATAAGGGAACTCAGCCTCACTGAGGATAGACAGCTACCCTATAACTACACAACTGAAAATGGTAGTGCCTGAATTCTAGGCTAGGTCTGTGTGCTGTTAAGCATTCTCCTACACTGCTTTGGTATGTGCAGGGTCCTGGAAGTGAGTCATGGAAGAGGCCAGGTCTATGTGAGCTACTGTGGCTAGAGCCATTTAGATTCATACCACAGCTCTTGTCAGGCTTTCTCCATGAAATGTTGTGAATCTACAGGTCCAGGATTCAAAAAGACTTGGGTTAGGCCATGTATTGGGGTTGTTAAGACTGCTGCCCATGCAATAATGAATAAGTTGACCCTTGAACAATGTGAGAATTAGGGGCATGGGTCCTCCACATGGTCAGAAATCCACATATAACTTTTGACTCCCTCAAAACTTAACAACTAATAGCTTACTGTTGACTGGAAGCCTTACCAATGACATAAACAGCCATAACATATTTTACATGTATGTAACACATGTTACATAGATTATATGCTGTATTCTTACAATAAAGTAAGCTAGAGAAAAGAATGTGAAGAAAATCATAAGGAAGAGAAAATAATATTTACTCTTCATTAAGTGGAAGTGAATCATCATAAAGGTCTCCATCCTTGACTTCTTCACTTTGAGTAGGCTGAGAAGAAGGGAGAGGAGGGATTGGTCTTGCTGTCTCGGGGGTGGCAGAAGCAGAAGAAAATCCATGTATAAGTGGACCTACACAGTTCAAATCAAGGATCAGCTGTATATCCGTTACCCTCAAAAGATGCCTTGGGTTTCTTTGTAATTCCACCCTTCCCAGGCCCCCCTCCTTCCCAAGCAACCACTGATAGGCTTTCTTTCTTTTTTTTTTCTTTTGACCTAAGATTTGCACATCCTAAACACCGATAGGCTTTCTTTCACTAGAGATTAGTTTGCATTTTCTAAAATTTTATATAATGAAATCATACAATATGTAATTTTTTTTGGGGGGGGTGTCTGGCTCTTTGACTAAGCATAATTTGAGATTAAGCCATGTTATTGCAAATACCAATGTTCATTTCTTTTTATCAAATAGTATTCTGATGTATGGGTAGAGCACAATTTGTTCATCTGCTGATGTACATTTGTGTTTTTTCTGGGTTTTGGCTATTACAAATAAAGTTATTCTTTCTATGGATATATGCTTTAGCTTCTGTCGAGTAAATACTTAGGCATGGAATGGCTAGGTCTTGCAGTAAATGTGACTTTTTAGGAGTTTTCCAAAGTGATTATGCCATTTTACATACCCACCAGGTGGCATGAGTTCAAGTTGGTCTACATTCTTACCAGTAACTTGGTATGCTCACTCTTTAATTTTATTTTAGATTTTAAAAATTTTAGTATTTCCTTGTGCTTTTAATTTGCATTTCTCTAGTGGCTAATGATATTGAACATCTTTTCATGTATTTGTTTGTCATCCATATTATCTCCTTTGGTGGTGTCTGTTCAATTCTTTTGCCCATTTTTTTAGTTGGGATGTCGTTCTTCTAATGTAGAGTTTTGACAGTTCATTATATATTCTAGATACATATCCTTTATCAGATATATGGTTTGCAGATTTTTCTCCCTGTTTGTAGATTGTCTTTTCATTCTCTAACACTGTTTTTCAAAGAGCAGAAGGTCCTTATTTTGATGAAATTCAAATTACCAACTTTTATGGATCATGCTTTTGCTATTTTATCTAAAAACCCTTTGTCTAACCCAAGATCATAAAGATTTCTACTGTGTTTTCTTCTAGATGTATTAATAGTTTTAGGTTTTATGTTTCAGTCTGTTTTTTATTTAATTTATTATGGTGAGAAGTATGGATCAAAGTTTGTTTTGTTTTTTTTTTTTGCATATTGATGTCTAATTATTTCAGCACCATTTGTTGAAAAACTATTCTTTTTTCACTGAAGCGACTTTGTACCTTTGTTGAAAATCTATGACTATATAGGTGTGGAGTTTTTTCTGGAGTCTTTTTTCCCTCTGATCTGTTTGTCTCTTTACATCAGTATCTCACTATCTTGGTTATAGTAACTTTATAATAAGTCTTAAAATTAGGTAGAATAAGTCCTCCAACTTTGTTCTTTTTAGAAGTTATTTTGGCTATTCTAGGTGTTAGGTCCGGAGCCGAGGGAGAGAGAGAGAGAGAGAGAGAGAGAGAGACACACACACACACACACACACACAAAACCTCGTGTAGCAAAATGTTTATTTTGACCATCTGGGTGCAGATGGGTGGAGGCCGAAAAAAGCGTCCACCCCAGGAAGAGGGTTTTTCCGGGGGAGTAAGTAACTGGGGCAGAACAGCCGCTTGTAATAAGTTCTTTTTCAAACAACCAGCTCCTAGGACCCCTGCCCCAGTCACATCCATCCTGCAGCTCTGGCCTCATCTTTATCAGGCAAGATAGGGAAGGGATAAACTTCATCCTTATCAGGAGGGAAAAGGAATGCAAGCTCCCCTTTTGCATTCCATTTCTTTATCTCCCTAGGGGTCTGGCAAAGGCTACTTGCCTAATACTAGGTCTTTGCATTCCCATATAAATTTTAGAATCGGTTTATCAATTTCAACAAAAAAGCAAGCTGGTATTTGGATTGGAATTGCATTGATTACAGAGCACATTGAGAACAGATGACGTTTTAACAATATTGAATTTTCTAATCCATGAATGTAAAGTCTCTCTGCATTTTTTTAGGTCTTTAACTTTTCTCGGCAATGTTTTGTAATTTTTAGTATATGGATTTTTCACACCTCTTGTTAGATTTATCCTTAAGCATTTTATATTTTTGATGCTATTGTAAATGGTAATTTAAAATTTTATAATTCCAATTGTTGCTAATAAATAGAAATATGATGGATTTTTGTATATTGATCTTGTATCCTACAACTTGGTATCACCAAGTAGTTTTCTGAGGATTCCGTGATATTTTCTACGAAGATGATCATATTATCCATTCTTGATGCCTTTTAATTTTTCTTATTACACTGGCTAAAACGTCTAGTACAATTTTGAATTAAAGTGGTAGAGTGGGCATTATTACTTTGTTAGTGATCTTTGGGGGAAAACATTCATTCGGCCTGTCACCATTAAGTCTGATGTTAGCTGACAGTTTTTGTAGATGCTGTTTATCAGATTGAAGAAGTTCTCTTATATTTCTAGTTTGCTGAGAGTTTTTATCAAGAATGGATGTTGGATTTTTTTCAATTGCTTTTTACAGCATATATTGAGGTATGTTAGTTTCATATCTGAAAATCAGTGTAATTCATTGTAATCAATGTAATTCATTCTGTCAATCACATTGATTTTCAGATATGAAACTCACATTCCTGGGATAAACTGAACTTCACAGTGTATTATTCTCTTTATATATTGTTGGATTTGGTTTGCTAAATGGAAAAAAATGGCAAAAATATTTTGTGTCTCTTTAAAATGTCCTCCACTCCTTTTGGAGAATTTGTGCAACAAGAGATGGCCCAGGCGGAACTGGTAAAAGGGAGATCCTAGGCTGAGGGCGGAGGTGGGATGATCAGAATGATCAATTAGTTCAACAGTCTCTTTAGTGATTGCTTTGGGGTTCATAGTATATATCTTTAACTTATCATAGTTTAACTTCAAGCAATATTACTAGGTTACATATAGTATAAGAACCTTACAAGAGTATTTTTCCATTTCTCTCCTCCTTTGTGCTTTTTCTTGTATACTTTATTTCTATATGTGTTAGCAATCCCAACTTACATTTTCATTGTGCTTTAAACAATTATTTTTTAAAGAGGTTTAAATAATAAAAGTTTTTTATGTTTACCTATGTAGTTACCATTTCTGGTGCTCTTCATTCCTTTGTGTAGATCTGGATTTTCATCTCTTCTGCATGAAAGACTTTAATATTTCTTATAGTCCAGATCTGCTGCTGGTAAATTATTTCAGCTTTTGTATGCTTTATTTCACATTTGTTTTAGGAGAGATTTTTGCTGGGCATAGTGTTATAGATTGTCAGATTTGTTTTTTAGGTTTTCGAATAAAAATATTGCTCTACTGTCTTCTGGTTTTCATTGTTTCTGATGAAAAGTCTGCTGTTTTTCTTATCTGAAGTTTGTGGTTCTATTTTTGCTCTCTTTTTTTCTTGTAGTTCTTGCTTATAGTACTTTATTTCTTTATGTGGTTAGAGAGCTGCTCATTTCCTTGGAAAATTATTTGTGAAAATTCTTTGAGACCTATAGTAAAGGTTTCTTCCTCGAGAGAACATTTATTTGCTTCTGCCCAGGGCATTATCACTTTGGAATTGCTTCAGATTCTCAGCTTGAGATGTCTTGTTTTGTTTGTTTTTTTTTCCTGTTTTGACCACCCAAATGATGTGAATTTGGGCTCCATATACATTCAAAAGCCAGTTTGAAAATATTCAGTCTTAGACAAAAGTATTATATTTAAATTTTCTGAAAAACTAAGAAAATTTTCTTTTGCTTTCTTCTTCCTTACCAGAGAAAGTTCTTGGGAAAGTATTGTATGGATTTCATTTCCCACCCCCCAATATATTGTTTCTTCACAACCGCAAAACACACACTAAAACTTGCCCTTTATTACTGTATGGTTTCATTGCTTGGGTGTTTATGCTTCATCTCTGATGACCTTGGCCCTCAATGTCAGTCTGCTACACTTCTCCTCAGGCTCCTAATTGCATGTTCCCTCCAGTTGCAATGCTATGGGAGAACCTATACAGAGTGAAAGAGCTTTGGTTTGGTCAGGTGGCACTTGGCTATTTTAGGATCTCCTATTTTGTGCAAAAGAAAGAATTCCAGACAAAAGTATGTGCATCTATTGATTCACACTGTGTTTGTTTTGTTTTTTACTTCTAAGGAAGTGGGAAAACTCTTGCCTTTGCCATCCCAATGATTCATGCAGTGTTGCAGTGGCAGAAGAGGGAGCCTGCCCCTGTTCCAGGTAACACTGAAGCACCACCTGGAGAGACCGGAACTGAGGACAGAGCTGAGACTGGATCACCAGAGGAGGCCGGAACTGAGTCTGGGGTGTTGCCTGATGAGACCAGAATTGAGAATAAAGCACTGCCCAGTGATACTGGAACTGAAGCTGGAGTGTCGCCCAGCAAGGCCAGAGCCAAGACCAGAGGCACCATCTCAGACCAGGCGTCGCTCTTCTGTGATGATGATGCTGGTGAAGGGCCTTCTTCCCTCATCAAGGAGAAGCCTGTACCCAAACAGAAAGAAGACGAAGAGGAGAAGCTTGATGAAGAGCAGACTGGAAAGATAAAACAAGAATCAGATGGCAAAAGTGCCGCCTATAGAGCATATCCAAAGCGTCCTCTGCTTGGACTGGTTCTGACTCCCACTCGAGAGCTGGCCGTCCAGGTCAAACAACACATTGATGCTGTGGCCATGTTTACAGGTAAGGTTTGGTTCCAGTTAATGAACATTTTTTGAGCAAATCCTAAAAGGCATTAGAACTTTATTCTCTCAGGGAATTCCTTTGGGGAAGGGCTGCATAGTGGGAATTTTAATTTTATAATAAAAGCAGGAATTAATTACCAAGTTCTTAATATGTGCAAGGCACATTACTAAGCACTTCACCTACATGATCCTGTGTGTTCATTCCAACGCTGGTTACTGTATGAAGTCCTCCACCAAAGTGGAAAACAGAACACTGAGCATTAGAGGAGCTTCAGATAAACTCTGATTGAAGGGAATGGGAAAGGCTTCCTTGGGGAGGTGTGTCACAGCTGTAGGTAACATCCTTCCCAGCGTTGTGGTGCCCCACTGCTCAGCTTTCCCAGAGCTTTGCCTGGGTTCAAATCCAGCCCTTCTATTGTGGTTGGAGGGGAAAGAGTAGAAAGAAATGAAGTTGGGGAAGTAGACAGGGCCCAGATTACAGAAGACTTGGTAAGCTTTCCAGGAGTGGCACCAATAATCCTGCCAGGCCAGCTTTTTCAGCACCCCTTGGAAGCCGGGAGCTGTGCTGGTGACTGTCTCTGCTAATTTGGGGGCACCTGTGCCCTGTAAGAAAGTAAGCAGTGAGACTGTGAATAACTCTGTCCCTGATGTTTTCTGTCCCATAGGAATTAGAACTGCTATTTTGGTTGGTGGAATGTCCACGCAGAAACAGCAGAGGATGCTGAACCGCTGTCCTGAGATTGTGATAGCCACTCCAGGCCGGCTGTGGGAACTAGTTAAAGAAAAGCACTCTCATTTGAGCAACCTTCAGCAGCTCAGGTGATAAATGGTACCTCTCCTTTCTCCCTCATCCCTTTTTCTGAAATGAGCCTCAGGTGACATAGTGTGTTCAAGGCCTTCTTCCCATCACAAAATGGTATGGTGTGGTGTTATCCAGACCCTAGCCTTTAGAAAGCCGACCATGCATGAGGGATGTTAGTTGAGGCCCTGTTGGTGGTGGTCGTAGTGGGGTACCTGTAGGTGTGGGTATGCTTGGGGTGGGAGTAGGGTGTGCTGTGTATGGTTCTTCCTACCTGCCACTAACCAGTGATATGGGTCTGTCTGCATTTGCAGATGCCTGGTAGTGGATGAGGCTGACCGGATGGTTGAGAAAGGCCATTTTGCTGAGCTCTCACAGCTGTTAGAGATGCTCAATGATTTTCAATACAACTCAAGGAGACAAACGCTTGTTTTTTCTGCCACACTGACCCTGATTCATCAAGCTCCTGCTAGAATCCTTCATAAGAAGCACACCAAGAAAATGGACAAAACTGCCAAACTTGACCTCCTTGTGCAGAAGATTGGCATGAGAGGCAAGCCCAAGGTCGTTGACCTCACGAGGAAGGAGGCCACGGTGGAGACACTAACAGAGACCAAGATTCATTGTGAGACTGATGAGAAAGACTTCTACCTGTACTACTTCCTGATGCAGTATCCAGGCCGCAGCTTAGTGTTTGCCAACAGCATCTCCTGCATCAAACGCCTCTCTGGGCTTCTCAAAGTCCTGGATATCATGCCGCTGACCCTGCATGCCTGTATGCACCAGCAGCAGAGGCTCAGAAACCTGGAGCAGTTTGCCCGTCTGGAAGAGTAAGTCAGGCCTAGCCTCTAGCCACTGGGCTAAGGGGCTGGGTTGGTGGGGAAATGGTGGGAAAGCTACCTTTTGTCACAGGTGTCACGGGGGTCCTTATAGGTAGAAGGTAGCTTTTTTCTCCCCCTCTACAGCATTTGGCAAGGTCACCTCCATTTACTGGATTTGGTTGCTGTTAGTACCCTACAGAAAATTAATTAATAATGAATAATGGTGGTGATACCTACTATTAATTGAATACTTAGACAATAGATTAAGTCCTGTGCTGGCATTTTGGATATATTATCATGTTCACGAATTCTCTTAACATCCCTAAGAAGCAGAACAGATGCATGGCTAAGAGCACAGAATCTGGAACCAGAATGCCTGAGATCAATTCCTAGCTCTGTCATTTCATAGCTGGTCAAGTTATTTCACTACTCTGTGCTTCAATTTTCTCATTATAGGGATAATAATAGAAGCTACCTCGTAGAGTTGTTACCAGGATTAAGTGATTGTGAATTCATGCAAGTAAAATGTTTGGAACAGTCTCTGGTTCATAGTATGTGATTGCTAAATGTTAGTTTTAATAATTACTAGTCCTACTACGACTGCTTATTATCTCTGTTCTCATCTTATAGATGAAAAAAGAGATCTAGAAAAGCCAGTCAGCTTGCCCAAGGTTTCTCAGCCTGGAAGTGGCAGAGCTGGGCCTCAGGCAAGTCTGTTAGACCCCAGAGCCTATGCTGTGTCTTCCCATCTGCCTTTGGACCAGACTGGCATTCAAGGAACAGGGTGCAGATTGTCAGGACGAGGGACTGGGAAGTTGAGGCAGACTATAAATTGGCTTTTGCCCAGCAGTGTTTTGTCAGGGTGCTTGCTTTCTAGAACAAGTGTTTGGTTTACCTCGTTTTGAACATTGGTAAGTAGTGTGAGTGGTTTACTGGGATTAGCTTAGAGCAGGGCTTGGCAAACTACAGCCCACATGCCAAATCTTGCTTGCTGCGTGTTGTTTTTTTTGTTTGGTTGGTTTTTTAAGACGTGAGGTCTTGCTGCGTTGCCCAGGCTGGACTTGAATTCCTGGGCTCAAGCAAACCTCCTGCCTCAGCCTCCCAAGGAGCTGGAACTATAGATGCATGCCACTGCCCCTTGCTGCTGCTGCCTGTTTTAATAGTAAAGTTTTATTGGAACATAGCAAGACCCATTTATGTATTGTTTATAGCTGCCTTTGCACTGAAATGGCAGAGTTGAATAGTTGCCATAGAGACCATATGGTTCACAAAGCTGGAAATTTGCTGTCTGGCTCTTTATAGAGAAAGTTTGTTTTTTTGTTTTTTTTTTTTTATATGGGAAATATTCATGATAAATTATTAAGTGAACAGTGCAAGTTAAAAACAATAGTTTCATATTTTTTCCCCACCCCCCCTTTCCCGAGTCAGCGCATTCAAGTGTTACCACTCCCCAAACGGTGCGCAATGCACTCATTGTGTAGGCATACCCCCATCCCCTCCCCCACCCCCCACCTCAGTCTGATGTCCAACTGGTGTCGTTTCCAGATTTGTATTTAGGTGATGATCAGGGAAACCAATTTTCTGGTGAATACATGTGATGCTTGTTTTTCCATTCTTGGGATACTTCACTTAATATAATGGGTTCCAACTCTCTCCAGGAGAACCATAGAGATGTCGCATCTTCATCATTCCTTATAGCTGAGTAATATTCCATGGTATACATATACCACAGTTTGCTAATCCAATCATGTATTGATGGGCATTTGGGTTGTTTCCACATCTTTGCTATTGTGAATTGTGCTGCTATAAACATTTGGGTACACGTGCCTTTGTTACAGAATGACCTTTTTTCCTTTGGGTATATGCCCAGTAATGGGATTGCTGAGAAAGTTTGTTGACCTTGACTTAGAGCAGTGGTTTGATGTTTTACAAACTTTAATTTACATCACATTCTCAAGTCCTAGCTCAGAAATACAGGGAGTTGGGACACTGAAGGGCCAGACTGTTAAGTTTTTAAAACATGCTTCAAGTGCTTTTGACTTTCCTTGTACCATACATTAAGAAACATCACCTAACACATATTTATGTGGTGCTTACTATGAACCAGGCATTGTTCTAGGTGCTGGTAATACAATAGTGAGTAATGCAGAGTCTTTGCTGAAGTCCACAGTGTATCAAGTGGTGCTAAGTGCTAACTAGTTGAGTAGGGGATGGGGAAAGGAGACTGGGTAGACATCTAGGTCAGGGAGGCTTCTCTGATAAGGTGAGACTTGAGCAGAGAGCCAAAGAAAGAAATGAAGGGAGTCAGGTGGATATCTGAGGGAAGACCCTTTAAGGCCTTGGAAGTGAGAGCATACTTGGCATGTTTGGGGAAAAGCAAGGAAGCTTGTGTGACTGGGTGGGGGACAGTGAGTGGGAGGGTGCTAGGAGAGGAGGTCACTGACCCAGAATATGTATGGCCTCATTTAATTCACTGGAGGGTATATTTTATCACTGCAGAGTATGGCCTGTTGGTTGGGATCAGTGAGACCTGGGTTTGGATCCAGACTCCATAGCTGAATAGCCATGGACATACCTTGAGAAGTTAATCTCTCCAAGTCCCAGTTTATCTGTAAAAGGGAGATGATAGTGTATCTCCTAGGGTGTTTGTAAGGACTGTAGTGTTTAGAGTGCTTAGCATTTTATAAGAGTTTGATTAATGCTAGCTATTAGTTATAATTATTAATGAGTTTTCTCTCTCTACCACAGCTGTGTTCTCTTGGCAACAGATGTGGCAGCTCGGGGTCTGGATATTCCTAAAGTTCAGCATGTGATTCATTACCAGGTAAGGGCATCTGGGAATTTATAGACATCTGCCTGCATTGAATGGGGGCAAAGGTTGGGGGAGGGAGGAGGAATTGTTGGTTCCAAGGCCTCCTGCAGCAGAGAATACCACTGGCATCTTGTGCCCACTGCTGCGATTTTTAGAACACAGCTGAGATTTAGTTTCCAAAAGCTTTGTTGGCATTGTCTGATTTAAGTGGCCCTTCTCGCCTGCCACTTGCTATCAGCAGGTTAGAGTCTTAGTTTCTTCTATGACGTGAGCATCCATTAAGTGTGTAAAGTGATTACCCTGTAGAGAAGAAGAGTGTGATAGTTATGACCTCTGGGCTCAAGTCCCAGCTGTGTAATCTTGAACAAGTTATTTAATCTGTCTTTGTCTCAGTTTTCTCATTTGTTAAATGGCAGTTATTAGAGTACCTACTTCTTAGGGTTCTTATTAAGGTAAAATAAATTAATAGGTATAAAGAGCTTAGGAAGCCACCTGGCACATACATCGTAAGTACTTACTAAATGTTACTGTTGATAGTAGCAATACTGTTAGCGCAAGCACCTAGTAAATATTTGCATAGAGTTGTGATTAGCAATATGGACTCCGGTGGCCAGACTACTGGGGCTTGAATCCCCAGTCTGCTGCTTCATAGTTGGTTAGCTTTAGGCAAGTTATTTCATATCTCTGGTTTCAGTGTCATTGTTTGTAAACTAAAAGTAATAATACTACCTACCCCATAGGGATATCATGAGCATCAAATTGAGCTGATGCTGATGAAGCACACAGCACAGTGTAAGTACTCAGTAAATGGTAGCTATTACGGCATTATTATTATTATTCCCCCCCTTTAATTCTTTGTGTTTTTGAAAATCTTTTAAGGTGTCAATTTCAGTTTAGCAAATTTCTCCTCTTTTTGGGTAAGGGGCTGGGTCAGCCTTTGTGGAAATACTAAGACGAATCAAATACAGTCCCAGCCCCTAAGAAGCATCAGATCCAGTAGAGGAGGTGAGATGACCACAGCCATAATTTACAGCAGAAGATATTAGAAAGTTACAAAATGTAATGGGAAAAAAATAACTTCTAGTTTAGGAGGTTGGAGAATGCTTTCTAAAAGATGTTTTGCATTTAAGGGTGGAAAGGATTTGGACATGTAGAGGTAGGAAAGGAAGGAAGGAAATGGGGAGTGTACAGGGGCTGTCGGCTTAGAGTGAGAAGAGGGGATGATGGAAGAGGAGTAGTTGCTAAGGCTGGAGGGGTGAGTTGGGAGCAAGTCACCGAAGGCCCTGAGTGTCAGGTCAAGGAATTGGGCCTTTATCCTTTAAGTGAAGAATGACAAATAGATCTCATTTCTAGAGCTATTATGAGCAGTTCACAGTGGCTGCTTAGAGTACTGTATTGAAAAAAAAAATACAGAGATGTTATCTGGGTCCAGTGGAGAAGATTGTTGTGCTTCATTAATGGTATATGCCACAGGAGTGGGGGGCAGAAGGGTGTCAGCAACCGTGTCACGTTATCTGTGGATGATATATATTGAAGTAGAGGCAGCTTAGCCAGGGGTTAGTGTGGTCTGTGGAACTTGGCTGCTTTGGTTTGAATTCTTGTTCCCCACTTAGTTGTGTAACCTAGGGGGAGTTGTTTAACCTTTCCTTTTTAGTTTCCTGATTTAAAAATATGGATAATCATAAAGCATCTAGTTCATATTATTGTGTGAGCAAGAAATAAATGGGGTAATACATGCAGAGTGCTTAGAATTGTCTGGCACAGTGTAGTCACTCAGTAAATGTTGGTTATGATTACCATTGTCAGTCATCCATGCAGCGTTAATGAAGGACAGTGGAGTTTCTGTAGCTAGAGGGAATATTGTGGTCTAGCTGAGACTTAGGAAGATGACACTGGCAGCTCTGGGCTGGGGCAGAGGGAGTTGGGAGGACTAGAAAGAAAATAAGAAGTTACTGCCGTGGTCCAGCCGAATGGTCCTGAGGACCTGAACCAGGGTAGGGGCCATGGGAGGACGGAACCTGCAGAGTGAATGTGGGACTAAGCGGGGAGGGCTAGATTGGTCCACGATGATAGAGAGGTTTCTACCTGCCTTGGGGATGTGGCCCTGAGAAGAGCAGCTTGGCGATGGCCATGTACTGACCTCCCAGTTCCTCCTGTGGTAGGTCCCTCGCACCTCGGAGATTTATGTCCACCGAAGTGGTCGAACTGCTCGAGCCACCAATGAAGGCCTCAGCCTGATGCTCATTGGACCTGAGGATGTGATCAACTTTAAGAAGATTTACAAAACCCTCAAGAAAGATGAGGACATCCCACTATTTCCTGTGCAGACAAAGTACATGGACGCAGTCAAGGTAAAAAGAAAAGTTAAAACCCCAGTGCTGACCAGCCTGAGCAAATGCAAGACCCCATTTCTACAAAAATAGAAAAATTAGCCAGGTGCATGGGTGTGCACCTGTAGTCCCAGCTATTTGGGAGGCTGAAGCAGGAGGATCGCTTGAGCCCAGGAATTTGAGGTTGCAGTGAGCTATGGTGATGCCACTGCACTCTAGCCAAGGCGACAGAGTGAGACCGTGTCTCAAAAAAAAAAAAAAAAAAAAACAGTGCTAATGAGCGGATTGGGCTGCCCTTGGGAACTAAGGAATGATGGTTCTTCCAACAGCTGAAACGGGGAGCTTTGTGAAAAGGATTGGGAGTACCGTACCTGGGAGTACGGTAGAAGTACGGTAGAAGAAAAGGAGAATGACCAAAGATGTGAGGCATGTTCTCCCTGAACTGTTTCTTCGCTGTCTGGCCTCAAGTCTCCCCACCACCCCCTTTAATGGACAGTGCAGTGGGTGCCGCTGCCTAGAAAGCCCATCAGAGGATTGTGGGACAGTGAGGTTAACATGTGTCACTGAGGCAGATGCTATAGGTTTGGCACATCCCTGAAGCAGGCGTCAGTAAATGCTGCCTTTGGGGTTTTCTTTTAACTCAGCAGGCATTCATCAAGTGCTTGGTGCTTACTGTAGGCCCCGGTGTGTCAGGGACCAAAGCAAGGTGGGTTCTCCCCAGAGGTTCACCAGCTTGTGAGCAAGCCAAGCCCATGCTAAAATTTGGGCACGAATGGAGCATGTGGATCTAGTGGGCGTGTGGTTATGCTGGGAGGACAAGAGGTTTCATCCAGGCCTCCCGCAGGCAGAGATGTGGAAGTGTGCAGAGGAGATGGAATTCCAGGAACTGAGGGAGCAAAGAGCATGGAACAACGTCTAGGACTTTTGGCCCCTCTGGCTTGAAAGGAATATTAGTTACCTGGGGAAACATGGTGAGAGATGAGGATGGAAAGGTGGAGATCGCAGAGACTTCCCACTAGTACAGAGGATTAGGAGCTGCCCAGGCTTCCTGTGGCTCCTTTTCCCCACATCAAAAGATCTTTTCCATTTTCTCTGGGCATCCTACCACTGCAGTCTAACCCCAAAACCCATTAGAGGGAGAGTTAAAATGTTTGATCTCAGTTCAGCTTTGGTATCTGGGGGGAAAGTTCACTTTGGACATCTATAGGTTGGTATCAGACCAGGATGGGTTTTCAAAGGGTGTGACAGTTGTTTGGGTTTATTGTTGGAATAGCTGGCTCTTGTGATTACGTGTGCGCACACACATGTAACCATTGCCCTCTGGGCTTTTATCAAGAAAAGAACAAATGCATTTCACTGACCACTGATCTTAAGAGCTTTTTAAAAACACAACTCAAGTGAGACTTTGCTTCCCAGAGGCCTGAGCCTTGTATCAGATGAATATTTTCTGTTTTCCCCCAGGAGCGAATCCGTTTAGCTCGGCAGATTGAGAAGGCTGAATATCGGAACTTTCAGGCTTGTCTGCACAACTCTTGGATTGAGCAGGCAGCAGCTGCCCTCGAGATTGAGCTGGAAGAAGAAATGTATAAGGGTAAATCCTTGGTGTGGATGGAATTGGGGAAGGATACATTGTTTTTCTTTTTTTCCCCTTCAACTTTTATCTTGTGGGAGCCATCCCTATCACTGTGGGTCCTGTCAAAATCAGCAAGACGCTCTTTCATTCTTGGCTGACAGGCTCTACTCCCAGATGAACCTGATGCCCCTGGCCTTTGTTCCCTCTGTCTTGCCTGTCCCTGTCTGGAGCCCTCACCTGCCTGCCTCTTATGTGGACAGGCTCTCTGGTGAGACTACCTGTGTTTTGAATACCAGCCCATTCCTTTAACTGGCTGTGTGACTAAGTGAAGTTATTTAACCTCTCTGTTGTATCTCAGTTTCCTCAGCCATAAAAGGGAAGTAATAAACTACCCACCTCATGGGATTGCTGTGAACATAATTAAGGAGTGTAAAGTACTTACAACAGTGCCTGGCAAATGGAAAGTATTTGATACATTATAAGTTACTATTTATCATCACTGTTGTTACTGTTGCACTTGCTTTGAAAGCTGACAGAGCATTTCCATGTCATTATCTCATGTGATCGACTTCACAGTTTGTGACATGAACAGAGCAGGAATTTATTATCCTTTCACATGTGGGAACTAGAGGCTCACAGAGGGAAGTGATTTGTGCAAGGAAACAGCTCTACCTCCAGGCCTTTCCTGGGCCCCAACTCTGCACTTGGGGTAGAAGCTAAGGATTCAGGGATGAATCTGCAAGGTCCCTGCATAGAAAAGTTTTCAAATCTAAGAATTGGCAGAACCACATCTAGAACTGACGACAGCAAAGTCCTGGCCAGTTCTCCTTCCACCCCACCAAGCATGCAGCTCAGCTGAGGTGTTGGCATTTCAGCCTCAGTGTCAGCAAATTCAGAGGCAGACTTACTGCTGTCTGCTTGGTGTGGAAGCGGGGAGCCAAGCCAGTGGGCTTGAGGACAGTGAGCTAGTCCTCCTGGTAGGTCAGGGTTGGGTCTGGGCCTGAATATGTGGAGGCCCCGGCTTCCCTTTCCAAGGACAGGCTGGGATGGAGCCCCGTCTGCGCCTGCCTCTGCAGGTGCAGTCACAGCACCGGTGGGGAGGTACGGGAGAGCTGGGCTGCAAAGAGGGACTCACTGTCTCCTGAGGGGGTTGCAGCTGTCCTGTCACCAGACCCCAGGTGGGCAGGAAGTGGGTGGGTCATAGGAAGAAAAGTGGTCATTAGTCAGGAGACTGGGGTTCTGGTCTCTGTTTCACGGCTGTCTCTGCAATTGTAGACCTCTCTAAGCCTGAGCTGCCCTATCTGTAAAATGAAGATAATTGCAGTCTTAGAGGGTTTTCTTGAGGAGTAAAGGACAGAGTGGTCCTGCGTATCCCCCCATATGGTTAGAAATTAGTCAGTTACAGTTCCTGTCAAGCCACCACTAGCTTCTGCAGAGAACTTTTGAACCTCGCCTCCCAAAAGTAGGTCTAAAGCATTTTACATTGTGTTATCCATCACGGGAAACAAAATGTTTCTACAAACCTTAATAAATTCTTTTTTGTGTTGTGTTTCAAGGAGGAAAAGCTGACCAGCAAGAAGAGCGTCGCAGACAGAAGCAGATGAAGGTCCTGAAGAAGGAGCTGCGCCATCTGCTCTCCCAGCCGTTGTTTACAGAAGGCCTGAAAACCAAGTATCCGACTCAGTCTGGCAGGCTGCCCCAGCTTGTGTTTGCCCCAAGGAAGGGCGAATCTGCTCTGAGCTGCCTTTCCAAACAGAAGAAGAAGATAAAGAAGCCAAGAGAGCAGCAGCAGGAACAGCCGCAGCCAAGTACAAGTTCAAAATAACTGCCCCGGTCAAGTGTGTTGTGACTGCACAGTGGTGTCTGTTCCCTGGTTATACGTGAAAACCTCCTTTCCACTTGTGCATTTCATTCCGCCATCAACCCCAGTTAGAAAACGCTCCCGCTCCTCCACCTTACCCCTGTAGCGGGAGAGACCTCATGCAGATGTGCATTGTTTGGCATAAAAATCCTATGCTGCAGCTTAATATTTGTGTATTCCAGTGTCTGCAGGCTTCTTGTGTGTTCAGCTTGATTTCTTAAATTAAAACAATCGCCAGAGCCCGTGTGTCATCCTGAGTTTTTTAGCTGGAAGCTGAGGGTGGCCATGCAGTTTGTTTCATCATTAACTTCATGCTTGCCCTGGGCCAGCACAGGGCTAGGCCTCTGACAGGCAGAAACAGTGTCACAGGCCAGCGTTGGAGTGTGGATGGAGCAGCAGGCAAGAGTCGCTACAGAACGTTGCGGCTGGGTCCTCGGCACGCGTTCCCGCTCTCCCCCGCGGCAGCACCCTAGTGGTTCCCTAGCTCTCCCCGCTTGCTCCTGGCCATTGTATGAGCCGCCCTGGGAGGCGGGCAGGGAAGGTTTTGGGCTCCCCTCACACAGAGCCAACAGTAACAGTGGCTTGGGATCTGGCCCAAGCCTTGTCTTCACTCCCCTCCTCTGTGACACAACAGGCTCCTGCCCACGGTTCCTCGTACCCCTTCTCTTGTCCCGAGGCTTTGTGTAAAACAGGCTTTTCCCTCGGCCTGGATTGTCTTTTGCCTTCTCCATCCTGGATGCTGCTACGGTCCTCCAGTCCTTAGCCCCCAGGAGGGGGCAGTGCTCCTGTGGGCTCCCTTGGTGCCCCGTGCTTACCCTCTTCATAGCACTTGCCACACTGTGTTTCCTTGGCTGAGCTCTCTGGGGCGGAGGCCCTTAAGGCTTGGGTCGGCCTGGTGTAAATGTGTGCTGAGGGAACAGGGACCCCCCCCCCCATCCTGCCCCAGCTTTCTCTGGGTCAGTCTGGGTGAGTAACCACAGTAACCTCCACCATGAGAAAAGCACAGATTTCCACACAGGTCTGGCCTTCCAAACAGGTGTTCATTAGAGCACGATACAGGGGCTTACTTTAAGGGGTGCTAGGGATTGGAGGGTGCACAAGTGGGCCTCGATACCCCAAGATCTAAGTAACCCAGCCTCCCTCAGCCTTACAGTTGGCAAAGTTGGGGGATGGCAGCAGGATTCTCTTAGCCCCTCTAGGTAACTGTAGCAGGACAGTGGCCTCGTGCCTAAACGTAGATTCTGGTGGCACTGAGCATCGACTAGATGCCAGGCATTGTTAGGTACTTTTATAGACTTTAATTAGCATTTAGTCTTCAAGGCCCTGAGTCATAAGTCTTAGTACCCATTTTTGTAGTGGAGCACGTGGACACTGGTTATGGCTTACCCAAGGTCACACAGCAGCCAAATGGCAGAGCCGGGGTTAGAACTCGGGGTGTCCTCCTTCTGGGCCCGGGGCAACTTCAGAACACTACTTTGGTCTTACAAGACAGCAGTGTTGCCAAAGGATGCCCCCCACCACAGTGTCCCCAGTCTCCCAGACAGGAGGAGAAAGCACCCCAGTCTGTGAGGTCAGCTCCTGACTGACAGCTGTCAGAGGGCAGCAGGGGACTCTCCATTTCCCAAGCGATGCAGTTGAGGTCAGCAGGGTTAATAAGCAGACTCAAGGTCCCTGAGCAGCACCTGCGCTGTGGGAGTGAGGCCACTTGTGACAGGCCGAACCCGGATCCCAATGACCATTGATATCTTGCCCTTACAGCAAATTCTTTCCTTTTTTTTTTTCGTGGAGGAGCTAAGTAGACAGGTTTTAAAAGATAGGGCCAGCCTTCCAGGCAGTACTACCCCTGTCACCTGGCCTAGGGGCAGAGCTTCCAGATCCAGATCCAGTGTCTTGGATCTGCCATGCAAAAGGGGTATCCCTCCCAGGGTAATCCACTCACATACATAATAAGCCCTAGGGGAGAGCAGTATTGCTCTTGGGTGCATGCCAGTTACCCAATAGTAAGCAGCCAGGACAAAAGGTGTTATGGAAACCATTTTAATGTTAGGAAAATGTTTTCACCTACTGCCCAGGAAGCTGTAGGGTTGGCCCACATCCCATAGGGCCTGGGGCCCCTGGCAACCACCCACCCCCACCATTTCAGCTCAGGGTTGCAAATGTGTTTGGCCCTTAGACTCGTCTAATGGTCCCTTGATGCTCCGACTGTTTGGGGAAGCCACAGTCACTGCCGAGGTGACATGCTTTCCCACCTGCTGTGCCCTTCTGCTTGCCTTTGGGAAGAGGAGGCCCGGGAGCATCTCATCTGTACAGTACTTGCAGGTGTCAGAAATTTCAGCTGTTTTCACACATCTCATTCCATTTTAACCCATAGTCCTGTGATGTGTAGGTTTTGTCTCCTCTTCATACATGTGGGATTTGGGGCCAGAGAGGTGAAGTGACTTGGCCAAGATCACACAGCTCGTAAGTGGCAAAGCTGAGGTTTGAGCCCTGGCAGTCTGGCTCCTGAGCCCCTTCGTTTGTGCTCAAACTAGGAACCCAGTCAAAAGCAGGGCCCGTGTTCTTCCTGTTGCGATATTCCTATTGATTTATAAAGTTTCCTTTGGAAAGAAAGCAGTAAACATGCAGTTATAAAGGCAAGCTCTCAAAGCAACCTTCTTTCCAGCTTTTGGTGTAGAAAGAAATGGCTCTGTAGGGTGAGGGTGGAGGGTTATCCAGGAAGTGTGACTGCCAGAATGACTGGCTGCTGTGGACGAGCGAGGGAATGTCCACAGATGACTGGATTTTAACGAGGTACCAGTCCTGCCACAGCACTTCCTCCACAGCACTTTCCCTTGGAGACAGATCTGAGGGCAAACGTGGAGGGAATGGGCCCAGTGCTTTGAATTTGGCCAATGGTTTTGTGAAGAAAGGGGAAAGCAGAGGATAAATAAGCCCATGAAAATGACTTGGGCGTGGCCTGCCATGCCAGAGCTTGGGGATCCGGACTCCAAAGTGATGGATGCTTTGCCGGGAAGAGGGTCCCCTGTGAGCGTCAGTGGGGTCTCTGGCCTGGAAGCTCCGCACAGGCAAGTCTCATGGAATTTCCCCAGCCGAGGTGCCAGAGGGCTCTGCTGCTGAGACCACCACACAAGCCACAGACGCAGAGAAGTGGCCGCTAGTGCTGGCTTCCGCTGTGCTTGAGGACCGGCTGGAAGGTCCAGGACCCACCTCACAACCCCTCAGAGTAGCCGTGTGTGTTCACACAACAGGGATTCCCTGGAGACTTGCCTGGCAAAGAGGATGCTATTCACGTATGTGGCGTGCTCTCCCCGCTCTTCCAGTGTACTTGTCAAAGACCCCAACACCTACCCAGGCCAGGATGGGACCCTGAACAAATTTGGGGATGAGGGTCAGGTTTACATTCCTGTCGAAAAGTGACATAATCACTTAGCTGGAGCCCTTTGGTCCAAATTCCAGCCAAAGGCAGTACAGAAACCAGGGGCCTTGCCTGGAACTAAAGCCCCCGACATGAAGAGTGCTACTGGCTTTTCACGAAGGCAGAAGAGTGACACAAATCCGTCGTTTGTGTCAGCAGGACTCTGAGGAGTGTGCTACTCAGTCCTTGTGCACAGCTGGGTTGTCAGCAGACTCACACAGCAGCACCACAGAGTCTAGTAAATCCCTGCACAAGGAAACCTGTCAGCAGGCCGCCTTCTATTAAGGAAGGACCCCAAAGGGCAATTCCACACCCTGCATTTTCCCTGTCCTCCTGCAAAGCGACAGGTTGCTAGCAGCGCCTCAGCCCAGCCAGTGTGTGGCTGCCCCTGCTGCCACCTCGCCCGCCAGCCCAGGGATGGGCTCTTGGAGGTCCTGAGGCAGCAGGGTGAGGAGGTTACTAAGGAGGCAGGTCCAGGGGGCTGAATGAGAGAGCTGCTGCCCAGAGTTCTCAGGCAATTTCCACAATGGAAATCTCCCCACTGGCGGTTTCCATGGCTGTCTCTGTTCTTTCCCACCCGTCCCCTCCCCAGCCCATAAAGGGAGCAGAATGGGAGAAAGAAGCCAAGCCTTGCAAAGCGTCTGCCCTGCTCAGCTGGGCTCCACGGCTGCATGTGCCAACATCTCTACCCGGCCGAGTATCTAGACTCTACTTCCAGGATATGCTGGGGACGAAGGGCCAGCTGCAGCTTCCTGGTCACAGAAATACACAGATTCTGGTCAGACCCTAGCCTTCCTAAGCCTCTGTTCAGGTGGGGCTGA
This sequence comes from Eulemur rufifrons, assembly GCF_041146395.1. Lineage (NCBI taxonomy): Eukaryota > Metazoa > Chordata > Mammalia > Primates > Lemuridae > Eulemur > Eulemur rufifrons. The sequence goes on along the minus strand of NC_090984.1, from coordinate 116,771,383 downwards.
CAGCAGACCCTGAAGGGCCTACCCGCCAAAACTCAGCCAGTTCTGGCCCTGAGAGAGGTAGAGGGGCCCCAACAACTTGAGCTTCATGCTGAAGGCTAAAGGCCCCTTTCTGGACTTTGGCAAAAAAGTCTTTCTTCTCCTTAAGTTAGGGGTAGGAAAACACACCCCTCATGGCTGCGTGGAACCACACTGCAGCCGTCACATTCGAGTTGACCTCAACAGCCCACCCACCAGAGCCCAGTCCCACAACCGACCGGACTGGATTCTTTTCTGTAGGCCTAGGACATCAGTCACTTGAGTTAGATAGCTGACCTTGAGTTTTCCTCCCCTGCGGAGAGGCACCACCTCTGGTAAAGAGAAACCAGAGGACCCCGTTTTTTGTACAATGGAATGTCAACGCTGGCAGGAACCTCCTCCAGTTGAAGAAACAGGTCCAAACAGGGTGGGTGACCCACCCATTGTCTCACAGGGAACTGGGGTGCAGAGTCAGGGGCCCTCGCTTCCTGGCCCAGAATTAGAAAGCATTTGATCCTCCATCAGAATAAATACTAAAAATACCCCCGTTACCACAGTCCAGAATGGGTGGACCTCATTCCCAGTGGCTTTGCCCAAAAGGCTGTACATTTTCTAGCTACAGTCTAGATCGCTTAAAAAATTGCAAAGCCGGAATGTTCCATTCAGAATGCAGTCCCATTAGGTGACAGATATCACTGCATGGCCCAAAATTCATCAGTGTTTATCGGCTGCGTAGAGGATGTTGTAGTGGGATGTTTTATAGAGCAGGTATACGGAAGGGGTGGCGGCCTCGGGGAACACGTGGTGGTTCAGGGCGGTGTCCATCTCGTCCACGTACTCCACCTGCAGGGCGATGTTCAGCGCCTGGGACAGGGCTGTGATCTGGATGTGGTCACACTCCATGGCCATGGGCTCCACTTCCTGCAAAGGCCAAGTGAAAAATAAGGCAGCTCAGGAGGAAGGCCTGGCAGAGGTCAAGCGAGTTCAACCCTGGCTCGCGGTCACAGCAAAGCCTCGGTGCTGGGACATCGTCGTCACAACAACCCATGAGATGGGCACTGACGTGCTCACTTCACAAAGGAACATGGCTCACTGGGAGGAAACAGCACAGCTAGAAATTGCTAGAATTGCAAGAATTGAGCCTGGTTCGCTTTTATTCTAAACCCTCTTGTTGTACCTGAGAAGAGGCCACTACCTTTGAGCGACCTGGAAAGGAGGGGAAGGGATTTTTCAGGTTGGGCATCAAAGAATCTCAGAGCTAAAAGGCACCTGGCCGCCCAGGGATTCCAGGCGCAAGTGCTTCCAGAGGCGCGAGCAGGGAGAGGCAGGGGTGGTGGCCGGCTGGCGAGCATGTCCCACACACGGTGGGCAGCCGCTGCTCCTGGGTGCTGCCATGCAAGAGTAAGGGCCTGGGGGTGAAATCTCCTGATTTTCCAAGAGATTCATATTAAAATTTCCCAATTTTTAAATATTGGCAACCGTTTCAGGTAAATACCACGCGCTGTAAACAAAAACACATGTTGGGGCAGATGTGACTGGGGCTGTGCAGTTGTGTAAACAGGCCAGTCCAAAGCCCTTATTTTTCAGATGGGAAATCCCCAGGAAGGGGAGGTGACCTGTCCCAAGCCACTTGGCACGGGCAGCTCAGATGGGACCTGCCTGCAACTTGCTAACCTAGCGCTGTTTGCATCAGTAGGGCAGCTGTGACACCCGCATCCCCTGGCTAGGGACAGGGTGCGGCAGTCTGCGGGAGACGGCGACAGGAGCAGAGCCAGCACCTACATGCATGCAGAAGTCTTTGATGTCCATCTCCTCGTCAATGAAGTGCCGGAAGAAGTCTGCTCGGTTCTTGATGAAGGCCGACGTGAGCAGGCGCAAGAACTGCACGATTCGGTCCGAGGCGCTCTGGTCGTTGAACACCTTCAGCAGGCTGGACACCGAGCCGTCCTTCTCCACTAGCTCCACCACGCTGTAGAACTGCGCCCACCCGGCCGTCAGCCGGGGAGGCCCTGGCAGGACCCGGCCTCGCTCCCCCCCACCCCGCCTCCCTCATTCACAGGGGTTAGCAAGGCCTTGTAATTCATATGTACGGAGGCACGTCTGGGGACAGCAGTCGGGTTGGGGTTCTCCTGTGCACATTCAGAGCAGCAGGCGTCTGAGAGTCCTCGAACCCACCCCCTTAACTAACCGGATGGGGAGGTGTGGGGTGGAGAGGGAGTCGGGTGAAGGAGGGGCCTCCTCCCAGGGAAGGGCAGGGCCTGGGCTCCTTGTGTCCCCACACCCCTACAAGCAGGCCACAGCCCCAGGAGGAGCAGAGCTGTGGGCTGCGTGGGGACTCCCGCCAGTGTCCGCTCTGCCAGCGTGGAAGGAGGGACCTGGTTCCTCAGCCAGCACGGCCCAAGTGCACTCACAGCATTAAAGAAGTTTCGGAACTTGTGCTCCTCAAAGCCGGCAGCCAGAAGGTCGTTTGGGGTCTGCAGTACACGCTCTTTGAACCTAAGAAGGAGCAGACTCAGCGCCCGCAGGGAAACACAGGGAGCGCGCTGTGACGCCAACTGCGTCCCACTTGAACCCCTGCACCCAACCGCCCCTCCAGTGAGTCCTCAGAACCCCCGTCCCACCCCGGCCGGCCGTCCCCACGCACATTTCCACCCTATTAGCACTGCCGGCCCCTCTGCAGGGAGTCTCTCCTCGGGGCTGTGCGAGAGCCTGTTTGTATCTGCTCACAAGGGTGAATTAATTGTTAAATTTTCAAGAATTCAGCCAGCCAGGTGTTAACACAGCCATTATTAAAACTCAAATGATGTAAACTTACAATGAAATAAAGTATACTAAAAAAACAAAGTTAATAAATATTCAAAACTCATTATTTACTAATTATTTACTATTCTCTATGCTCTTGAGGTTATGGGGTTAGGTCTATTGTGCCCATACAGCGGCAAAATGACACGGACTGTAGTGTGTGTTATTTTGCATCTCTTCCCAATGCCCTACTCAGTGACCTCGTAATGACAGCTTGGAATCGATCATGACAGGAGCATCGACAGCTGTCGGCAAGCAGCTAACAGCTCAGATCTGGCCTCCCGGCCCCCACCAGCAAGCTGTTAAACACTTGCCAGCACTGAGTCACCCCTGAAGACCTGGCCCAAAGGCCCTGGCTCTGGGAACTCTGGATAGCCCCTCTGTGCCCACTGCAAGACCCCCTAATGGCAAAGCCCCTTCCTGGGACCTGTCCTGGCACCCTCAGGGGCGTGGGGAGGAACCTGGGCCTGGCGCCCGGCTCCAGAACACACACACTTTAGCAGCAGAGATGAGATAGGGAGGAAGGGCTGCCTCCTGCACAAGAAGGACCAAGTGAGCGGCCCTGGGTGACCAGCTGGCAGGCACAGAACACTGCAGCCATGCTTAGCTCTCTCACCCAGCACCCTTCCCCTGGGAAGGGGGACCCAGGAGGCGGGAGGTTTCACAAAGGAGTGCCAAGGCCTGGGCAGCTACACAAGCTGCTGTGCTCTGGGAAGATCAGGTGCCTTGGTGGGGGCGGGGGGAGGGGGTGGCACGTGTGGCTGGGAAGCAGATCTCCTAAATTGGAAGGACGGCGGTTTTTGCTTCAAGGCAACTTGCGCCTGCCTAGTCCTGGTCCGTATCTAAGAGCCTGATGTGACCAGGACAGGCATGGGGTGAGCTGCCTGAAGCGGAGGGAATGAGCACTGGCTTCTGGCTGCATCCGCCTCCCGCCCTGTAAGCCCCCTGTGGCTTTGAGCCGTGGGCTCCCCTCTGTGCCATGTGGGTGATGATGTCACCTCCACTGCAGGGGGGCTGACGACAGGCAGGAGGTACCGAGCGTCCTGTGCTTTCCACGGTCCGGCCTGCTACTGCCACTCCACTGGCGCCCGCTGGGTTTCCCTGCAGCTCAGGGCAGGGGCTGGTGGTCAGGAGACACCCTCCCGGGCAGCCCGGGGGTGACGATGAGGCTGCCTCCTGAGCGGGAGGTGTTGGACAGGATGACCATCCCAGCCCTGCCCGGGCTTGGCCATCCTGCCAACTTTCAGGCCCAACACCTGGGAGTCATCCTTGACCCCCCTCTCTGCCCACGTGCCACGTCCAGGTCCCACAGGAATCCTGTCTACACCAACCCCACAGCGTCTAGAGTCTATCTGACCACTTCTCACCACGCCCGTCTTGTCCACCTGCTCCCACCATGTCCATCTCTCCTCCGGGTCACTCCCGACCACGTCTCCCTGGCTGTGTCCCCGCCCCGGTCTATCCTGCACACAGCAGCCAGCAGCGCAGGTCCCCTCCTCTGCTCAATCCCCCAGTGGCTCCCGTGTCATTCAGGATGAATGGTCGTTAGAGGGGCCCACGAGGCCCCAGCCCTCTGACCTCTCCAACCCCTGCTCAACACTGCAGCCCCCAGCCCGGGCTCCCCGGCCCCCTTCCCTGCCTGGCGTTTCCCACAGCACTCAGCACCACCCGACACCTGACACCGGTACTTATGTCCTGTCATCTTCTCCCGTTAGGATGCAAGCCCCCGAGGCAGGGATTTCTGTCTCTCGTTCACATTCACGGCCGCATCCCCTGTGGCACTGCCTGGCTGGGCGAGGGAGGGCGGAAGGTGATCAGAGCACAGGGCTGGCGCAGAGAAAGACGCAGGAGCTGGGCTTGGCCAGCAACACCTCGCCGAGTCCTCACGACAGCACCCTTAGGTATGAAACATTATCCACCTTCCACAGATGTGAAAACTGAGGCTCAGAGAGGCTGGGTCACTGGCCCGAGGTCACACAGAGAGTAAGCAAGAGAGTGAGTTCTGACCTCGGAGGCCAGGGCAGCTGCATGGCACAAGTCCAGGGCACATGGGTCGTGGGGAAGATGAAGTTGGGGTCACAACCCCTGCACGGTGCTGGCGTGACCCCCACAGGGCTGTGAGAAATAGGAGGCAGGAATTGAGAAAGCTGGCCCTCCAGCTGAAGGGGCTTGGCCAGTTCCTCACTTGGGAAACGATCTGAACTGTTCATTCAAAATGGGGAACAGATGGCTTAACTTCCGCCTCCTTTGAGATCGCCTGTATTGTGAACAGGAGACGGTGGCCTTAACCTAGTAGTTCTTAACCTGGCGGTTCACTTTTTCCTCCCAAGGAGATATCTGGCAATGTCTGGAGATGTTTTTGGTTGCATGATTTGGGGAGAGGTTACTACTGGCATCTCGTGGGTGGAGGCCAGGGACGCTGCAGGATAGCCCCCCACAACGAGACTGGCCCCACCCCAAATGTCAGTAGTGCTGCTGTTGAGAAACCTGCTTAGCTAAAGGGGTCCACAGACCAAGCGCGGGAGCTCTGTGACGGCAGCCCCACTGCACTGTTTCCGGGGGCGGTGGGGGTGCACATCTCCGATGAGGAGAGCCTGTGGACTTCACCAATCCTCCAAGCATGGCGAGAGGACCACAGGTTGAGAGCCAGGAGTTCTCTTCGCTCCTTGCTCCTCGAAGTGTGGTCCAAGGCCAGGTGGCATTAACATCGCCTGGGAGCTTGCAGGAAATGCAGGATCTCAGGCCCCACCCCAGACCTACTGAACGGGAACCTGCCCCCTAATTGATCTCAGGAGCTTTGTACAAACATTCGGGTATGAGAAGCCCTGAACTAACCAACACGTGAAGGTCTGACAGCGGAACGGCACAGGGAAGCTCTGCACAGAGACCTTCTCCCGCACCAAGCTCAGATCCAGGCCTGGCCAGACACCTGGGTTACACACACCCCAAACCAAGGGCAGCAGGAATTGCTCAGAACAACAGGGCAAAGCTGCTTCTTCTGTTTGTTTTCTTTTCTTTTGGGAGTGAGTCCCCAAGCACCTACCCAACGCAACTCACCTGGGCTGACCCAGACTCGTGGATGAAATGGGGCTGGAAAGCACTAGAAGGTCACTGACTCCATCCCCAGCCTCTTGGCCACCCTAGCAGGCAGCTGGGCTTCCCCTACATCAAACACCTCTGCCAGGCAGCCCTCCAGCTCACTCCCTGGGTTAACTTGAGCAGAGTAAAAACCCTCTGGGAGACTCAGGGCTGACCTGGCGCAGAGAACACGCCTCGAGAACCCAGGGCGGTCACCTGGCAAGTCCCTCCCGCCCCACTCACTTGAGGATCTCTCTGCTCTTTCCCAGCAGGGACTCCAGATAGGAATAGCCCAAGGCCCGGTAGAAGCAGTTTCCGTCCCCTTTGGTCTTGCGGATCGCGGTGAACCTTTTGCTGAGTTCCTGTGCGGGTGGGGGAGAGAAGGAAATGTGGACATCTGCAGGACAAGGGCTCTGTGTGGCACTGGGCACTGGGCCTGGCTGGGCCCCCACCCCACCTCTCCCAGATAACACCTGCTCCCTCCCCTCAGGCTGCCTGTCCCCTCAGTCTCCCGGCACCATCCATTCCATGAACACAGAAATGCAGCATATGCATCCCGTGTCGGTCCCTGGCCCCAGGCAGCCCCAGGGAGAGAGGACAGAGGATTAGACAATGATGGTGTGAGGACAGAGGAGTGCCCGGCTGGGTGCCATGGGGCAGTGGCATCGACATGGGACTTTGGAAGTCAAGGGAGGCTTCCTGGAGGAATGACGCTGAGCGAAGCAGGAGCTGGCAGCAGAAGGGGGCTGGTGGGACTGGTGGGGGGAGAGGAGGCTGCAGAGTCTGGGGAAAGGGCCTTCTGGCGCCCTGGAGGGCCTCAGTCTGGACAGTCCTCCCAACACTCCCGTGCCACCCCCTGCTCCAGCTCTGCTCCCAACTGTCAGCGTCCCTCTCCACGGGCCTGGCATCCCCTTTCCTGCCTCGTGGGGCTACAGGCAGGGTTTTGACAGCAGAGAATGGTTTTCAAGGGGTCAGGAAGTCCCTGCTCCCCACCGTTGGTGATGAGAAGGCTCAGAGCTGACCTGGGCCCACCTGAGGCGGGCTGGCAGGGGAGGAGTTTCTCCTTAGAGTCTCTGTTCTCACCTCCCGAGAGGGTTCCGGGGGACCTGAGCGTCAGCTTGCTGCTCGGCCCTAGCTCCCGCCCCGGGATGTGTCCCTGTGGCTGCGTTCAGATCACATGATGCCAACTCCACCACCCTTAGCTGCTAATGGGCACTTGACCCAAGCTGCACCCATCAGAGTCTCAGTGAGTAAATAAAGCACTTAGCACAGTGTGTAGCTTAAAAAAATTTTTTTTTTTTTTTTGCAACTGAAGGATTTCTTCCTAAGACAAATGCCTGACATCAAAGTATTCTGGAGTGCTTTCATTTGCCCAAGAACCTGGCCCAGACAGCAAGCCTTCAAAGTGGCACCTCTTTCTTTGTTCCCAACTCCAGCCCATCTAATTTAGGGTCCTCTTTCCCCACCTCTGCCCCACCTGGATTTTCCTCTGGTAAATCCTATTTTCAGGATGATCGCGAAGAATTGATAGAATGTCACATTTTTCTGATATTAGGTTGAAAGATGTTTCACTCTGAAAGATAAAGAAGAAATGCTGTGACAATTTCAAAAGGAACTGATGGAATTCACCAAGTTGGTGGCCTCTGAACTGCTAGTTACATAAGAGAGTGAATGATACCTTCCCACAAAAGCTACATGTGAGTATGTTACCAGCATCCTAGATGCCTGTCTGGATTGTCACACTCCCAGGACAGGGACAGGCAGGGTGAGCACCACCATGAAGAGGTATTCCTGGTTATATGGAACCTCACCTTAAAACCTGCAAACTGATTCATTTTATATATATATATATATTTTTTTTTTTTTTGAGACAAGGTCTTGCTCTGTCACCCTATGATGTGCTTCATCATAGCTCACTGCAACCGCAAACTCCTAGGCTAAAGCGATCCTCCTGCCCCAGCCTCCCAAGTAGCTGGGACTATAGGTGCACACAATCATGCCTGGCTAAAATTTTTTTTTGTTTTTTTTAGGGATGGGGTCTCCCTATGTTGCTCAGGCTGGGCTCGAACACCTGGCCTCAAGCGATCCTCCTGCCTCAGCTTGGATTTTCCTCTGGTAAATCCTGTTTTCAGGATGATCTCAAGGAATTGATAGAATGTCACATTCTATTAATGATGTCCCGCCTCGGCCTCTCAAAGTTCTAGGATTACAGGCATGAGCCACCATAGCCGGCCCTGAATAATTTTATAGAAAGTAATACCTGGAGCCTAAAGAACCCTCATGCCAAGGATAAGTGCCTCTGTCTCCTTTTGTCCTTCCTGTCTCATTCATTCACTCATTCATCCAGCAATTCCTGAACATCCAGCCTAAGCTACGCCAAGCACCGTGTCACATGCTGGAAATGCAGAGGGAAGAATATCTAGCACCACCCTCCGCACCCGAGGTTCAGAGTCTAGAGGGAAAACGATAATGCTACAGGGTAGTAAGGTCCCCAGAAGGACTGGTACATGGAGGGAGGCCTGGGGGTGCCAGGGAAGGTTTCAGAGATCTGAGTTCCTGGAGCACAGCGAGGGGAGGGCATCTTCACGCACCCCCTACCGGCGAAAGTTCACACTACAGCCCCGCTCTGAGTCAATTCCAACCAGAAAGACAAGCCTCCTAGAGAAAGGGTCTCTCCAAGGTGAGAAGAAATCAATGGGTGGGCAGGGAGGAGGCAATGGCAGGAGGAAGCTTCAGGGGGAGACACGTCTGTTCTAGCAGCCAACTCCTCGCCTCGGGCTATCTCATCAGCGGGGCTCCCACAGCGAGACGCACCCCTCCCTGCCTGCAAACCGCCTTTGATCTCCGCATGAACACAGTGTAGGAGAAAGTGACCCTGGCTCCCCCATACAACCCAGGGAGACCATTTTTATGCACAGCCAACAGGTTGACTTTAACTGGGATTTTTGTAAATGGAAATCTAGTTTTCCATCCATTCAGTGCCATCGTTTTTGACACTTGGTTGTCACTGGAGTTGCCTTTCACTTCACGTCTCTGACCACGGCAGCCTTTCCCAGTGGTCTCAGCCTCATCACTGACTAGAGAATGACCTCAGCCCAATGCCATCTGCTCAAGGAGGGGCCTTTTGGTGTTTTAAACCCCTTTCTCCACCTGAAGAAATATATCTGGATTTTTAATGATGAGCTTTCCCCAGAGCTGAGCACGCAGAAGCAGAGAGCTGGGCCACGAGATTATGAGGCCTAAACGACGTCCAGGTTTTCTCCTGTCTCCACATCGGACAGACTCCAAACTCACATGGGGCCCAGATTCCCATGTCCAGCATCAGGACTGCGGAGAGGTGCTCAGACTGGGAAGGGCCGTCTCTAGGGGACCTGGATGTCCCCACCTATTAAAGTCTCCAAGCCACACAGCCTCTCCTGCCTTGGGACAGCTTATCATACTGTCTGCCTGACGCCTCAGGGCCTATCATGCGGCCTGGCACAGAGCAGGGGCTGAGACGTTTGCTAAATGAATGAATATAAGCCACCTCCTCCATGCGGCTTCCCTGGTCTCCCTGCCCCATCCGAGTCAGGCTCGGGCTCTGCCTTGCGCTCACACTTTATTCCTCTTCTCCCTTCCCGTGGCCCCACACATGCCCTGCCCCAGACTTGGGGGGTCAAGGGCAACTTCCCAGAGGAAAGCTTAAAAGTATAATGGAAGATGAAGTTGTTGTCCTGAAGAACAGGAGGAAGAATGTTTCCAAAAGAGGAAACAGAGTGTTACAAACAAACACTTAGGGGTGGGGAGAAGGGATTCTGGGTTTTGTTTCTGGAAGGTTCCATCCCGTACCCATCCTTCTTTGCAAAATTAAGTCAGCCCCAGGCTCCTTCCTCCCTCTGGCCTGACACCACGGTGGCAGGGCGACCGGAAACAAGCAGGGGTCATCAGACAACCACCCTGGGGCAGGCGCCGGGGGCTGCTGTCCCACCGGCCGTTGCCCATTTCTTCCTCACTGGCAGAATCCTGCAACTCGATGAAAAGTGCCTGGGTAAGTCGTGCCAGTCCCACCACGTTCCCTGTCATTTTCCCAGCCTCCCTTGCAGCTATGGGCGGCCAGGTGACCAGGGCTGGCCCACTGGACTCATGAAAAGCCTGCAGGGCCTTCTAGGACAGTTTTTGGCTTTAAATAAAAAATATTAAACGGCAGTTCAGGGCCCTCCCTGCTGCTGAGAGCTGAGCTCACCACACCCGTGGTCCCGGGGACGCACAGTCGGCACCAGGCCCCGGCAAGGCACTTTTTCACGTTTTCCCTTCACCCCCGATCCCTGCTCAGATCCCTCCACAGCCCCAAACCCCTGTAGGGGGTCTCCATGGCATGTCTTTCCATATGTGTCTGTCTGTTATGATGACGATGATGCTAAAATGTATGTAACATGAAACTTACTATTTTAACCATTTTTAAGTGTACAGTTTGGTGGCGTCAAGTACATTCACATTGTTGTGATACCGTCACCACCGTCCATCTCCAGAACGTTTATATCTTCCCAAACTGAAACTCCGTCTCCATTAAACACTAACTCCCATTCCCCCTCCCCCCGTCTCTGGCAACCACCTTTCTACTTTTCTGTCTCTAATGAATTTGACTATTCTAGGTACCTCCTACAAATGAAATGTATCTGTCTTTTAAAAAACACAGAGTTGTATGTATGCCTGCATTTTAAGTTTGCATATTATCCTATGGATATTGTGGGGTTTTCCTCCTTTGCTCAGTGTTATTTCAGGTCCAACCCTGCTGTCACATGGCATGGGTCACCCCCATCTGCAGGTGACAGAGCCTTGGGTCAGCAGGTCAGCTCCAGCGCCCCCTAGTGGTCCCCGGTGTGTTTATGGGACACCAGGGGGACAAGTGGGTTTCCACCTAGGCCCTTCCTGCGTGGCACCTCCAGAATGACCCACATCAGCTCCAGGCGGTCCCCGCCCCTTTCCCACCATCACAGCCCTGGTCACAGCCCCGGGCAAGACCAGAGACTCAAGTCCAGAGAAAACCCCAGATACATCCTCAATTTTCCAGCCCATAAATCAGGTATGATGCTTTGTGTTTGACCTCAGCTGACTCTAACTGATGCTTGTTTTTTTAAACTATGGCTGGACATTTCCAGGATATTATGGAGAAAGGACAGGCAGGCCATGCCTGACAGTGTCCTGTCAGACCTAATCAGGCCACCTGAAAGGATTTTAGCTCTTTAATTGCTGGTTTGCAAATAGATGCTAATTAAGTCAGGCAGATAGCACCTCGGCTTGGAAACAGTTTTTAGCAGATTGAAGCTGGGAATATATTTCGAAGTGAGAAAAGGATGTTTCTTTAATCTCTGGCTTTTCCTCAGCAATCCTGGGAACCAGAACGTGGGCTGGGTGTTCAGACCGGGTTTGAGTCCTTGGTGGGAGCCTGCACTGTATCTGCCTGCTGGCCTTGTTTCCTCCTGCAACCTTGGAGCACGGGCTTGGGCCGCCTGTAAAGAACCTACTATGATGCCGGAGATGTGCACTTGATACCCCAGCCTTGATCCACACACTGCACCCAACCTCCAAATTTAGAGAAAGCAGGAGTCCCCTACTTTTCTCTCCCAAGCCTCTCTACATATCCAAAACCTGCCCACATAACCCAAGAATTCTTCAAGCAGCCTACAGCCACGTGCCCAACTCCGTGTAAGGCCAGGAGACCGTGGGGCGGGGGCACAGGAGACTGTAGGACGGGAAGGCGCCAAGCGGAACGGAGTGGGCTGGGGCAGCCCCGTCCCTCAGTCCTGCAAGGCCTGTCCCGTAACTCTCTAGTCTAGACAGCGTGGGACCCCAAGCGAGGTCCTCGTCACCTCCAGTGTGTGTTCTCCATGGGCCCCTCTTGGAGTAGGCACAGCTCAGAGTTTGAATCCGGCCTCTGAGCTTTCGTGAGAGGTGAAATGAATGAAGCCCCGAAGGACAGGGACTGTCTGTCGCTTCGGTTCACGAGTGTACCCCAGGGGCCTGGAACAGCATTGGCACCCAGCAGGTGCTCAGTCATTGCCTGTTGAATGAATGAAGCTAATCTTCATTCATTCACTGCCCACTCTTCATCGATTATCTCATTCGAACCTGAAATATCTTTCTTACAGCTGAGGAAACTGAGGCACAGAGAGGTCAAGCCATTTGCCCCAGGTCACCTGGTGTGGCAATCTCAGGCAGGGACCTGGGACTCTGGTCACCAAGCACATCAGAGGCATTCAACAGAGCACGTGCCACTCTGCACCCTGTCACCCTCCAGGAAGAGAATTCACCTGTCCTATTGTCAATTCCTGACATCTCCTCAGCAGCCAGACCTCGGCTCACACCTCTGCCTATAACCCCGGCAATATGCCCTTCCTCAGGGCATCCGAGTGCACCTGCAGCCCAGGCTCGGGGCCCCAGTGGGCAGCACCAGCCCTTGGCCAGCCCCATCTCCCGCCTGGGCTGCTTGGGCAGGGCCGGTGAGCCAGCCTCGCCACCCAGGCCCCGCCAGCAGCCACACCTCACCGTGTGGCCTGACCTCCGGCTACCAACTCCCCTGCAGAGAAGGCCAGAGCCTCCAGTCTCACCTGCCAGAAGCCCAGGGCTCATACCTGGGCCACCCTCCTCTCTCAGAAGGTCCCAGTCACCTGCAGAGGCTTACGCCGGCCCCAGCACTGGCCTGGCCTGTAAGGAAATGCCCATCTAAATGTCTGCTTTGGGGCATGACATATAAAATATATACGTGTGGAGTGCTCAACACTTTTTTATCAATGAAGTGAGTGATCAAAAATGTTTGGAGGCCACGGATTTAAGGGAGACCTATTGCCCTGAATGAGTTTCCTATTGCTGTTGTATAATAACAAGTTAGCACAAATTTAGTGTCTCAGAACAACACAAGTCTACGACCTCATGGTTCTGGTGTCCCAAGTCCAAAAGGAGTCTCCCTGGGCTAAAGCCAAGACGGGGCTGCGCGCTTCCTGGAGGCTCCAGAAGAATCTGTCTTCTGCCTTCTTCCGTTTCCAGAGACTGCCCGTGTTCCCTGGGTCTGCTTCCACTGTCTCTACCGCCGATTCCAACCCCTGCCTCCTCTCATGAGGACCCTCATAACTCCATCACTGCGCCCACCTGGATAACTCGGGATCCTTCGTTTAATCCTATCTGCCAAGTCCCTCTAGCCATGGTGACATACTGGCTCTCCCCAGTAACACCTGTGTGCACAGCATCCTCCCAACGGACCCTCCTCAGATCCTCATGTCTGCACCAACCTATCCCTAGACAGAGCTCCGGCCTCAAGCAGCCAGCAGCCACTCAGGTGTCTGAGCACGGCCGTGAGGTAGCATGTCTCTAACTGCTCTCTTGCTCCACCACGCACCCCCAGAACGCTGCCGCCCAGCCAGAGCTCACTCCGTGGCCCGGGAGTGCTCCTCCACTCCCCTCCTGCCCCAGGCTGTGCACTGTCATCTGCCTGGCTGGCCTCTGGCTCCCATTGGTCCCATAAGCAACACAAGTGGCTTACCAGACAGGGCACACCCCGCCTGCCGGCCCCTCGGCTTCCCTAGCATCAGCAAAGACTGCACCTTTCCACCACCTCCCAGCTCAGACCCACTTGGCCCTAGCTCACCTCACTCTCCCCGGCTCCAGCACAGCGGCCCTTCTGCTCCTCAATGAGACACATCCGCTTCTACCTCAGGGCCTTGGCACATGCTGTTCCTCCTGCCTGGAATGCTCATGTGCCTCTTCCCATGATGCGGGCGATGTCACCTCCGAGAGACCTTCCCAGAGCATGCTGTCTGAAGTTGCCCCTCCCTGCCCCCAGCTTACTTTATTTCTCCGGGGCATGACCTGACAGTAGGTTCCCCCATGTATTGGCATACTGCCTGTGTCCTTCCAGGAGAGTATCAGTTCCAGGAGGGCAGGGACTTTGCCTCTGCCACTGCTGGCTCCCTGGGGCCTGGCACACAGTAATGCTCCAAAAATGTAGACTGAGTGCTACGGGTTGAATTGTGTCACCCCAAAATTCGTATGTAGAATTCCTAATTCCTAACCCCCAGTACCTCAGAATGTGACCTCATTTGGAAATAGGGTTATTGCAGATGTAGTTAGCAAAGATGAGGTCGTACTGGAGTGGGGTGGGCCCCTAATCCCACATGACTGGCGTCCTTGCAAAAAGAGGGAATGAGGACACAGACACGCAGGGAAAAGGCCGTGTGAAGATCAGAGTTCTGCTGCCACAGCCAAGGAACTTCCAGAAGCTCGGAGGCAGGCCTGGGACAGACCCTCCCCTCGTGCCTTCAGAGGGAGCGTGGCCCTGCTGACGCCTTGACCTTGGACTTCTAGCTTGTGAAAGAACGAACTTCTGTTGCTCTGAACCACCCAGCCCGTGGTGCTCTGTGAGAGCAGCCCCGCAGACTAACACGCTGAGCGAACGAGTGAACAATGGACTAGCTGGTCTCGGACTCCGGCCTGGCCGCCTCCACCCCTGCGTCCGCTTCACTGCCAGAGAGATCACCCAAGTTAACCATCTCTTACTTCTCAAAAGTATGTCACAGGCCTCCCCAACCATCTGCAGAACCCAAACTCCACAACACAGAAAGTGAAGACCTGCACAGAACATTCAGACTCCACCTAATTTTCTAGACTCATCCCCCCTGTCTCCCCCAAGCTCCCTGCGTCTACAGAGGCTGCTCACCTTGGCCAGAATACCTCATTCTTGACCATGTTTCCAGGCCTTTAAGCCCCCTGTCCTCCCTGCCTGGAATGTCATCTTCCTCAAATCCTTCCTGAATGCTCCTATACATCCTTCAACACCCAGGTCAAAAGACCTCCTCTGCGAACCCTTCCCCAACACTCCCCACCCCCTCAGAGTGCACTAACTTCCTACTGTGCCCTGAAGCCCTGCTCAGCCTCTTAGGCCACCAGCAGTAGCTCAGGGACTGCTTGTGTCCAGCTCTGTCTTGGCCAACAGGCTCCGAGCTCCCAGAGAGGACAGACACCTTGTCATTCTCATCACTGACACAGTGCCCAGCACAGGCCCGACAGGGGCGCCCACCGGGACTTGTTTCACAGGTGACAGAACAAAGCACTATAGGACCCTGTGGTTTTACCGTTTATGTCTGAGTCCCACTCATTCATTCACCAAATGCTCGACCCACTTCGAGGGCTCACAAGACTCCTCACCATCTGCAGCCTCTGCCAGGGGCAGCCCCCGGCCTGGTCCTTGTCCTAGCCTCTACCCTCCCAAGGGGCTTCACGTCTTCTACCTGGGCCCCCCTTCCTAAGCATAGCCCAGTGACTTTGAAACAGGAAAGCAAAGGAGATGCTGTATTTTCCAAGGACATTGTCTTCTGTCTAACACACACACACACACGCCACCATGCACACCATGTGGACTCAGACAACATGGAATTACCACACAGCACAGGGCCCAGCATGGTGCCTGGCACACAGGAGGTGCTCAATAAATGCCATGTGAAGGGGAAAGAACAGACCCTGCATAGCCTCCACTCACATGATTCCCCTGCAGACGTCCTATTTAGTGGGTTAACCAGTTCATCCACCTCCAAGGCCCCCAGGCCCCTCTGAGGACCCCATCTGCCCTGACTCCCAGTCTCCTGGTCCAGAGCGGGTGGGAGAGTGGAGTCAGCAGTCTCACCACTGCGCAGCACAAAGGGTGGGAGTTGAGGTCCCAGCCCCTACCGCCCCAGCTGTGCCAGCACTGTCTGGACCAAGCCAGCCTGCTCCAGTGGTGGCCAGGGGGCATGCCAGCCTCTGGCTCCCAGGTGGCTAAACCCAGTGTTCCCAGCATTCTCCCAGCTCCTGCCACTCCCTGGGTGATGAAGGAACACCTGGGCCGCCTTCCAGGAATAGCCGAACCAGGTAAATCCTTGGGCACCAGGTAGAAGCAGGAAGCTGGTGCTTCCAGATGCCCCAGAGGCCCCCAGCCACACCCCAGGAGCAGGCTGGCTTGGTCGGGACAGCGCTGGTTCAGATGCCCTGGCTGCCCATGCCACACCCAGAACATGCCAGGCCATGACCAGGCTTTGACCCGTACCCCAGCCCACAGCATCTGCAGTGGTGACCCATTTTCCTGCCCAGACATAGCAGGGAGGAGGCCAAGCAGGAAGAACCAGGCGTCTGTGCACACCCATTTCAAAGACTCTGTGATCACAGGAAAAGCCGTGGCCAGTCACCTCACATGGTCCTCACTGCAGCGCATTATACACATGTGCTGAGGAGGGGAACAGACCAACCAAAGCCTCTTGGCTTTCCAAGGGGTGGAGGCAAGACTTGAACCCAGGGCTGTGTGGCCCCGAGCCAGGCCACCAGCCCACACACTCCACAGGCTTCCTAGAGCCCCCTGCTCAGGGTTGAAGGGTTTTAGGCCACCATCGCACCCAGTTCTCTGCAGGAAGCCTGACCCCAGAAACTGGAAAGTGGGCAGATGTAACACAAAGAGCACTGAACTGGGGGTCCAGAGGCTTGGGTCCAAGTGTCAGGTCCACCACAATCAGTACCGGCCCCTTCCCTGTTTGGCCTCAGTTTCCCCGCCTGCCTAAGCCCAGGGTTAGGTCTGGCTTCCGTCTCTGAGGCCCTTTCTGCTCAGACAGGACTAGATATCAGGGGTTCCTCTAGTCTTTGCTTTCCCTGGACCCCTAACTCATGTGCCTCAAAACTTGAGACAGCTTGTCCACGTGGGTCCTAACTCCAAAGACAGAGCCAATGTCCAGCCGCCCACGGGGACAGCGAACTGGCTACCTGTGCAACCCCTAAGTTCACTGATGGTGTTGGGGCGGGGGCTAGAGGGGGGTGGTCTCTGACGGCCAAGCCCTCGGTGGGTGGGTGGGGCCGTGAGCTGTCGACTGGGGGGCTACCTAACAAAGAGGAGGCGACCCATAGTCCGGACTCTCCCGTCCTCGCTCCCGTCGAGCGTGCCTACCTTGCGCCGTCTGGGCAGCACCGCCGGGGCCACCTGGGGCGGACGCGCCGGGAGGGGGGGCCTCCGGCGGAGCTAGATCTCCTTGGCTGGGTGTCCCCGGGGGACAGGAGGGCGCGACCCGGTCCCCAGCATCCGTCCGGACTCAGGATCCTGGGTCCGAACGCCGCTGGGGCAGCGCGGGGGCTGAGCCTCGCGCCCGACCCGGTCCCGCGAGTGCACATGCGCCCGGTCACGACCCCGCCCCCGCGTCCCCTTCCCGCTCCCCCTTCGCGTTCCCCCCGCGACCACTGACCATAGTGACCGGAGCCGCCGGGCCAGGTCCCGCCCCAGCGAGGAGCGATCCGGTGCGTGAAGGAGCCACGGGAAGCGCTGGCCGGCTCCGCCGTTGGGTCGGGTGCCAGGGGCCTCGAGGGCGTGGGGGCGTGCAGAGAATACACCCGACCGCTCCGCGAACCAAAGCTTAGCCCTCCACTGTGTCCCAGCAAGACACACGCCCCGTGATTGACGTCGGAGGCGTGCAATCAGAAGTCTGAACACAGGACGTCACAGAAAGTGGGTGGGACTTCATGCGCCTCCAGCCTATGCTTTAGGGACCTTTTGACAGGATGCCGCCCCCTTTTAAAGACACAGAAAGCTTTTCACTAGCAAAGGAGTTAGCGCAACCCAGAAAGACAGGTAGGTCCTCATCTGTAAAGGCTGAAGCGCTTTTGAGCAAAACTGCAAATTGAAGTCTTCTGAAAGATTAGCTGGCCCTCCTTAATTCACAAACAAGGTCACATTAAGTATACTGTTCCCAAGATCAGAGGACAGACACTTAAGGAACACGTGTCTAATAACAGTAAGTTACCCACCTGACACTGTGTAGCTTCTAAATAATATTTTACAACCTTCCAACTCATGAATCAGTAGGTTGCCACGCACCCAATTAATGTTTGTTGAATGAATGAATGTCCATGATCACTGACTCTGTGGCTCTTGAATTGGAGGAAGATATATAAATGGCACAGACCCGGAACCAGGTCTGGGTGACTCACCTGGCGTACAAGCTCGTTATTGCTAGGCACCAAACACAGGAATATGTATCATTGAAAGATTCATTCACCAGCCTTAACCCCTGGAGAAGCTGCTTGGGGTGGGGAAGGGAGGGTTTGTGGGAAAGGGGGCTCCAGTGTGATGCATGCACCTGCTTTATAAATATTATTTCCACTGAGCAATTCCCATCTCCACCCCACCCTTACTCCGCCAGCCCCAGGCACCAGGCTAGGCTCCTGGGCACACAGACATCTGTGTCTTCCAGGCATGTATCATGTGCTGGGTGCAGAGCGTGGGGTCGATGGAGGCTCAAGGAGCAGTGACAACAGCAACTGACAGTTATGCAGAGTACTTGCTATGTATCGGGCACTGTCCTAAACTCTCAGCACATACAGTATCATCTTGCTTAATTTTCTCACAACTAGTTTATGGGGGTAGGTCATGTTATTGTTATCCCTACTTTATAGATGAGGAAACTGAGGCACAGAGAGATAGAGTTACTTGCCCAAATTCACAGAGCACACAAGTGGGATTCAATCCCAGGCAGTCTGACTCCAGAGCTGGTTTTGAATTCACTCTGCACATTTTTACAGGGATCGTGTGCTTCCATCTGTCTATTTGGTTTTGGAGGGTTTCTGTCTGCTCTTTTGTTTTTTATAGCCAAGGAAGCCAGAGAGGTGACAGGAGCAGTCCAGTGCTGCTGTGCTAAGAAGTGGCCCAGCTGGGCTGGATCCCTGGACTTCTGAATCCTCATCCAGTGCTCATTCCAGGATAAATTAGGCTTCCCTCGGTGGAGGAATGGCTGAGCCAGGTTCCATGGGGTGTGGTGTGGGGTATGGGTGAAGAGTCTTTCCAGCCAAAGCTTTGAGAAGCTCTCAAGCTGGGCCAAACTGAACCCTGAGCCCTGGCCCCACTCTCCTCCCCTCCTCAGGCCAAGCGGTTCCAAACCAAGCTGGCACTGGCGTGTGGA
Organism: Eulemur rufifrons; assembly: GCF_041146395.1. NCBI lineage: Eukaryota > Metazoa > Chordata > Mammalia > Primates > Lemuridae > Eulemur > Eulemur rufifrons. The sequence continues at coordinate 116,752,550 of NC_090984.1, read as the reverse complement.
AGGAGCACTGGGGCTGGAGTCCACAAGGAACCCTGGGCCCCTGGCTCTGGGCTCTGCTGCTCACTGCTGTGTGGCCGCAGGCAACTCCCAGGCCATCTCTGGGCCTCTGGCTCCTCACTCAGTGAGAGGGTTGGACAATCTGGGTGGTTAAAAAATCATTTTTTAAAAATAGTTTTAGTAGAAAAGGCTTTAAACAAAAAAAAAAAACCTTGATCTTACCCAGAATCTCAGTATATGTGTAATGAAATCTTTTCTCTGCCGCAGCTCATATTAGCAAGGAAAAATGTCATCTGTTTAGTTTGGAACCAGGATTCTTCCTACATGCTCTGAAGCTGGTTAGAAGAGAAAAAAACGTTTCAGAAGAGTCCAGCTGGAGTTTGAACTGGGTCCAAGTTGCCCCGTGGCTGGGGATGAACATGTTCTGTCTGTAATGAATTGGCTCCTCTCTTCCTGCACCCCTTCTGCCTGTGTCTAGGTGTCTGGGTGGAACGGTCAGGAAATGACAGCTGTGGCTTCGCAGGTCCAGAGGAGGGTGAGGCCTCAGGTGTCCTGGCCTCCAGCAAAGGACATGGGCACCTGGAGACCAGATGCCCCAGGCTTTGGGGATGGTCTGACCTTTCTCAGGCTGGTCAGACCCAGGGCTCTCCCAGGCTGACCCCACCCCCCTCTCCGCAGTGGCTGTGGCCCACTTTCCTCATCTTCTCTCTCCCCAACTTCCCCACTTCGCCAATACATGAACTTGAGAGCATGGCTTTGAGTGCCCAGAACCTTCCCCATGCCTTCCCAGCTCTACACAGCTTCCCTCCTGGAACGCCTTTTTCACAGGCTCTACTTGTCACTTACCACCCATCCTTCAACTCCTGGCTCCTCCTCTGTGAGGCCTTCCCAGATTGCCCAGTTGGTCATGAATCCCTTTCCACACCATATCTGTCCTCCTTTGGTGCTGGTCCCTTGCCACTGGGATTTGGAGGGGGCAATAGGACATGGTAATTATGAGTATGGGCAGTGGCATCAGACATACTCATGTCACCATCCCCATGGCATCAATCCTTTAACAAATCTTACCTCTCTGAGCCTCGGTTTCCTCATCTGTGAAGTGGGGCTATTCATTCTTATCTCGAAAGACTAAGTGAGAGGGACATGAAAAGCACCTGACACTATACTTGGTCTCTAGTAAGTGCCCAGTAAACGTGGGCTTTGCATGGTGTTTATTTGGGGCCTGAGTCTTGTTCTTGTGGGCTTTTGTTAGCCAGGATTTGCACGTGGCAAGGAGGAGCCCCAGGGAGGTCTGTGCCTGGGTGCCTGAAAGGGGCGCCATCTGCCCTCTCCCCAGATCAGTGGCGTGAAGCTATGATGGGGGGTCCGGGCAGCCATGCCATGGTGTATGTAGGAGCTGTCGTCTTCCTGATGCGCTTTGCCTTGCGCTATTTCATTCACTTGACGATGCTTTCCCCACCCCGAGGCTGCAGGCGGGTGCTTTGCAGGAGGACCAGGTCCCCCAGGATGTAAAGCGCTTCGCCCCCGTGCAGAGTGCAGGCTCCCTGGCACTTTGAGTTTCCCTGCTGGATGTCGTCACTCTGCTCCTGCAACCTTCCCCTAGAAAACTTGTTGAGGTACAAATTCAGGTATTGTTTCACTGCTGGGGACGCAGAAAGCAGAAGAGCTGGAACTGCCTCCACCCACGCCGCGCTGCAGGTGGCTGCCCTGCTCCCACCGCAGGGGTGAAGCTGAGTACGAGGCTTTTGTTTTTGAGAAAAGAGGATCTTTCTAGGAAGCACAATGTGATTAGTGGGGTTAGAGAATGGGGAGGTGGCTCTGGCTGAATAGGGAGAATTTTCTGGAATCTGAGAAGGGTGGAACAGAGGAGACTCCCGGTGCAGAAAACGGGTCACTGCTTATTCACACATCACCTGTTGGACCCAGAAGGGAAAAGCCTGTATCGCGTGCAGAAGCTCAGGCCCCTGGCCTGGTGAAGACCCCTTTGTCCTTCCCGTCGAGCCACCGTGCGTGTTTGGGTAAGGGGTGTAGCAGCAACACCAAAGACATTCGTTTAACACTCCGCAAAGATTTATTGCACATCTGCTATGTGGTGGGCACTGACGATGTACACAACTGCGCAAAACTGACAAAAGTCACTGCCTCGCTCAGCTTACACCCTCATGGGGAAGTAACCTTTAGTTATTCTGCACGGAGTAAGTTGCCCAGGACCATGCCTGCCAGGGGGATTAGGAAGAGGATGCGGAGGGAGCCCCCCCAAATAATTGAACTTTGGTTTCCCGCCAGCGCCGGGAGATGGGACACACCGTGAGGGTTCAGTTTAGTGGGAGAAACCAAAGGGCTGTGGTGTTTCTTGGATCCCCAGAGAGGATCCCAGCAAGAAGGCACGAGAGGCTTTTCCAATGTGAGGCAGGAACATCTGGAGGAGAAATAATTTTATAAAACGGGGTTAGGACCACGTCACACGTCCCTTTTCAGTTTAAATGTGACCACAGCACCAGAGGGTAATAGAGGGGCCAGTTTTCCAGTCAGCCGCTCCTCTGTGGGCACTCCAGGATTTTGAAAGCTACTGTTTCTCAGTTCAGATGCCCCACACAGCCTCTCTGGCTGGGCAGGAAGCAGCCTCTGGCTTCTATGACGGGAGAAGCATTTGGTGTGGTTTACAGAAAGCCACAGCTGGTGGGAGATCCCTGGGCTTGGAGAAAGCTGGCCATCCCAGCCCACCCTCAATCCCTTTGGTGGGGACAGAGAGCCCCTCTGCTAACAGCAGCTGGAACATGTCCCAGCAATGAGACCTTGGGAAGGTTACATGACCTCTGCGATCAGTAGCATCCAAATGGCCCCAGGGGACTGTCCCCTCCCCCCACCACTGCCTCCTGTGTTCCAGCTCGTGGGTGATCCCCTCCCTTGAGTGTGGGCTGGACCTAGTGACTTGCAGCTAACCAATAAGGTACAACCAAAGTGATGGAATGTCATTTCTGAGATCAGGTCACCAAAAGACTGTGGCTTCTGGCTTGCTAGGTCTCTCTCTCTCACTGAGTGTGTTGCAAGCTGCTCTGGGAAAGATCCACAGGCAAGGAGCTGAGGGAGACCCTCGGCCAACAGGCCAAGAACCAAGGTCCTCCGTCAGCAACCTGTGAGGGCTTTATCCTCCCTGGTCGAGCCTTCAGGTGAGACCACATCCCTGGTCGGCAGTTTGATTCAAGCCTGAGCCAGAGGACCCCTCAGCCATGCCCAGATCCCCGGCCCACAGGAGTAATAAGAAGATAATAACTCTCCGTGGTTTTGCTACATGTGGGGGTAGCTGTTGGGTGGCATTCGATGACTAACGCAGCCTCTCTTGCTCTCAGCATCAGTGTGCTCCTCTGTGACGTGGCCGATGATGCTCTCCTCTCTGGTGATTGTGTGGGTGAACCCAGCCTTGGGGGCCCTTCCCTGAGCTCCCACGGAGGCAGCGTGGCTGTTCCATGCACAGTCCTCACTGCCGCTCTAGTTGCACAAATCGCCGTCTAATTGCAAACTGGGCCGAGTGCAGGGAAGGAGGAAAACAGGGTGCTGTGGAGCAGACAGCTGAGGGCTTGGCCTGTCTGGGCAGAGGGAAGGCTTCCCAGAGGAGGTGAGTTTTGAGCTGGGTCTGAGTTGGAGGAGGTTTAATTTGCCCTCCTCTTCCCCGACCCCACCCCTAGCACTTTGTTATTTTCCATCCTAGCACTTATCACAATTTACCATTATTCATGTGTATCGGTCCCGCCTACTAGATAGTAAGCACTAAGAGGGCAAGAATTAGGTACCACAGTGCACTGAGTACCAAGCACAGCACCTGGCACATAGCAGGTGCTCAAGAAAATGCACTAAATGAATGAGGGAGAGGACCCAGCTAAGGCTGAGTGACAAAGCATTAGAGATGGAGGGGACAGCACTAGTGAAGATCCTGGGAGAGGAGCCTGGTGAATTCTGGAAGCTGGGAGGGGCCAGTGTGGCTGGAGCACAGGAGAGGAAGAGGAGAGCGCTTCAGTTAGGCTTGAGAGGTGGCAGGGCCAGATCACACAGGCCTTGCATGTACGGGAAAGGGTGTGATTTAAGGGCAATAGGGAGCCATGGAAGGGGCAAGAGGGAGGGTAGACATGACTGGATTTGTGTTTTTGAGTGATCACTGTGGCTGCTGTGAGCAGAATGGGTTTGAGAGGGCAAAAGTGGAAGCAGAAAACCAGGAAGGAGGTTACAGTGGTCCAGGCCAGAGATGGGGCATGGCCAGGACTAGGGAGGGGCACAGAGATGGGCCGAAGTGGACAGTATCCACGAGCAGAGGGGACATCGACAGGACTTGGTGGTGGGCTGGACGTGGAGCTGCAGGAGAGAGAGGGCCTAGGGAGGTGCCAGCTGGGTGGATGGAGGGCCGGACCCCAGGACAGCACAGCCTCCGTTAGCCTGAGCAAAGCCCGATGCCTGAGTGGAGTCCCCAGATACCATCTCACAGAGCATGAAAAATGGAACAGTTCAAAGCTTTGTGATCTCTAGAAACTCCCCAGGCCCCTGGAGGGCAAAGCTCAGAAAAGCTGGGCCTTGGAGTGGTTGGTAACAGCTTGAAACACGAGCCTGTGTTTACAGACGGTGGAGGGTTGTGTGGGTTGTAAGAGCCGCTCCTCCTCTGAGGTCCAGGGTCCGCCAGGCAGCACCTGAAGTGCAGCAGAAACATGAGCGGCTTCCTGGTTAATTGATTTTACTCAAAGATTTTTACAAGGACAAAACATGATTTTTTGTCCTAGAGCAAAGTATTATGAAATAGAGTGCAAATTCACTTACATAAAATTTTCAGATGAAACACAAAATGACAAAGAAATTCTGGGCTTCCCCTCAGGCCTGTGTGCCAGGCCCCCAAAGGTCCAAATTCGTTCTCCTCTGCCATCAGAGATGTTTGGGGGAAAGTTTGAGAAGCTCTGATCAGGCAAATCCCCCTAGCCTTACAGTCAAGCCAGACATGGGCTCTGCTACCTGTTTGCTGTGCAACCCTGAGCAAGTTACTGTATCTCTCTGAGCCTTTGTTTCAGTTTCAGTTGCCCTTGAACGCCCCTGCCTCTCCCAGGTGGATTTCCAGCAGTTGTTCCTCTCAGAGGGGCTTCCTGACTCTCACACAACTCTCACCTGTTTGCCACTGTGTAAGGAAAATTAAACTTCGTTCATCGTCCACGTGGCAGCATCTTGCCTAGAATAATTTCTTGTGGGAATTCACAGGAAATAGAAAAAAATTAAAATCAGTCATTGCAGGAATAAATGAGCATGGGGAACCCACCCGCACAATAGCCAGTGCAGGACATGACAGCAAAATTCAAATTGTGTAAGGGTCTTAGATCAACTTTTCAGAATCTTTTTAAAGGATACGCTACACTACCCCATGTGGAAGAAAAAAAAAGAAAATTTGAGAACCCCCATCCCACCCTCGATCAGCCAATTTCATAGACACCGTGAGACCTGATTTCTGGGCAGATCCGCCCAAATCCCTCCTCTAGAGCTGGTGATAGTCCATCCAGGCCCTGTGAATAATCCAACAGCGCAGAAACTTAAATATATGTGCTCACGTGCACACACACACAGACACACGTGCGCATCTCTCTAGGGGTCCACCCTGGTTTCTATCTCTTCCCATCCGACCCTTCCGCCTCCCCAAGGGGCTTGAAAGGGCCCCAGGGCCTGTTGGGCTGCACTAGCCCAGAGCAAGTTCTGCTGGCTCCCGGGAGACAGCAGCAGCCTGGGCTTGGGTCCTGAGGTCCCCTCCTCCCACGTTCCTTGGCAGCAGCCCAGGGTGACTGGTGACAGAATCCTGTGATTCATGGTGCTGTAGAGGCGGAGAGAGAGGGAACTGTTCCCCCAGTAATGCTCCTGGAGAGCCTCATAAATACTTGGCTGCCTTCCTAGGGCTCATCTGGGTGGCACTGGAGAGGTGGCTCATCCTAGCAGGTGGTGTGGTCCCAGGCATCCATCAGCACCTGTACATGGGACACAGATGACCCTGAGGGCCATTCTTCTGCCCCCCTCAAATACCCCGCGCTTTTGACTCCTACGCTTTCCTTAAAATTTTCACTTAGAGATTCACTCCTTTACTTCTTTCTTTCATTCCTTCATCCATCATTTATTCTGAGATTCTAAGGATGTATTCATCCAACACGTATTTACTGAGGGGCTATTCTGTGCCAGGCTGCACACCTGGGCGCTGGGATATGTGGTTACGACAAAGCCTTTCTGCTTGAGGACTTCTCCTGCCAGTGGGAGAGATAAAAGTGTAAACAGCTAAGTGACAACTATAAGAAGGGAGGTGCTCTCAGGAGGCTTGGGTGAGGGGCTGCAAGCTCTACTCTCTGTGTAAAGCAAGGGCAGCTGGGAAGGCTTCAGGGAGGAGGTGAGGCTGGAAGTGGCCGGGGAAGAGAGGGACAGAAGGAACCTCATCCAAAGCACACGTGGGCATTGGAGCACCTCCTGCCCTGGTCCCGCAGCGCAGGTGCGAGATGGGAGTGGGGGTTGGCAGCGGCAGGCCTTGCTCCCCTTGGTTCACAGCCCCTGCAGCCGAACCCCTGGGTGATGCCGGCCACCCTCGAGTCATCATGCCAGACTCACCTCAGAGCAAGTGAGACCAGCGTTTCCAACCTTCCTGTGCACACAGACCACTTGGGGTCTTGCTAAAATGCAGATTCTGCCTTTCTCCCAAGCTCCCCGCTGCTACCCGCGGTGCAGGTCCTCCGGCCACACTTTGAGTGGCAGGGATGGACAACTGCGCAGTAATCCCGATTCCTCCCGGAAACGTCGCCCAGGTGTGTGCTTGAGCCAGCAACCCTGCCCCTAGTTTACGACTCACTATCGTGTTCCGTTTAGCCTATAGCGGCCGAGAGCACCGACTCTGAAAGGAGGCAGACATGGGCCTGTCCCCTGGGCTGTGCGACCCTGGGCAAGCCTTTAACCGGTCCGAGCCCGTTTCCCCATCTGTGCAATGCGATAAGCTCTCTCGCGGGGTCACGAAGGCTGCCTGAGCGACAAAGGCCTCAGCGAGCGGCCTGGCACGCCGCCAGCATCCGATCCGAGGCCTGTTAGCTCTCGTGCCTGCAGTTCTCTGACTACCACACCGTTTCCTGTGACAATGACAGTTGCTCAGTTCGGAGCCCGCTGCGCTAGAGTTCATGTCCCGGCTCAACCACTGACCGGCCGTGTGACCTCGGGCCAGCCACAGAACCACCCTGCCCTGCAGCTTCCTCCTAGAAAAGGGAGTTGGGAAACCAGCGCTCTCCGGCCCACGGGCTGTGGGGATGACTCAGTGAGGCAGGGCGGGTGGGAGGCCGCGCTCTGGTCCCCCGGCAGGAACCGACTCACTCATTCCCTCACACACGCACCTGTTCATTCAACACTGAACACCTGCTCTGTGCAGGCCCCGCCAGGAGCTGAGTTGGAGGCAAAGGACCCCAGCTCCTGCCCGCGGGGTCTGCTGCTTCCGCAGTGCTGGGGAGCAGGCGGGGGCCCAGCGCTCCCTCTCTGGGCCTCTGTGAATCCAGCATCTCACGCACGCCTGAGTCCTGCAAAAAGCCCAAGCACCACAAGCCAGGGGTGAGCTTTGGCACCAACGGGCACAGAAACAGTGCCAGAGTCTTCTGGAGAAACCTATCCAGAGAAACGGGGGGGACCTGCAGGTGCAGACATGTTTGGGACGTTCCCATGGAGTGCCAAGGCCAGGCTGCCATGTGCAGCCTCCAAGCATCGGCCTCCCAAGTGGCCCGGCCACCCCTGAACCCAGAGCAGGGCTGGGCAGGGCAGGGTAGGGCATCTGGCCGCCAGGGTGTGGGGCTGGGAGTGAGGGAGCCATGGCAAGGAAACCTCTTCCAGATATTTCCTGGAATCCCTGCCTGGCCAACCTCCTTACCTGGAGAATGCAACTCAGATTGGGACACCACATTGTAAGGCTAGAGACCATCGGGGACCCCTCAGGGAGCAGGAGCCAGTGGTGGTGGCAGCAGGGGGATGTACAAGAGCTAGAGTTGATGAACTTTGATAAAACACAATATGCATGAACCTTGTCTTCAGAGACTTGAAAAGTTACGTGGGTGAAGGATTTGACAACCAGCCTTGTTCTTGGGGACACCAAGGCTTCGGATCAGGGAGATGCCAGGAAGAGTTGGTTTCCAATTTTTGGATATTTTTTTCTGGTTATAAAAGTTAAGCATGTTCATCACAGAAACTTTGGAAAATATACAGAAGTATAAAGAAGATAATAAAAAAAATAGAGCCCTACGATGCAGAGCTGGCCACTGCTAACACAGCAGTGCAGAGCTCCTCTCCCCTGAGATGCACCCCGGCATTCCCGAGGGACGCGGTGCCCGCCCTCAGGTGGCCTGGACCCCATGCGAGGGTGGTCCTTGGGTTGGAGAGAGCACGGAATCGGAACAGCCTGCAGGTGTCTCAGACGGCTACAGCTACCGTGCTGTGTGATAAGCAACTCCCCGGCTTGCAAGGGTTCGCATTTATTCCTCACTCATGGGGCTGTGGGTTGGCTGAGGATCGGACGATGTAGGTTGGTCCGAGCTGCAGGTTGGGTCCCTGTCTGCTCGTCCTGGAAGCAGGGGCGCCCTCGGGTGGTAACTGTGCTGCACAGTCATGTCTGAAGCCTCTGCTTGTGTCACAGTCCCTGACATCTCATTGGTCAAAGTGAGTCACATGGCCAACCCCAACTCCAGAGGTGGCGTTGACTGCCCTGTCCACCCGGAGGCTCTGGCCAGGCTGCAGGAGTATGATGCTGCCACAGGGGGGTGGACACCGCGGGACGGTTGTTCCATCTAGCACAATAGGTGGGTCTGATATTTGCTGCTCACCTACAGGGTCATGATTCTCCCACTTAGAAGCATTGCTCTGGCGTATTTCCTTCCACTCTTTCATATGTAGATTATATATATATATAATTTTTACTAAATTGGGTTATATCCTACTTTTTTTAACCTCTACTTTTTTCACTTAACTTTACACCCTATAGATATTTTTTCTCACATTGAATATTTTTGAAAACATGTGGCTGCAGAATCATAAAATCATAAAGTCTTGGCATAATGTATTGATCTCTTCCTCTGGGATATTTAGGTTTTCCCAATTTGTGCTTCTATAAATAGCAAAGTGATGGACGTCTTTGCACAGAAACTTGATTGGCAGCTGTCACAGGCATTTCTCACGTCTGCTTGCTCAGCGCCAGGTCCCAGGTCCCTCTGAAAACAGCACCCTGATTTCCCTTTGGGGAACCACCCGTCCCCTCCTGTCAGTCCATGAAGTTCTTGTGGCACCCACCACTGGCTCCGGGGAACGACCTCTAGCCATGAAAGATATTCCACCTCACTAACATGCAAAGATTGGACCCCCACCAAGGTTCAGACAGAGATCAGATCAGGAATGGACATGGAGCCTCAGCTTGGCCGGTTAGTGGTGCACACAGGAGAGACGCAGGACCCAAGGCGATCCAGTCAGAGCGAATCCTGGGACCTGTCAGGAGTATCTGGGAGCGGACATTCTCTTTTCTCCTCTGGTTTCAACTTCAGAGGGTGCAGGGCTGAGGGTGCTGGCAGCCACCTGTTTGTGCCGAGTCTGAGGATAAAAGCAAGATGTAGGGAGCAGAGCCCAGAGACAGAGAGAGATGATTCTGTCGCCATGGTGCTCCTGGCAAAGCCTGCCTCAAGCAGGGATCCCCACTCTTTTTGGGTTCAGAAGCCAATGTGGTATGGTCTTTTCTGAAGCTGAGTTGAGCTTTCTATCACTTTGAGCCAAATAGCTCTGGTTTTATTAACTCAAGTTTTAAAAAAATTTTTTTTTATTTCAGCATGTTACGGGGGTACAAATGTTTAGGTTACATATATTGCCTCTGCCCCACCCGAGTCAGAGCTTCACGCGTGTTCATCCCCCAGACGGTGTACACCCCACCCATTAGGTGTGTATATACCCATCCCCTCCTCCCACTCCCATCAGCAATCTCATTACTGGGCATCTACCCCAAAGAAAAAACGACATTCTATAAGAAAGACATCTGCACTCAAATGTTTATAGCAGCACAATTCACAGTTGCAAAGATGTGGAAACAACCCAAGTGCCCCTCAATACCTGAGTGGATTAATAAAATGTGATATATGTATACCACGGAGGTTAGCCACAAAAAACAATAGTGACCTAGCACCTCTTGTGTTATCCTGGATGGAGCTGGCTGGAGCCCATTCTACTAAGTTTCACAAGAACGGAAAAACAAGCACCACGTGTACTCATCATCAAATTAACTTAAGTTTTTGAGCTGGAATGAGAGTTGTTGCTTGGTATCCCTGGGGAATCGGTTTCAGGATCCCCTGACGACACCAGAATCAACAGGTGCTCAAGTCCCTGATAGAAAAAGGCATAGTATTTGCATATAACCTACACACTTCCTACACTTTAAGTCACCTCTAGATTACTTATGTCTAATACAATGTAAATGCAATGTGAATAGTTGTTATTCTGTATTTTTTTTTACATTTTTATTATTTTTTATTGTCGTACTTTCATTATTGTTTTTCTGGGGTTTTTCCTGAATACTTTTGATTCAAGTTTGGTTGAATCTGCACGTGGAACCGGTGGGTACGGAAGGCTTACTGTACTGAGCCAAAGGACATTCACATTTTTTTAAGCTTCCTGAGACTTCTTATCAAATCGATTTCCAGAGAGTTATGCAAACATAAGATAGGTGTCAGAGAGCCTATCTTCCGAGCATTAATCCATTTGCTTAAGTTTGGGTTGATAAGCAAAAATTATATGGTTGAAATATTTTTCATGTTTATAGGCCATTTTAATTTACTTTGTGATTTGCCGAATATGAGCAATTGGTGTCATTTTATTCTTTTACTTTGTAAGAGGTCTTTAATCAATATCAAAAACATTGATCCTTTTTTAAAATTTCTCACCATTTCTGCCCATCTTAATGTCTTTAGATAATTTGATGTGTTCTGGAATGGATGGATTTGTAATTTTTATGTGGTCAAATTGTTTGGGGGTGTCACTTCCATTGCTTTCATGCTTTCAAATTCCTTCCCGATTGACAACCAGGTAAATATGGAACAGCGCTTCTTTTTGACACACAGGTGCCCAGTGTTTCTGTGGTTTGAGCACCGTCTGCATCGAAACCACCTGGGGAGCTTGTTAAACATTCAGACTTCTGGGCCCCGTCCCAGAATCACAATCTCTGAAGATCAGCCCCTGGTCTCTTCCAGGACGGCCTGTAGGAGGAATTTTCTCACACTTACAGTTGCTTAAAGCTGGAGCTCGTTGATGGGTAAAGAGCTCTTGCTCTCAGAATATATCCAAGCCCTGGACTGTTCGTGTCTCGGTGTCCCAGGGTCCAGCTGGGAGGTCAGATTAGGTGACATTTCATAAGGTACCTGAACCAGTGCTTTTACCCTCCAAGCGCACTCAAAGGCCTTTCTCCAGCTAACATGGAACCTAAGAGGAAAGTGCTTTAAAGGTGCAAGGTCAGGGCAGAGAGGGCTTTCTGTTTGACAAAAAACCCAGAAAAGACAACCCTCCTCATTTCTGGTGCATGCCAGCAGTCTGAGACAGCCACATCTCTGCAGGCCCCGTGCATCTAGTTCATGGCCCCGTCCCTGCCCTGGTGAGGCTGGGAGCCCCCCAAATATTTAACTGCTGGTTGCAAATGTAGATTGATGGCCATGCCACTGCCACACCAGGCATCTGTTCCAATTGTCCTCTCCCTGAGAACCATTACAAAAGGTCTGAACTAGACCTACAAAAGCACAACAGGTGCACAACAGGTGCACAGCAGGAAGTGACAGGGGACAGAAGGGCATAGAGCCCTGGCAGGCACAGCCAGCAAGCCAGAGAACTGCACCCTGGGCAGAGAAGTCAGTGCCCTGTCCAGCACCTCCCCGGGGGTCGGGCCGAGCCCATCATGCAGAAGCAGTGCTGACGTCCAGGCAGGGGGCAGCTGGTGGTCAAAGTGGAGCAGGCCCAGCTTAGGCTCGTGGGATTTGCCATTATTCCTCAGCTGCGGTTCTGGGCGGTGGTTCTCAAAGTGTGGTCAGCAGCAGCAGCAGCATCGCGGAGAATTGAGAGAAATGCAAATTCTAAGGCCCAGAAGCTCTGGAGGTGGCCACACTTCGTGTAGAAACAAGCCCTCCTGATGCATGTTCAAATCCGAGAATTGCAGGCCTGACTCTCCACACGAGGGAAGGTTAATGAGATACTTTCGCTCTCTTTGGAAAGAGTAAGACAGAGAACTGAGGGGGGCATCAGTGCAACAGGCCCCCGGTGAGTGGCCTCTGGACCTGGGTCTAACCCTCGTCGTCTGTCCCCTCACCCCCACGTTGGCTGATGACTGATAGCTGTCAACCCAGAGACCCAGTGTGATTATTGCAGGACACCCTCTGACATCCCCATGTAATGTCTTCCCTTTTCTTGGGAAGAATATGAAATTAATACATTGTGACTACGTAGACAGGCATGCCGTTACTCAGAAATCACGTCATTCCTGCTGCAGTGTGAACGAGCTACATCCCAGGGGATGCCGCTTATACAGACTGCAATGTGACTGGTGCCCCCTGGGTCGTGCCACACAGCAGCCTGGTACTGCCTGTGGAGTTCCTGTCCTCCCAGTAGACCCCGAGGCCAGAAGAATACAGACTGTTGGCTCCAGCTATGGTGAGGCACTGGGGTTCTGGAGGTAACGAGACCACATTCCCAAGGCCAGCAGGGGGCAGTGTAAGAGCTTAAGTCTGGAAATCCTGGGCTCTGGTCATGAACTTTGGCCACGACTTATTTTTGCTGAGCTTCAATTTTCTCATCTGTAAAGCAGGTGTGGTAAAATTAAGCAATACTGAGGTGTGCCTACTCCGGGTCAGGCCCTGTGAACGATCAGAGAGACATCAGGATTACTGAACATAGTGCCTAATAACCACTCATTAAATGCCATTATTTTATTATTAATCACAGACATTATATAAGGACTAAGTGCTCAGCACAATGCCAGGCCCTGGGACTGGTCCCTCACTGTCTGGGCCTCAGTTTTCCCATCTGTAAAGTAACATCTCATCTTAGACAAGCTCCTTGAAAGTGAACAGTCACTGAGGGGAGGCAATGGGGTGTGTGTATTTGTGTATGTCTGAGTGTCTCTGTGTGTGCCTGTCTGTATGTCTCTCTGTGTCTGTTAAGTGTCTATGTGTGTGTCTGTGTATGTATGTGTCTTTGTATGTCTGTGTATGTGTCTGTGTGTCTGCATGTGTGTGTGTCTGTGTCGCTGTGTCTCTGTGTGTCTATGCCTGCGTGTCTGTGTGTGTGTCTGTGTGTCTCTGTGTATGTCTACGTGCATGTGTCTGTGTATGTGTCTGTCTGTGTGTGTGTCTTTGTGTATCTGCGTGTGTGTCTGTGTGTCTGTGTATGTGTGTCTGTCTGCCTGTGTGTTCTGAGGGCAATGATGGTGGGGGAGGCAGTAGCCCCCCAGGCCCCAGCACCCGCCTGGGGGCCAGTAGACTGAACTTATGCTATAGCTGTTGGTGTGTGCATGTGTGTCAAAGCTGGTGTCTTTCTGGTAGGTGACACCATGTTCCAACTGCCAACACTGGCCCTGCTTGCGGTGACACTTCTGCAGCTGACACAGCTGGGTCTTGAGGTTCTGTGGCAGAAGGGCCAGGTCATCTCAGTGCAGCAAACCCTGCAGGCATACGCGCGGGGCCTGGTCCCCAGCACTCACTGCCCAGGATGGTCTGCACAACCATGGGGGGGCGGTGCGTTCTGGGTGGACAGGGCCACTAGAGGCACCAGGTGATTCAGGAGAGGGCATGTCCTGGCCATTGGGGTTTTTGAATCTTGACTCAGCCTCGGAGCGCCGGCGCCTCCCCATAACCAAAGCCGACAGTCTGTGCCCTTCCACTCCCGGGGGTGATGAGGGGATCCCAGGAGCAAGGCTGTGAAGGGCATTATAGGGCCCAGGCCTGCCCAGGCCATGTCAGGTGCTGTCAGTGGCCAGCGCATCAGCGACCCCATTCCCCAAAGGAAGCACGGGACACAGCGGTGTAGGTTTGCAGCGCTGCCACTAGGGGGCAGATGCTCTCTCCAAACGTCAGGCAGTGGCCCTTTGCCAGGAAGGGATCAACCTGTGGCGGCGTGTGTTCATGACGCCATGCCTTTACCAGGGCAGGGTCCTCCGCCTGGATTGCCCACCCCTCCTGGCAAGTTCTATTTATTATGAGATAACCATAAAGGGGAGGAAATGATGTCCTCAGGCACTTACTTTGAGACAGACAGTTTGTGCTTGGTGTCTCACAAGAACCCTAGCAGCGAGGATGCATTGCACCCATTTGACAGATAAAGAAACTGAGGCTCAAAGGAGAGTATAAACTAGTTACGCAGCTAGTCAGGGGCTGAGCTGGGATTTGAACCCCAGTCTGTCTGAATCCAGACTCATGGCTTTTCTCCCACGCAGAACATCTTGTAAGCAAAGCTGAGTCTCTGGAGAAATTCCGAGTCAGCCAGCAGGAGGGGACCCTCTCAGCAGCGCACCACTGCTCCAAGCCTTCCCCTGGGGTGCAGAGGACAGGGACCCCTAGCCCCAGCCCCCAGCACCCTGGTCCCAGGGGAACCATCCAGGCTGCAGGCAGCTGTTTCCAGCACAGGAGCCCTGTGGCCCTGCTCTAGAGACTCCAGGCTCTGGAAGATGGTCTAGTTCATCTGGAAGAAAGGCTCCGGGTGCTTCTGGCCGTCCTGGCTGGTGTTTGAAGCATGCAAAACCCACTCTGCAGGGCACGGCTCCAGCCCACGTTTGTGTCCCCTGTCTGCCTGCAATGCCATTCCCCTTTTCCGAACTCATCTGAGCCCCATGAGACGTCACCTTCTCCATGAAGCTTCCCTGACCTCCAGGGCAGAGATTTTAGGCTCCCATAGTTCCTCATCCGTGCCTTCGTTACAGCACTTGGCACAGTGGCTGTGAGGTCTGAGCCCCACCCCCGCCCTTCCTGGGCCACCTTGGGCGAGTTTTTCACCCTCTCTGAGCCTGGGAACACAGCGCTGCAAAGCTCACAGGAGGGTAAAAAAGATTTACTGAAGAACTTAGCACAGAGTGAATAATAAATGGTAATAATTATGTTTCATTGTTGATGATGCTGAAATAATGGTGATAATAAATATATAAGTTTTTCTCCCCCTCCCCTTTCCAATGAGTTTCCAGTGCTTAGAATAGCAGATTCTGGTGTAAATTATGATAAAACACCAGACAAAAACCCATTTCAGATATCCGCGTACTCTTTGTTAATCTAGTCCATTTAGTCCACGTAACTATTGCTGTTCCCATCGCACGGATAAGAAAACCAAGACCTTGACCCAGGCCAGCTGCAGACCTACCCTTCCCTGACTGGGGATGACTCACAAGCTTACATGGGGGCAGAAAGGAACGTAAGAAGAAAGACCAGGGCGGAGAGAGACGGGAGCTGCTGAGGTTACACAGCTGGTGAGGGGCCCAGGTTTCTGACCTCCCAGCCCAGCCTCTGTCCCCTGGGCCTTGGGTGAGATAAATCCAAGGAAGTCTGTCTGTTACAGACAGCTGGGAACCCTGGGAGCTGGGCGCCTGCTTTCAGGTCAGAGCTGCTATTAAAAGGCAATAGCACCCCCTTTATCAAAAGCCTTAACAAGGACTCCAGGGGCTGGAATTTGCCCCCGGGACTTAGGTCACCAGGCACAGCAGAAGGAAGGGCCAGATCGGGCCTTCTGCCCAGAATTCCAGCCCCATCTGCTCTGCAACCCCAAATGCCCCCAGTAGGGACAAAGCCAGCCCTTCCCCCATGGGAGGTGAAGCTTAGGATGCAGAGCTCGAGGAGGAGGAGGAGGAGGTGGCTCTGGAGCTTGGCAGGGCTACCAGCTGTGTGGCCTCAGGAAAAGCACATAACCTCTCTGAGCCTCAGTTTCCTGAAATGCAAAGTGGGGATAGTAACAGCACCTACGATTAAATGAGATAATCTGTGTAGAACACTTAGTTAGCAAGAGCTCATTCTTGTAAAATTACCCTGTGCGTGTACATAGAGGAAAGTCTAAAAGGGTAGGAGTGAATATGCTAGGCCTTATCTTAGGGGCAAGGGCTGGTGGAAACTTTTAAATAATCGTAACTCTTTAAGAGACAGCATCGGTTCTCGGAACCTTTAGGAAGGCAGGTGGCGCGGAGCTGAGCATGGTAGGTATCCAATTGGTGTAGTCCTGTTTCCTGCTGTCCCTTCTCTTTCTCCGGAGGATCACAGTGGCCCGATCCCCTGCCAGGAGCTTAACAGGTTGCTGGGGTTGGACAGGCTGGCAAAGGTGGCTTCAGAGGGAAGGGATGGGGGTGTGAAGCCCAGGGGAGGGGACCGTGCAAAGAAGACAAACGTGGCCTATTGATTCCACCTGCATTTTGCCAAGACCTGGCACTACTTAGCTCCCTCCCCACACTGAGAATGTCAGCCATCTCCCTCCATCCCTTCCCCCTATTCCTGGCATGTGAGCAGGCAAAGCCCAGAGCAGCCCAGGGCCCAGGAGGCTGAGCTGGGGGGCCCCTCCTTCGAGGCCTCAGCCTGGCCCGGTACCCACTGCCCTGTGCTCCTACCCTCATCCTTGCCCTGTAGCAGGGAAGGCTGTAGGTCCCAGAGTTAGGGTGTCACCCAAGGAGGTCCTGGGACACTCCAAGGCCGTCTCTGGCCCAGCTCTCCTGAGTCAGGGCCTTCCTGGGAGGGAGGACAGAGGCATTGGTCATGGCCCCAGGGTCCACATTAGGGGCTGGGCCTCCCCCGACCCCAGGCCCCCACCTCCCTGGAATGTCTCTGAGGAACTGCCCTCCCAAAAATAGGTGTGGGGAAGGGGCTGCTCTGACCACAGGGGCCAGGGCTTAGGGGCAGCCAGGGATGTCATTAACTGTTTCCTCTTGCCCCAGAACCATGACCTTCCTAGGAAGAATCACTGAGGTGTAGGGAACAGAATGAGTCTAGGGACCTGGCAGGCCTGGCTCAAGTCATGGCTCCTCCACGCTCAGGCCACGTGTTTCCTCCTGCTCTGAACCCCAGCAAGGCCATTGATTCTGCCTCCAAAATCTCTCCAGCCCATCCCTTTCTCCACTGCCCCTCACTGGTCCAACCCCCTCTCTGCAACCTGGAGCAACGCACCAGCCTTCCCTGCTGCTCTTCCTGCTTCTGTGCCCTGCAGATCATTCTCCACCCGGCAGCCAGAGGGCACTTCTTAAAGAGAAAGTCAAATCTCCCCACGTCCCTGCCTGAAACCAGTGATGTGCAGGTAAATGTTTAACCACTAGCCATCCAGAGGGAAAACGCATGGTTTGTGGCATTTGCCAATTTCTGTGGTATAAACTTTCCCACCATGGCTGATTTCAAGCTACTAGAGGTTTAGCAATCTGCTTGCAAGATGCCTGAAGATTGAACGGGTGGTTGTTCTGAGCTGGTGTGAGCTGGCTGCAGCACACCACTGCCTTCTGTGACAAGGAAGTTCAAACCCTGGCGGATAAGGCCCTAAATGCTCTGGCCCCCACCTTGGCCCTCCTCTCACATTGGCTTTTCTGTTTCCCTTCCCTACCACAGGGCCTTTGCACCTGTGGTTCCTTCTGCCCAGAGCACCAGTATCCCAGTTCTTCATAATGCCCCTCCCACTTGCCATTCAGAGCTCACCTCAGAGGCCACCTCCCCAAGGTGGCCTTCCCTGACCATCTTGGGTCCCCAGTCCGGGCTTAGCCTTGATTACCGCACCCTCGTGGGGTTCCATTTTAGCACCCACTGCTCTGGACTGTCTCCCTCCCCACTGGAATGCGATCTCCATGAGGACAAGGACTGGGACCAAATTGTCCCTGTTAGCGCTGGACACACAGCAGGTGCTCAGTTGGACAGTCACAAGCAGAGCTTTGGAGACCCACAGCTGTGATCTGGAGTCACAACTCGCCCACTAACCAACTACATAACCATCGTGAGCCTCAATTTCCCCATCTGTAAGCTGGGGACAGTAGCAGTACCCATGTGAGGGAGCCACGAGGACCTACTGATGACACATGCAAGGTGTTCAGCACAGTGTCTGTCACTGTCATTACTAGGACTCCAGTCAATGAAAATGGCCTCTTCACTTACTTATGTTCAGTGACAGGCCGCTCATCCCCTCCCACAGTAGCCTCACCCACCTCTGGGCCACTCTGGCCACTAGAACAACTGCCCTTTCTTGTGTTGAGTCCAAATATGTCACCCCAGTGTCCCTCTTTTGTCCCTATTTCCACATGGAAAGTCTCTTGCTATCATAACCAGTTTCTTAGCGTTGGCACACGGGTTGATAGCGTCGTGTTTTGGCAGGGGAGGGACATAAGGGCAGACCGCACGTCCCTGGGCAGCTCTCTCCCGTCGTGAGCTGCTGACCTTGGATGAATCCCTTAACCTCACTGAGCCTCAGTTTCTTCCTCTGTGAAGTGGGGTTAACAGTACCTCCCAGGGTTGTCGTGGAGATTACATGAGCTGATACACCTAAAGCATTTAGCACTTGGCACATAATACAGTGCTCAAAAGATGTCGCTGTCGTCACTGTGATTCTGCCTGGTGTGGGTCCACTCCCAGATGCAGCCTTGCCTCTGTGGCCTCTTTCTGGTCCATGGCCATTTCTGGTTAAGGCCAGGCCCTCCCTCGGATGCTCTCCAGCCAGGCTGGGGAAAGGGCCGGTTCTGTCTGGGTCACTCACCCCCACCTTCGCCTCCGTCTGTCAGAGCTGCCCCCTCACGGTCCACTAGAGGGTGACGGGGAGCTTGCCACAGTGTCCCATGGGGTTACCTGATCCTGGCCGTCTTTCCATCCCTCGACCTTGGAGGCAGCCGCCCCCAGCCCCTGGAAAATAAGCTGCCCTGGAGCGGGGCAGGGAGCTGCCCTGCCAGCCCCTTGGGTGGCCTGGACCCAGCCTCCTTCTTATCTTTTTTTAAGGGAGTCCTGATGTTCTTAAAAATGCTGACGGTGTGAGAACGCAGTGAAGGAGACCAGTGGGAGCTGCAGTGTGGAAGGGGGAACAGCAGGGAGTGTCGCATTCCTAAGGGCAGCGGGGGCAGGGAATGAAGAGGCAGCCAGCGCTCTGACACCTGGGGCTGGGAGGGGGTGACCCCTCGCACCTGTGACTGTGTTACCTTTCACTGTGGGGGTAATTGGGGTTGCGAATCAGTTGACCTCCAGGTAGAAAGATTACCTATGGGTCTAATCTGACCACATGAGCCCTTTAAAAGCAGAGCATTTTCTCTGGCTGGCAGCAGATGAGGAAGTCTGAGAGATCCATGGCAGAGATGGCAGGGGTCACAGGCAATGACAGAGAAGCCACTGGCACTGAGAACAGTTCCCAGCCAAGTCAGCGAGAGAACAGGGACCTGAACTCCGCTGACAACCTGAGTAAGTCTAGAAGTAGAATCTTCCCCAGGGCCTCCAGGGAAGAGCCAGGCCTTGACTTCGGCCTTATGAGAGCCTGAGAGGCGCCCCCCTGTGAGCCCCTGCCCCCAGACTTCTGACCTGTAGCACATCTGGGCTGCTCCAGGAAAGACTCTACAACACCCACTAAGAATTTGGGGCTAGATCTCGGGGGCTCTAGCAACCCAGCTGGGCATGAGCAGGCTCAGTGCAAATTTGAAGGCCATGATTTGCCCTCTCCCAATTCCCAGTATCCCAAAGCCGGGAGAATGATGGTATCTGGGTGCAGTCGCTAGGGCTTCCCAGGACAGGTGCGGGGAAGGAGGAGCCGGGCGTACCCACCTGTTCCTGTAGTCAAGGATGGCTGGAAATGCCACATGAGAGAGACACATTAGTGTATCCACCGGGGGCTCTAAAAGTACCGATTGTCAGATTTAGAGAGAAAAATACAGCACACCCAGTTAGATTGGAATTTCAGATAAACAAACAACAATTGTTTTGTGTAAGTATATCCCACACAATATTTGTAACATGTCTATACTAAAAAGAGTATTTGTTGTTTATCTGAAATTCAAATCTAACTGAGCATCCTATGTTTTATCTGATAACCCCACCTGCAAGACACAGCAGGCACACACAAGAGGGTTACCTAAAGAGAGGTGGATGAAGGGACAGACAGGTGGGCAGGGTGGAGGGCACCAAGTGAAAGTGAGGCCCCAGAATCTGGCAATAAGGGGAAGCTGTTACCACCCCCAGAGCCAAAGGGACAAGGGGAGGAATGACAATGCCCAGAGCCTGGTGAGCAGCTGCCCAAATGGACCTGCAGCCCTGGAGGAACCTGTCAGAACCACACCCAGAGCAGAGAAGGAGCTAGAAATATAAATACGCACCCTCTCTCTTATCCCCCAACCAGTGTCTCCCCTTGGCTGGACCCAGTCAGCAGCCAGAACGCAGGGAAGCGTGGGCGACGCCCTGGTCAGCACAGAGGGGCAGAGCGTGGGCCTGGCCGCCAGTGGGGCAGCCAGCACGGCTTGGAGAAGGAAACCAGGCCTTTCTTCCTCGCCCTTGGCTCTGTCCCTTTGACGGTACTTACAGAGGACTTTCCCTGCCGTGCCAGCAGGGACAGGGGTGAGGGCAGAGTCCCAGACACCGTGCATGGGCCACCCCCCATCTTCCAGCTGTCTCTGCTTAGCACAGAGTCAAGGCCAAGCAGACACAGCCAGATGTCGATGGGGGCCTCCTGCCCCTCAAGGTCTTGATCCAATTGGCTCTAAGCTCATCAGGTTCCCTGGCCCTTCTGCATCCACAGCCTCCTCCCAAGATTTCCACCAGTTCCCAGGCCTGTGTTCTCCTGCCCCGCTCCGCAGGTCCCCTGCTCAGGGTGCGCTGTGCAGCCCAGACCGGCCCCCCTGCCCCTGGCAGGCTGGCGTCTGCAACACCCACCCTTCAGGACTCCGACCTTCCTGGGACCTGCAGCCGGGCAGGCGAGTCACCTCCACAAAGCCCCTCCCACTGCCCTCCTTCCTGAGTCCACACCCCAGGCCTATCCTGGGGAGCTGGAGGCTCCAGTGCGGTGGGAGGCGCATTGGCACAAACTGTTGTCCAAGCATTTTCCAACAATGCCACCCCTCCACCCCTGCCCCTCCCGAGGGGCCTAGCACTGGGCTGTAGAAATGGAAGAAAAGATGTTCCTAATTCGTAACTGCTTTAATACCGCCCCCTTGCCTCCCCAGCGTACAGTCCGGCCCCTTAGCATGACTCGAAAGCTCTCCTGGTCCAGCCCTGCCCCCTCTCCAGCCCCCTGTTCTGCCTGTCCCTGCACCCTGCTCTCTGGCCTTGCCCAGCTCCCATGGCTGCCCAGCGGCCACATGCCTCAGTGCCACAGGCCTTGGCCTGTGCTGTGCTCTCCTGAAACGCGCACCCACTGGTGCCCCCGGGCAGCCTTCATCTGCCAGGACTCAGAGCAACCTGGATCTCCTTTGTTGAAAAGCCTCCGACCTCCCCCTGCCCCTCCCACTCCTCCTCTTCATCTCACCCCTCTGCTTTGACCCCTGCCTTTCTCCCCAGCCCCCCTGCCCCCCTCCTGGCTCCGCCCATCTTCCCTCCCCCTCCTCCCTGGCCCCGCCCCTCCTCCCTCCTCTTCCTTCTCCAGCCCCTACCCCTCCTCCCTCTTCTCTGTGGGGCTGCACCTCCTGCGGGTAGGAGCTGTACATTCCAGCAGCTGACATTGCTTCTGGCTCTCAGTACAGCTGGTGGCATTTATTTGTGCCTTGAGGATAAAAATAATAATATTCCCATTTATTGGGCACTTGGCTCAAGCAGCCAGCGCGCTGGACCTTGTCCGTGTGTTGCCTCATTTGAGCCTCACACCAGTCCGTGAGGAAGGTGTTACAGTCACAGCTCCTGCATTACAGGTGAGAAACTGAGGCAGGGAGGAGGACTGAGTAACCTGCCCACCAGCCTCCAAAGAGTAGAGAGAAGAGGGGGCCAGGCCACTGGGCCCAGTGCCACCAACCCTACAAGAGCCACTCCCAAGGCACCACGCGGGCAGAGGGAGAGGGTACCCCAGGTCCAAAAGTGCCCGGCGGCACAGATGGGTGGACAGGTAGAGCAGGAGTGGAGGGCCGAGGGGGAGCGGAGGCTGTGGAAGTCGTTTGGGGCTGACCAGGGAGGCCTGGGAGGCCCTACACCAGGCCACTGGCCACTGCGGCCTGGGGATTATCCTCAGGCCCCCACAGTCCTTTCCTGGGACATGTGGCACAGCAGACACTTGATCCTGTTGGGCCAGGCAGTGACGCTAAATATAAAGCCAGAGGCCCTGAGTGCAGGGCAGCGTCTGGGAGGCCAGCTGGCCAGCCGGGCGGGGCCGCAGCACAGGCCCCGCATCAACAAGAGTCAGCTCTGGTCCCACGAGTCCGGCGCTGGCAGTGCCCGTGGACTGCAGGGCATCCGCCCGCACAGCACGGCCCTGGCTGTGGCAGGCGCCCAGTGGCATACCCGGGTCACACGCTCTTCAGTGGCTGGGCCAGGAGCTATGACAGTGCAGTTTGGAGGGGATGTGGCCCGCTCCAGTGGCACCAGGAAGATTGGGAAGTAAGGGAGAAAGGGAGAGAGGAAAGAGAGAAGGGCATTTGAAAATTCTGGACCCTGAATTAACTGAGTGAACTTGGAAACATATCTGAGTGAGGGTCTACCCCACGGGGGTGTGTACAAGACCATGCGTGTGCACATGTGTGTAGAAGAATGTCTGTGTGCACAAAAGTCAGCAGCAAACACGTATGTTAACGGAATTCTGTCCAGCAACCAATTGCTGTGAAATTATGTGCGATGGGAGGTTGAATCCTAGGGTTCACAGACTCTTCCAAGATTATTATCCCATTGTGTATTTCTGTTTTTGAAAATATTTAGGCAGGTTTGATTTGAATTCCAACGGATTTATAATCTGAATCTTTATTCTCAGAGAACAAAATATGTGGGTGCAGCAACTCAAAGCTGGTCGTCTGGCTTCGGCAGCGCCCAGATTTTGGAGCAGCCTGTGTTCTTAAGCGCTCTGCAGGGCGGTCCCTTCCTTGCTCAGGGCTCCAGGGAGGGGAGAGGTTTGCATAGGGTCACACAGAACTTTCCAGAAGGGCCAAGACAGCACGCTGGAGGCTAGGCCTGAGTCCTTTCCAGCCGGGTACCTCTCATGCCTATATAGTTGTGAGTTTACGTGTCCCACATGTGTACACACATGCACACTTAAGCACCCACACACGTTCACTCGAACACATGTGCACCAAGAAGGAGATGGGACGCTATATCTGTAAAAAGCAAGAGACTTCAAGAGGTACTTAATATTTTTATAAGACTGGTTCGCCCACCGTCCTGCCAGCTGGTGGGTTAAGCCCCCTCTTCCTTCACTTACAGAACGTAAACTCGGCGCGTGGTGCGCGTGTCACCTAGGCGCATCAGTGCTTGCGAGCGCGAGCGTCTGAACGCACCGGTTGCCAGCAGGGGCCCTAGCGCTGGCAGGGCTGAGACTAGCTCGGGGCCCCCATTCCTGCTAAGAAAAGGAACCCCAACCTTCACAGTGGTCACTGTGGCTGTTCCTTCTGTGTTGCTCAAACCACAGCCAACGTCCCTCTGCCAGTGACCTTCGCAGCTGGTTTATGAGCCTGGTCAATGAGCCACGCCATTATGTGACAGTCACAGGGCACCGGAAACCCAAACAGCCCTCCCGACGACAGCTATTCCCCTTTGTCAGTTCAGGGCAGGCCCGTCCTGCTCCCTCAGGGCCACTTCCCACCCCGTGACACCACGGACGGACGTTTGGGCCATAACTCTGTGTTGGGGGAGGGTCCTGTCTGGTGCGTTGGAGGATGTTTGCCAGCGTCCCTGGCCTCTGCCCACCTGATGCCGAGAGCACCCTTCACGCCACCCCAAGTTGTGGCAACGAAAAATATCTTCAAGAATTGTCAAATTTCCCCTGGGGGGAAATAGTCCCCAGTTAAGAGCCGCTGTCTCCAACCCACCACCATCCCCCTGTCTCTACCAGGAAATTTAAGCTATTATAATAATAACCTCTAACATTTATGTCTTTATTCTAAGGAATATATATATATATATATATATATGGAAATATATTTTATGTATAAAAATTATATGAGTTGTATTATATGTGTATATATTATATATGCACACACATTTATATCTGTGTATATAAATATATACACACATATACAGAATACTTAGGGTATTATTTTATATAACACAATCTTTACAATCTTCCTGTGACCTAGGGGTAATATCATTTTTCCCCCAATTTATAGATCAGAAAACCAAGGCTCAGAGAGGTTGATTAGATTTTCCAAGGTCACCCAGCCAGCAAGTGGTCGAGGTGGCAGATGACTCCTGAGTCTAGGCCCTTAGCCACAGGGCTCTGCAGGGAAATCTGGGGCAGTTACCTTACAAGCAATTCTGTGCTGGGAGTGGGCCCAGCCTGACCTTCTGTGGGTGGGAGCAATGAGGCACAGGGACATTATCACCCAAATTGCCTGGGCTAGAGGCCTCCAGCTGCTGAGGCCTCTTTGTGACCCACTGCAAACCACAGCCTCCCCACTGCCAAGCATTTCCAGGAGTCTCTGGGGGTAGCAGGCATCTTAAACGTGCCCATGAGGAAGTCCAGCCTGCCTTCAGGGCTCCTCCTCCTCCAGAGCAGTGAGGTTCCTGCCAATGTGCTCAACATCTTGGGTTTAGGGTCAATGGCATGATGTGATTATCAGTCACTGAGATCACACCGTAGGCTTGAAAGGAAGCTACGGAAAATACTGGGTGGATTTCTGGATGCCGTGGCTCCTGCACAGGCTCGGCAAGCTCCTCTTCCCCTCCAGACTCAGTTTCCCCTTCCTCAGGAAAAGGATGTGGGACCATGAACTCCAAGGACCTTCTAGTCCTGACATCCTTTGCTGTTCTGATCTTTCAGTTCTCTGTGGGACAGAGGCTGTGTGGTCTTGTCCACTCTTGATTTGCTAGACGGTTATGTATTCGTTATGTTGCTATAGCAAAGTTTTTGCCTAGGGGAAAAAAATCCCTAAACGGTTAATTTGTGTATAGTATTTACTTTAAGATAAACAAAATGGTTACTAAAATCCAAAGAGAATCTCAAAATAATCTCACTCTTTGGAAACATTGCATGTACTCAAGTTTATACCCAACTTGGAAAACGTTTTGAGACTACTTAGATTATTTTTAAAATAGCTTAATCTTGATCTTCATGTAAGAAAAAACATGTTACAAGTTTGTGTCATTGTTTGAGGTGCTAAGGATTGGTGCTGAAGGTTTTTTTTTAGTCTACAGCCAAGTGATGTCATGTTGATGGGGCTCAGTAAACCACCCTGAAATGAATCCTCAGAAGCAAAAGTTCTCTGACCATGCCTTGTCCTCCCGCCTCTCGGTCCCATTCTTCCCTGAGGCCAGCCAGAGAAACCAGAATCCCTCTTCCCCAAGGCAGGTCAGAAAAGCCAGAACCCTTTTTTCTGAAAGCCAGCCATAAAACCTAAAATTATTCTAGGTAAAAACTGGCCATAAAATAATGATTTGACCTACTTTGCTTTATTGTAAAACCCTCATCCCAGAAAGGGCCTTGCCCCACCCCCAGAAGGAAGGAATGCACACCAGAGGCCGAACAGAGCCTAGAAAGAAAGGTCTGTGTAACAGAACTGAGGGCCTGTAAAACGGCAAAATGTTTTGTGAGTTGTCTCTTTAAAACCCTTCACACTTTTTGAGGAATTAAAACCTGCATTCCTCCCCGAGGCCAGTAATCAGCTGTGCAGGGAGTGTTCTTTCTTCTTTGTTTTCTAGTGTCCTAAGCCACAGGAGATGGCTCAACAGAATTACCCAGACAGAGGTTACCAGATGGCCTTTATCCCAGATGCTATAGTTAAACAGCAATAGCCCAAAGCTGAAAACCCCCCTAAAAACTCTATTTCTACTTAATGGGGGGATAATAGTTCCTTAAGGTGAGAATCTGCCATCCTCCTCATTTGCTGGCAAATTAATAAACTTTTCCTCAAACCACTTGTCCTCATTCTTTGTTCGACCTCAAGGACAAGTACCGAACCTTCAGTAACACTTGCTGGGTTCTACCGCTCAGCCTGTGAACGCTAAATCATACCCGCTTTGTCCAATCATATTTCTATACAGCTGTCCATACTTGCTGACCCTAAGCATAAAAATAAACAATTTCCCCTGTATCTTTGAGTGTTCATTCTGAAGCCTCCCATGGATAAATTTGTAATTTTTGCTCGTATTAATTAATCTGCCTCATGTTAGTGAATTTTCAGCAAACATTTATGGGGACAGTGGCTTTTGCTCTCTACAGTTTGGCTAAACTTTGGGGGGCCAGGGACCTTTGATCCCTACAATGCCAATAGATTTTGTTTTGTGATGTAGTGTTTTGGAAGGATCTAATTAGTTAACACTTTTACTATGTTTATAAAACTTAGAAAAGATGTTACATTGTTCAAAATAACAAGTCTTATTAGAGTACTTATGTCTGTTTTCTTGGTATGATGTATGAGTTTAGAAGCAGTAGTTAAAACTGTATTTTGATACTTGGTCTGTGTAATATATCTAATTTACAGGGTGTAAAAATGGTTAACAGAAAAATAACTTAAAATGATAACTGGAATCTAAGTAAACTGCTAAGATAAATACATAAATTAGGTAAACATAAATGGGATAAATACAAATGAAATTTTCATATAATTTAGAATCTTAAAGTCATGGTATGTTAAGTTAAAGAGGATGATCATGAAATGTCTGAGTCACTTATAAGATAAAATACTCAAACAATAATTATTAAACATAAGTTTAAGTTTATATAGTTTGACATCTTATTTTTGTATGTTATACAAACAATATATTTAGGAGGGCTAATAAAATTGGAGACTGATAACAGGTCAGGGTTACTTTAACTTCCCAGGTTTTTCTGAGAGTTGGCGTCATGATTAATATATGTAATTAAAACTACTAGATAGAAGAGAATTCTATATGAAAAATAAGATTTTTTAATAAAAAATCATAAGACACAGAAATACAGTTTTTGTTATAAAAAGAGATAATTTTGTCTAATTTATAGGTTTTAAAACTGTTGTAAATTAAATAAATGATAATTAAAACTAAATGCATAAAAAAGTTTTAAACATACAGGTTATAAAAGTTTATAAAAAATCTTAACTTATGGTCAAATTGACTAAAATTAGATGGATTTGTTTATAAGATTTTATTAACATTGGCTTTACCATGAATACACTAATGCAAAGGTAAAATTTGGTTTTCTCACTTGAACGAGATTTTCATATGATATTAATAGGAATAACAAAAGATTTTTGCTCACCTTTTGAATAAACTGCAAAAAAGACAGAGGGGGGAAGGAGAGAGAAAGAGAGATTCAGTTTGCCTCCTCATTAACTTGTATTCCAGTTTGTCTGTATTAGGTCTTATGATTGTTTGGGAAACTGAGTCTCCTCTCTGTCAAAAAGCAGGATTTTTGCTTTTTAAAATCTTTTACTTATCAGTTTGGCCAAGTGAATGACTATAATTCTATAGTAACCTGTGATCCTATTTTGGGACAACAAGTGTTTTGTCACAGACATTCATGATTTCCTGCTTCTTAAGTTTTCCACTAAAATTTAAAGTCACTAAAAATAAGAATTCTAGTCAATACATGTGGTTCTATATACAAAGTATAACAAAGAATAAGAGATGATTTTAATAAATTATAAAAGAAGCATAAAATGTGTTCTTATTTAAAAAATTATTTGTATAATTTTGTCTAATTCAGGGGTTATGTAAAGGGTGATTCAAAAAATAAATTTAGGAAGAAAATAAAAACAAGATAGAAAATAACTAGCGAAATAAGAGAAAGAGATGTAGAAAGGCAATGAACACAGAATATATTTTTGGTAAGAAAGGTTAAACAGAAAGGAGAATAATATTGTATGAGAAAGGATCTTGTAGGAAAATTTTATTGTGTGCTGAAATAACTGGTTATTTTTATTAAAAACAAGGGAAATTTAGGACAAAACAGAAAGCTTAAGTATGTCGTAGATGACCTGTACAAGTCAGGACAAAGTTCATAGAAGGGAATTTATGAAGGAATTTTGTATATGATCAAGTTGGCTATGATTTAAAAAGAAAATTTTTGTTTAAAACAAAGTTTTCTTAAAATATTAATTTGCTATTAATGAAATTATGTGATATATTAATTTTAATTGTATAAGCTGTTTCCCTTTTTAATTATATAAAAAATTCTCAGATTTGTGTGTTAAAAGCTCAACTTCTATGTCTCACTGATTTCAGCTTTTTCTCCCATTAAAAAGGCTGGGGTGGTGAGTCTCACCTTCAACTTTTCATCAGCTCCTGTAATTTTTTTCCCCTTCTGGTTCTAAGTCTGCTCTTATGGCTCAACGATAGAATGTTTTATCTTAAAGTTTTAAGAAAACAATGTTTTCCTCAAATACTATACTCTTGACCTTTCTTGATACGTCTAAGTTATTTAATATGGTCAGAAAATTTCTCATGCTGTTGCCAAGAGTCATTTGTTCCCCTGTTCAAGGTGCTAGTTCTCTTATTCACGTTCGTCTATATTATCCAGTTCACTCATGACCCTGGACACACTCTCGCTTGTCTGCCCTCCCCCACCCTGCTGTGTGCCCTCTGCCCACTTTGCCTGCAAAACACTGCCAGGGGACAGACCATACTCTTGTCTGTTCCTCTTCATCTTGGTTATTTGAAACCAAAATAAACTGATACCAGGAGGCAGGCAGGGCTGGAGGCCAGGATGCCAGGCCACGGGGGTGCTTATTTTAGCAGGTAATGTTCCATTGCTGGGTCAGAGTCTGTCCCAGGACTTGGCACTAACTCAGAGCCCGGCTCCCTGGCCCTCCCTGCCCTTGGCTGCCTCTTCCTGCCTGCTCTGGCCTTCCCTGCTTCCTGGAGGAAGCTTGCAGGCATAGGAAATGTGCCGGTCTTGGTTCCGCCTTTGGACCCTCCCTACAAGGCGTGGGGCTCTATGAATTACCTCCCCAATGAGTGTGCACACACACACCTTTGCTCTGTGATTTCAGATTCAAATGAACAGGAGGGAAGTCTGGAAGGGAGAGGCCTGGCGTGCATGCATGTGTCTGTGTGTGTGAGTGTGCGCGTGCATGTGTGTAGCCAGGGGCCAGACCGGGGCTGGCAGACCAAGGCCCTTCCCAGTTCTGCCCCAGGGGCTGTGTGGCTTGAGTGTGGGCGCATGTGTTCAATAGCTATTTAATGAGCACCTATATATGCCAGGTACTTTTGTAGGCACTGACACATGGTGATGAACAGAAAGACATTGTAGACGGAAGAAACAGGCAGTAAACACACAATAAATAAACAATAGGTAAGGGAGCTGATGAGTGCTATGGAGGCAAATATAGCAGAGCGAAGGCTAGAGAGAGAGGGGGCGGCTTCTGTTCGGGCTGGGGAGAGCAGAGCTCACGTGGCGCCCTGTGTGCACCCTGGGGCTTTCCCTTGGTGGCCACATCCTTCTTCCCGCTTGCCTGCAAGTTGGCCAGTTGTAGGGTTTCTATCTATTTATTCCCCTTCCATCCCCCTTCTGTCCCCACAAAAACCCTCCCTGGAGGGCTGTTCCCCAGAACCATCTCTGGGCCTTGCACAAATTTGGGGACCATGGAAAGGCCCCAGGGATCACCGAGGCCAGGGCTTCTCAAATGCTCACTGTAACTTGTCATCAGGGACATGCAAATTAAAACGGCAATGAGGTACAACTAATGCCCATCGGAATGGCTGATATGAAAAAAGATGGAAAATACCACATGTTGGTGAGTTTGTGGAGCAACTAAAACTCTTATACATGGCTGGTGGGAATGCAAATTGGCATGACTTTGGAAAACTGGCAGTTTTACTCAAGCTGAGCATAGGCCCAAGCACTTCTCTTTCTACTGGGCCATACTGCCTGCCCTCCACATCAAGTCAGGGCCCAAAAGCTGTCCCTACATGTGTGAGGAGAGTGGTTCTGCTTTAGGACACCAGGGTCTGATCCCATGGGCCACGGTTCCTACTGGCATGGTTTTCAATGTGTCAGTTACTCTTCCCCCATCTTGCTGGGTGACCCCAGAGAAGTCACAGCACCTCTCTGGGCCTCAACTAGGAAATGAGGGCTCTGAACACCATGATAGCCAAGGGCCCCTCCAGCTGGAGAGCTCACAGCACCCCTGTGAGACATAGTCTCAGCCTAAAGGAGCTGATGATGGTCTGTGAAACCCAAGAACTGGGAAATGATTTGGGATACATTCTTTCACAATGAGTTAGGTAAAAAAAAAAAAAGAATTAGATTGAGTCTTTTTTTTTTTTTTTCATGGAAACAAAGACAAGTAGAAAGCCAGGAAAGAGCCTGTGGGACTAGTAGGAGGGCACTTTGAGAAGAAAGCGCAGGAGACTTGCAGCGGAGACCACAGAGAAGGTTTGGTGAATGCTCTGGTTGACTATTCTGTGTCTCAAACTGCCCCTGTCCTCAGTGGCATGAAACAACCGTTTTATTCTATCTCATGATTTTATGGGTGGGGACGCTGGGCAGGGTTCTGCTGGGGGGTTGTCTCTGCTCCACGTGGCATTAGCTGGAGCAGCTGCAGGTGGAGGATCCACTTCCAAGAGAGCATCTCCTCTCCTCCGTCTGGCGCCATGGTGCTCCTTGGCCACTCTTCTCACGTGGTGTCTCATCTGCCAGGGCCTCTCAGTGTGGCCTGCTGGGGCTTCCTCACAACATGGCAGCTGCAAAGTGTCTCATGACCTAACTTTGGAAGTCTCAGAATGTCGCTTCCACTGCATTCTATTGTCAAGAAAATCACCAAACACAGCCCAAATTCAAGGGGAGGGAAGGAATAGACTCAGCTCTTGGATGGAGGCTGGCGTGTGTGTGTGTGTGTGTGTGTGTGTGTGTGTGTGTGTGTGTAGGGAAGGAATGGACGGCGGGCACGTTGGAGATAAGCTAACAATATAAACTTTCCCCTGGTCCTTAACTCATCCCAGTCTTAGGAAGCTTGCCGCTGCCAGGAAAGGTCCACAGAGCCCGAGACAAAGACAGGGTTGGCCCGTCTGTTGACATCACAGAGGGAATTACTGAAACTGTGAGTGGCGGTCTGTCTTGGTAAGATGTGGCCAGTGAAGGAAGAGGGGCTGGGAGTTGCGGCTGTGGGATCAGGCCGTGGCTTGTCCCCCCCGGCACACTTGGTATCCTCATCTGGGCACTGAACATAACCCATCCAGCCTGTCCACCCGAAAGCTGCTCTAAGTCTCAGAGGAGGAACAGAATGTCAAAGGGCCAGGCAAGGTTTCGATCCCCACGTGGTGCACCCCTGCAAAGGTCCTTCACGCTTGAACTGACAGCCCTGGCTGAAACCCCAGCAGAAGGCCCCGTTACTGTTGAACCGTGAGCAGGGGAGGTTCCAAGAGAAGAGGACACATTGATGCTGCATTCCTTGGCACGGGGGCAGTGGAGCAGAAGTCCTCACCCAGAAGGCATATTGTCTGCTGGTCTACAGGACAATACATATGTATGGCACTCTGGATGAGTTCTTTGGTTTGGTTTGTTTTGTTTTGTTTTGTTTTTGAGAGCAGTGTCACACTCTTGCCTGGGCTAGAGTGCGGTGGCATCATCATAGCTCACTACAGCCTCAAACTCCTGGGCTCAAGTGATCCTCCTGCCTCAGCCTCCTAAGTAGCTGAAACTATGGGTACATGCCACCATGCCTGGCTAATTTTTCTGGATTTTTTATAGAGACAGGTCTTACTGTGTTGCCCAAGCTGGTCTTGAACTTCTGGCCTCAAGTGATCCTCTTGTCTTGTCTCAGCCACCCAAAGTGCTAGGATTACAGGAGTGAGCCACTGCAGCACCCAGGTCTTTTGTTTTTTGTTTTTCAGGGTTTTTTTTTTGTTTGTTTGGTTGGTTTTTTTTTTTTTTTTTTTTTTTGACTAGAAGGTTCTTCTCCCAAAGGAACCACTATGCAGCAACCTAGCATTTTGGGAATTTTTCCATCCTGCCTTGTGGAGCTCCTTGTCCTGCCCCAGCATTTGGGTTTCCCATCACACGGGGGATAGAGCTGTAGCTGAAGGCGTTGGCCTTTGTGTCAGACATAACCACTTCAGATAACTAAGCCATCACTTATAAGCTGTGGGATTGTGGACAAACTCCCCAACCTCTCCAAGCCTCGGTTTCCTCATCTGTGAAATGGGAGTGATGATGGCGCTCGCTCGGAAGGTTGTTGGGAGTGCAGCAGGGTGAGGTTTTCATGTGTGCACCTAGGTGTGCCTGGCCAGCCCTCTTCTCAGGTCCACCCTGGTGCACTTTCTGTTCCCTGTGACTCTTTGTCCACAATGTAGGCTCTTAATTTTTAATAGCCGAGTCCAGGCATAAGATAACAGGATTTGGAGACTGAGTTTCTCCAGCTCTTTTGACTACAAGAAGTTTGCCTGGACTGAGAGGGCAGGGTGGAGGGTGAGCCAAGAAGGGGAGCTGGGCCTCTCACAGCCCACCCTTCTCCGAGGGATCTATGGAGGGGCTGGCG
Source organism: Eulemur rufifrons (assembly GCF_041146395.1). Lineage (NCBI taxonomy): Eukaryota > Metazoa > Chordata > Mammalia > Primates > Lemuridae > Eulemur > Eulemur rufifrons. Next base: position 116,720,029 of record NC_090984.1, on the reverse strand, counting down.
GCGGACGGCAAGCAGGGGACCTGTGTTTTCTCTCCAGCAAGGAGCTCAGGAAAGCAGCAAGACTCCAGGGAAACATCTGCCAGAGCCCACGAGGACGTCTTACTGCTGAGGAAAGTCTCCGAATGGTAAAGAGAGTCGACGGCCCCTTCTCCACCCTTCTCCTGCACTCCTACCCTGGCACGTGGGTCTGGAAGGGGCTGAGCCGGAGCTAACCTTGCAGGGCCACCCAGCCACAGTGGCCTGGGGAGACTGTCCCAGCTGGGTCAATGCACAGCCAGGCAGGTGCCGGAGTGGCTGGGAGACAGCCGGGAACCGATGCTGTCCTCCCCATCCCCATCTAGAGGCCAGTCAGACCTCTAGAACCTCGACCCGACCCCGGGGCACCTTGCAGTCACTGAGATTTAATTCCCTGCAGAATATGTGAAGTAAGTGTAAAGGCATCCTGAAGTTTCCTGGGTTTGAATCCTGCCATGGCTGTCATAAATCCAACGTCCTCCAAGGGCAACGGCCATTGAAATGGAAATTATTTTCCACTTAATAGACCAGGTGACATTTCTGGGCCCAGACTCTGGGGCCTGAGCTCTGAGCAGTGACTGCCAGCGCCCCCGTCACATCCCGGATGCTCAGCGCCCGTGGCTGTGTGTGCTGTCTTTGCAGTTCGACCTGTCCCAGATGCAGCAGACGTTCTTCCCTGGATCTGAGGGAGGATTCCCTTCTGCTTGTGTCTCTGCCCGGGGCCTGCCCACGTGCTTCTGTGTTGGTGGGTTGGCCGGCTTGTGCCCCTGCCCTTTGTGCCCCTAGCCCCACCCCACAGCAGCCAGCAGCAGGACACCTGGTGTCCCCAAATGTCGGGCTCTGCCACCTGCTGCACCTGCTGCATGCTCAGCACCGAACCTCGATTTCCCCAAAGGCCTTTCCCACGGAATCCTTCATCCCCTCCCTCCCGCTCTCTTCCCTTCTCTCTCTCTTCCCTTCTCTTTTGCCCGTCCGTCTTCCTTCCTTCTGTCTGGCCTGCCCTCCCCTTTGGCCTCTTCTTCCCACTGCTCCCCTCCCTTGCTCCTCACTCTTTAACTCCACGCCTCTCCGTTCTCGTTCCCTGTCTTCCTGTCTGTGACTCTCTGCATCTCTCTCTCCTCTCTCGCTCGCTCCCGGGTAGTTCCAGAAACATACCCATATATGGCCTCCATGTCAAGGATCACAAATGATGACATCACGTGAGGCCGAAGCTCCGAGATGCTCTCTGAAGCAGGAGTCTGCATCCCATGCGCCCGGAGGAACGGAAGGCAGGACCGCGGCTTCCTCGGTGCAATCCTCAAACAGGAAATCTGAGATTCATAACATCTTATAGTTTGGCTTGTCATCACTGGTCATGCGGTGGGCCCGAAATAAACTCCCTGCTTCAAAGGAGAGCGTTTCAGAACTGCCAGGCAGAGCAGCCAGCAGCTTGGGGCCAGGGCAGAAGGAAAAGTCGGGGAGCATGTTCTGAATTAAGACACTCTCAAGAAAAACCGTTTTGTTGTCCCTGAGTGGTAGCCTTGTTCAGAGCCTAACAGGTAATGCATGCTTTCAACTTTCTTACACAGACCTAGCGAACGATCGTGTGGCCGGCTGGGACTAGGGCTGCAGTACTTGCTCGAAACCTCTTGCAGTCACACCGGGTTGTGGCCTTTCCTTCTCTCTCCTGCTCTCTGGAGTTACACGGCATGCCAGTGACCTTCACTTTGGATTTGGGGGACAGAGAATCAGCAATTTGCATGCGCATTCCCATTCTTCCAGGGGACTCTTGCTCAGAACATCACTCTGCCGTGCACTTCTAAAAATGGAAATGCGAGAGGAGTTATCAATGATGCTATTGTTGGGTCCGTAGGCCTCGGGCAATGTCTGCTCCGGGCAGACAAATGACTTTCAGAAATGCTTTCTGGTCAGGTGAACAGATAGGTATTTTCAGCGTGGGGAGTCAATTTAATGTAGCATTTACTGAGTGCCTCTGCGTGCACAGAGCTGTGGGGAACCATAGCAGTTACGGTGCCAGGGGCTGTCGATACAGCTGCTTGGGGTTTCGGGGAGGAAACAGAGAAACGCTATGTGTGTGAGGCTTAACAAAGCTATACTCCACTGTGGGGAGAGTGTGTGCACACATGTATACGTGACACATTTAAGGAGGAGACGGCCTTCAAAAAGATGGGTGGGGTGGAGCCAGGGACCTCCAGGTGGAGGAGCAGCTCAGACGAAGGCAGACAAGTGGGTGGGGGGCGCCTGGGGTGCTGGTGGGAAGTGCAGTGTGGCGCCGCAAAGGGCCCTGCAGGTGAGAAGTGAGGGAGAAGCTGGGAGGGGAGGCTGGAGGGAGATGCAGCTCCTTCCTGGCCAGGTGAGAAGATGGAAACTTTTCTGAGAGTTTTTGAGCAGAGGAGGGGCCGGTGGGATTTGACTTCAGGCAGCTGCTCAGGCAGGGGCAGCCCGGGGGATGGACTGGGTGACGGGCAGGGAAGGCAGGTGAACGTGGAAGGCCTGAAGCAGAGCAGAGGCTGAGCCCCGCACAGGACAGGAGCGCCCTCCCCGCTGCAGGGAAGGCTCGCTCTGTGAGGCGGGGGCTGGAGGGAGCTCAGAGGGGCTCAGGCAGAGCCAGCTGGGGCCACCACTCCTGCCACAACCTTGACCTCTGCCACCAGAGGCCTGGGCGGAAGCACCGTGAAGCAGCCATCAGCAGATGCTCAAGTCACTTCCAAAACAGTTGAACGGGTCCCTGCAGCTGGTGGCAGGCCTGTGTGCCACGTAGCATCCTCGAGGAGCTGGCAGCAGCTCCACTGGGTGCCATGTTAGTTTGCATCATCAGTTCTCGCACACACAGGCCAAGCCATGGGTGCCTCGTGTCAGCAGGGGAGGAGGGGCACCCTCTTCCTCCTCCCTGGGGTGGGGGCCTCTATAATCCACCCACGGGGACCTTACAATGGGCAGCAGTGCAGCCAACACCAGCAAGCTTCACCGAGCACCTACTGTGAGCGGGCACCGGCCCAAGCACTCGTGGATATTTCTCTCGGTGACTCTTGCCAGGGCTGCCATGAGTTAGACGTGATTGTTACTCCCATTTTTCAGATGTGGAAACTGAGGTTATGAGAGGCCAAGGGTCTGGCCTACAGCTGGACAGCTAAGAGGTGCTGGAGTCAGGGCTGTGGCGTGGTAAACAGGACCGTCGTGCACCCAGGGAACTGTCCCTGGCACAATCAAGGCATCATAAGGTGCCCATATTTTGTGGACAGGCTAGATCCAAAAGAGTCTTCCCGAAGGAGGCACAAAAATATCTCTGGGCCCGCCCACGGGCCTTCCATTCTGAGCTGCAAGGCGGCAGGCTGCCTGGAGGAGGCGGCTGCCTCAGGAGTGGTTTTTCTCTGGAGCTCTCTTTCCTTAGCAACGTCTTCTGGAATAGTCAATGCGGGGAATATAAATGAAGTGTTAAGAGCTTTGTGGCTGAGAGGAATGCTTTGAGGAGGTGGTAGCGAAGAAAAAGTAAGTTGCTTCCTAACCTGCCTAGTTTTTTTAAAGAAGAGAGGAGTGACAGAAGAGAGGAAAGAGACAGGGACAGCAGAAAGAGAAGAGAAAGGTTTAAATAAAGGCAGCAGAGGACAAAAACAAACCCAGAGGGAGAAAGGTAAAAGAAAGGAAAAGGTCCTAGCTGATTTGGGTGGGATCCAGCTCAAACGATTTCTAGCCAGCCTGCAGCTGGGCTCGCGTGAGGAGGGGGCTCTGGAAGAGCACCCCTTTACCCCACCAGCGCCTCCCTGCTCTGCCGCCTGTAGTTAGAGCTTCCAGAACCCCTGTGTGTTCTGCCACGCAGGGACCAAGGTGAGGGCCCGCTGTCTCCCGGCACCCAGGGAACAGAACAGGGCCGGGCAGGGCTGCACTTGGACGGAGGTGCTGGGAGGCTCAGAAGTGGACCTGCCAGCCCTTCCCACCCCCACCACCCCAACCCCAGGTCGCTGGCACAGATGGCAGAGCCTGGCATTTGCGCAGCCTTGGGCAGAAAACGAGTCGGGGCCTGGAATCCTGTGTCCAGAGCCGTATGTGGCTGAGCCACAGGATCAGCCTGGCCACAGTGGAAGACAGAGAGAGGGTGGGGAGGGGTTGGGGCGGGAGCCAGCCGCCTGCAGGTCCAGGAGGCAGGGGAGGTGCCCTCCACCCAGGAGGTGGAGCAGAAGGTGACCCACAGGCCTGGAGACTCAATAGCTGCGGGGACCGAAGAAATAAAATGGAAACTTGGCACTGGCTGATGCTTTTCTGAGCTGGTGCTCATGGGCACCGCCTCGGAGAGTGGCCTTTGGGCCTGTGCGGAATGTACGCTCGTCCTTGCGACAGAATACTTTCCACGGAAAAGCAGGAGATGGTTTTTCTTTCTTCCATCTCTTCTGATCACCTCTTTTCTCATTCTCTTTTTGGGGTGGCTTCCAGATAAATAAGTAAATAACTGGTGAGCTGCTGTGGTGGGCAGTAGTGACCGAGGGTGACCGATGGCTCCAGACGGAAGGCTTTGCAGAAGGGTTGCATTGAACAGTCTACACTCCACTCCCACACCTAAAAGGTGTCAGTGGACCCTCACCGAAATACTCATACGGTAGTTAGTATGTGCCCAGCCCCTCCACGTGAATGCATCGCTCACTAAACGCCACTCTTGTCGTTCGTAGCCGGTCACCTTGTGCAGAAATTCAAGTCCAGGATGGAGAGGAGTGGAGTGGACCTGCAGTGGGTCCTTCCCAAGTTCTAGGACAGCAGATCATGTTCGCAGGGAGGGGCCCCTGGGAGTGGAGAATTTGGAACGTGCGGGCAGCATCCATCCCACACCCAGGCTGGAGGGCCTGGAGGTCTCCCTCCTCCCCGAGCTCCTCCAACCTCGTTAGTGACTCTTGGAACCTTTGGGTGGGTTCCACACACAACCCGTGGAGCTCACTGTCACAGCTTTCCTTTTTGGCCACAGCTGCCAAGAGAAGGCCGGGCCTGGGGCTCACTTTCACTTTTGTTCTTGCTCTTTTTAAATGGAGGAGAGTGTGGGGGATCCAGACCTCTGAGACGGAGCCTCCCTGGGGACGCCAGCTAGGAAGCAGCTCCCAGGGAGTCCTCCCGGCAGGAATGGGCCACGGCCGTCCTGCCCACTTTCTGGGGTCAGAGCAGAGAACTGCAGCATCTTGGGGGCTGTAGCATAACGTGAGCAGATTCTCAGGAGCCACTGGTGAGCCGGCAGCCGTTGCCCCTTCTCCTCTGACACCGCCATGGGCCAGTGCCAGGATCATCCCCATTCTACAGAAGAGCAAAGTGAGGCACCAAGGGTGTGAGTAACCTGCTCCCTATCACTCGGCCAGTAGGTGGCAGAGCCAGGGGTGAGTAGAGGCGGTTGGGCACCAGGGCCACGCCACCATCTCCCACTGCACGGTAAACATCTCCGTGACAGCTGTGCTCCTTGGGAGCCACCAGGGAGGCTTCCTGGTGGAGGAGATGCTTGAGTGTGTCTGGAAGGACGCCTGGCAGATCAGGGCGGGCTGCTGAGTAGCTCCACGTGCAAACACAGCTCGGAAGGAAAGTGGTTTGCCCAGCCTTCACGCCCCACCCAAGTCCCGGGCCATCAGGAGCGTGGCCGCCACCCTCCTTCAGGGCCCCGCCCTCCCAGCTGTGTCCCCTCTGGCCCCTAGTTTTCTGATAAGACATCCAGGGAGTGACCTCCTCCCACCACAGCCCCCACAAACAACCACATAGACCCCAGCCCATCCACTGCCAGGCAGACACCCCAGGCAGACCCTGAATGTGTAGGGAGGGAGAGGAACTGGGGTGAAAAACAACCGATTTCCAAATGCTAGTTTGAAATCCTCACCACAGCCCTGCAAGAGTCCATGTTGCTTTGCCCACTTCACGGATGCAGCGACTGAGGCCCAGCTCAGAAGAGCATTGGCTCTGAGGGACCAGGCACTGTTCTGAGAGCTTTGCATGTAACTCAAGAAACACTGTCACAGCCACTTTACAGATGCCACCTGGGAGAGGTGGGGGCTCCCCTGGGGCCAGTGTTTGGGGTGCTGCAAAGAGGGCAAGAGAGGGTCTCCTGGAGGCCCCAGGATGGCCTGGTCTCCCCTGCTCCAAGCCGGCCTTGGACTGGCCAACGCTTGAATGCCTCTCTCTCTTCAGGCTCCTGGCTGGACTGGGCAAAGCCCACTGGACTCCAACTTCCCTGGGAAAGGGCTATTTTTATCCCAATTAGCCTCTCAGAGCATCCCTTGGGGCTGCTGGCCTCCCTCCAGGCAGGCCCTGGATTTGTAGGGAGGGGCCCAGAAGGTGGCCCAGCCCTCGGGCAGAGGACTCAGAAATCAAGCTGGGCAGCATGAGGATGAGGGGAAACTGAGGTCAAAAGAGGGTCAAGTTCTCACCTAGGACCACCATCCCCCCCTCCCAAGAAATAGGTGCCCCAATTATGTCCATTTTGCAGACGGAGGCGCTGAGACTGCCACCCAGCTAATAACCAGCAAGGCTGGGATTTGCACTCGGTCAAGCTAGTGCCACAGGCCGCTTCATAACTTCCCCCTCGCGCTAAGGCCGAGCAGCAACACCTGCCCCCAGGCTGACACCCCGCAGTACCCCTGGCAGGCGTCACCCGCGCACGATGGCATCGGTCCAGCGAGGGGGAGTTTGCTCTCCTGAAGCGGCCCATGTGTCGCACACTTGCTAAGGGCCAGGCCCCCGCTGAGCCTGTGCACACGGGAGCCCCACTGATTCTACCACCAACCCCCAGTAATACTTACTAATATCTCCATTTTATGCACGAGGAAACTAACGGTGCGTAACTTACCCAGGAACCCTGAAAGGCCGAGGAACTTGGTGTGGCAAACAGGGCTGTGTGGGCCCCCAGCGGGGCAGGGAGTCTGCCTCCTCAGAGGCAGGGCCCCCGTCTCTCCAGTCCCGTCAAGGTCCAGCCCCTGCCTTCCCTCGTCCTGCCTCTCAGGGGCAAAGGGCCCGACATGGTGCCCAGTTCACGGATGCAGGCCGGGGGCTCTAGGCTGGGTAGCGGATGCGGCTGGGTGAGGACGGGCCTGCTCAGAACGCACGTGTGCGCCAGCTGCATCAGCGCTCCAGGAACTGCCAGAAGGAGCACTCGGTTTGAGGTTGGAGGATCAGGCTTCACGTCCCAACTTTCCAGCTGTCTGTCCCCATGCAAACCCTTCTTCTCCCCCTCTGAAACTTAATTGCCTCATCTGTAAAGTGGGACCAGTGACATAGAGGCATCAAGTTCCTTTTGGAAGGAGCAGGTTGGAGAGGAACTAAGTTAATTCAGTGAAAAAGCTTCTTACCTTCCGGGGCTGTCATGAGTGCAATGACAGGGCAAATGTCAAGTCTGTGGATGGTGTCCAACCCGGGGGAGAGGCTCGGGAAGGGGCTAGTAAGTCTGGAATTAGCTGTGGGATTGGCCATTCCAGGTGATCCTTACCTGGCTAACTTAATGCCAGGTGACCATTACCTGGCTGCCCTCGCCTCCAGGGAGGCACGTGGTCAGGGAAGGGGCTCTGTGGCCAGGTGCTGTCTGTGAGCCTCTGACTGGCCCATAGCAGGCTGCAGGGCCAGCAGCTGCCTTGAGATGAGGGGTGGGAGGGGTCCCCATTAAATAATTGCTTTACGCCCTATAAACTCCCTCCCCAAGCCTTAGCACACACATTGCTTCTGCAACGCAGAGAAGCAGCTGGTCTCATTCCCATTTTTACTGATAAAGGAACTGAGGCCCAGAAAGGGGAAGTGACTTGCCCACGGTCACATAGTTGCAAAACTGAAACTGGACCTAGGGGTCTTGACATCCAGACCTGAGATCCATCCACTCCTACCTGCTCCCCCATGACCAAGGCCAAGCCCTTTCCATATGGGGACCTGGGGAGGGGGCCACAGGGGATCCCCAGGGACAGGAGTTTGGGGTTTGATAGCACAGATCTAAACCAAATGTCTCACTGAGTCGCAGAATCTTTAGAACTGGAAGAGCCATGGGGCTAGAAACCTTCTAGCCCCAAATCCTCCTTTTGCAATGGGAAAAATGAGGCCCAGAGTGGGACAGGGACTTAGCCGAGGTCACACAGCACTTTAGCATCAGCATGCAGATTATGACTCAGGTCTATGACTCTTCGTCCGATTTTCTTCCTGGTTTGTCCGCTGGCTTCGAGCAGACACCTTCAGATGGGGCATCACGATGCCAGGCCGGGCACTGGGCACATGCTGAGCCCCTGCCTTGCACCAGGTTGGGGGGTAAAGCCGACCCCCAGCTCTGGAGAAGCCGAGCAGGTCACCTCTCACTGGGCAGAACCCCTTCCCAACTCCTCTGAAGGCAGACGTGGGCCAGCGCAGACCTGGTGGGGACCCCAGCTGCATGGAAGCTGGGAAGGGGCAGGAAGCCAGGCCTGGGCCAGCTGGGGATGGGGGACCCACCTGGCTGCACGGGTGCCCCTGCCAGAATGGGGGCCGTTGGACAGGTCTAGTCTACCCTGCCATTTAACAGACAGGAAAACTGAGGACCCAAGAGAGGAGAAGAGGTGCTCTTGGCTGATTTGGGATATAATCCCAAGTGGTTTATGATTGGTTCCAAGTCCTGGGTTCTTTTCACAATAAATAAAACTGATGCTTCTGCTGCTGCAAAAAAATAGCATCTCAAATGACAGGTATAAAATGATTTTGAGGTCACACGTGACACCCCTTCCCCTCCCCTAGTGTGGACCACAGAGCAGCCAACTGACGTACTGATCTCGGTACACCCTGAAATCATCAGAGGAGCCTCGAACGTTGCAGAGCGTGGGCCCCAGCCCTGGGGCTCTGAGTCCATTGGTCTGGGGTGCAGGCAGGGCCTTGGTGTGTTTGTAAGACTCAGCCGGGCCTGAGAGCCATCTGCTAAGATGGCATTGACTGCATATGACAGAAAACCCTGCCAACATTGGCCGAAACCACGAGGATCTTCGGTCTGTACCGGCAAGTCGGCTAGGCTGGGTGGCCACGGCATCGGTTCAGCAGCTCAGCAGTACAATGAAGGGCCCAGAGTCTTGTCGTTCATTTTGTCAAACTCATTGTACCAGCCACTCTGTCTCCCTCGTGGTCACAATGTGGCTGCCACAGTTCCAAGCCTCAAGTCCTCCAAGCATAAAGCAGGGGTTGGGGCTAGGAGGCATTTTCTTCACTACTTTCTATTTTATCAGGAAGGAGAGTCTTTCCTAAGAGCACCCCAGCCTACCCCTAGCCTAGTCACTGGCCAGGGGGTCAGGATGGCAGGGTGGTCCCCCCCAGCTTGGAACAACTGTGATTTATCCGTGGCACATGGCACACTGTGGCCTGGGCAAAGCCAGGATCTATGGTCAGGAAGGCGGGGGAAGTGGCTGTTGGGTGAGCCGTGGGCAGGATCCGCTGCGCCCTGCGTGGTGGAGGTAATCTGACCGGCCGTGCCGTGAACTTCAGCCTCCGCACCAAGGAGGTGAAGAGGCATCGGCCTTGGGAAGAGGATCCAGGGTCAAGTGAACACATAAACCGCTGACCACAGCATAGAAGGAGAAGTTCTCCCAGAAGGAGAAGTTCTTTTTCTCGGAAGAATCTGGGTAGGCTTCCCAGAAGAGGGGTACATGCTCCGGGCCTTGAGTGATGAGGAGGAGTCCTAGCAGCACAGAACGCAGGAGGGCGTGTCAGGCACAGCCCCAGCCAGGGCTGTGGGGCGGGCTGTGTTGGGGGAAAGGTGCGCCACCCACCTCGGCTGGAAGGTCAGGTGTGTGGAAGAAGAGGAGAAGGGAGTATGAGGACCAGAGTTTGGAGGACCCAAAAGCCAGGGCCAGCAGCGCAGGGTTTATTCCGTTAGAGGAGGGCCTTCCTAGGGTGTGGGGTGTGGGGTGTGGGGTCTGGGGCATCAGAGAAGACAAGGGGCTGGGGAGGAGGCCTGAGGCTGGGAGCCCACTGTGGAGGCCACTTCTGAGGCTCAGCGGGAGGTCAAGCCTGAGCCAGCCAGAATCAGCGGAGAGAGGCAGGCGGAGGGGAAGGGTGCCAGGAAGGACAGGAGCAGAGGATGGAAATCATTGCTCCCAGGGGCCCTTCTGCCATCTTCAAGGTTCGCAGCCTCCTCCAGCTGTGTTTGGAAGAACCCAGATTTGTTCAATAACTCATTTGCTGGTGCTTTGCAGAGCAATAGTTGTTACTCGTAAGGCTGTTCCAGGGATTAAACAAAAGAAATTTCTATAAAGGGCTCAGCAGAGGGCTTAGTGTGACGTCCCACGCACCCCCTCCAACGGGGGTCCCACACCTGCCTGTGCTTTATGGCTGGTCATTCTCCAAAGAGGAGGTTCCCGGTCGCCTGGGGAGCTCGTCAAGGAAGGCAGATACCTGGGCCAGCCTCCTAAAGATTCTGACTTAATTGGTCTGAGCTGGAGCCCAAGAATTGATACTTTCTAAGACTTATTTTCTCAATGTTTTAATTAGCTATGTTATTGCAGTATAATGTGCTCACATAGATGTGCACAGATTATATACGTCAACAGCTCCAGGGATGCTTACAAAGGGAGCCACGCCATGTGGCTCAAATCAAGACGGACAACACGAGTGGCTCCCAGAAGCCTTCCACACGCTACCCTTCCCCCTGCCCCATTAGTAACCTGCCAAAGGTGGTCTGTTTTATGTGTTTTTGAACTTGATATAAGTTGAATCGTGTATATATGTTACTTATTTTTTTTTTTTTTTTTTTTTGAGACAGAGTCTCGCTCTGTTGCCCGGGCTAGAGTGCCGTGGCGTCAGCCTAGCTCACAGCAACCTCAAACTTCTGGGCTCAAGCGATCCTAACTGCCTCAGCCTCCCGAGTAGCTCGGACTACAGGCATGCACCGCCATGCCCGGCTCATTTTTTCTATATATTTTTAGTTGTCCAGCTAATTTCTTTCTATTTTTTTTTTTCTTTAGTAGAGACTGGGTCTCGCTCTTGCTCAGGCTGGTCTCGAACTCCCGTGCTCAAGCAATCCACCCGCCTTGGCCTCCCAGCGTGCTAGGATTACAGGCGTGAGCCACCGCACTCAGCTATGTTACTTTTTATAGGGTTTGTTGCTTGTGAAATTCAACCTTGTTGTTGGATGTAGCTGTAGTTTGTTTGTTTTCACTGGTGCATGCTACCCATCACATGAGTATACCACAGTGGATTCACCCATTCAAATGTTGGTAGACCTTTGGTTAGTTTCCAGCTGCGTTTATTGTGAACAGCACTGTTATGAATACTCTTGACCTTGTCTTTTGGTGAACATAGGTACATAATTCTTTTGGGCCTATAGCTAGGAGGGGAATTTTAGGTCATAGAACATGCTTATATTCAGCTTTGACTACTAGTATCAATTTTCCAAAGTGGCTTTGCCATTTTACATTCCTGCCAATGCTGGGAGAATCCTGGTTATTCCACATCCTGCCCAGCGCTTGGTGTTTTCCATCTTTCTCATTGGAGCCATTCTGGTGGGCAAATAGTGGTATTTCACTGGGATTTTAATTTGAATTTCCCCAAACTCTAGTGAAGTTAAGTGCCTTTACTTTTGGTTACTGGCCATTTGGGTGTTGTCTTTGTGAAGTGTCTGTCGAAGTCTTTTGGGTGTCAAGAATGCTGCGTAACAAAGCACCTCAAATAAGCGTTTATTCTCCTGCTCTGGATCTGCAGGCAGCCCAGGCCGGGAGACCCAGCTTCAGGCTGCCAGGCCCTGCTGGGTGGGGCTCCTCTGGGCAGGCTGGGCTCAGGTGGTGCCCGCGGGCTTCTCTCTGGGGCTCAGGCGGAAGGGCAGCAGCTCCGGTGGGGAGTTCTTCTCTAGGTGATGGCAGAGGGGCAAGAGCAAACCCCGCTGCACACGCTTGTCACGTGTCTGTTGCCTCGTGTCCGCTTGCCTCGTGTCCACGAGCACTCGGCCAGAGCACGTCATGCGAACTCGGGTCCAGTATCAATGGGGAAGGGATGGGAGACATTTGCCTCCACAGGAGGGCAGTGGATATTTGCTGAACAAACCAAAGTATAGCCCTGGTATTTCGGGTATTTTTAAAAAGACCTCATGTGATTCTGATGTTCGTCCAGGGCCAAGAACCACTGACCTGCAGTCACCGCGCACGTCAGCCAGTCAAAACGAAAATCAGGCTTAGTTGATTCTATTTCATTTCCTAAAAGCAATCAACTCCCAACCAAAGCCCATTTCTCTTTGAGGCATATTTTTAGAAGGGAGTGCGTAGGATTCAGATGGAAAATTATTTTGATAATTGATTTTAACTAGATCATGCGATCTCAAGTAGTGGGCCTGCGTCCGATTCATCCCTAGCATTCTCAGCCCTACCACGGTGCAGAGAAATGGAGAGACACCAGGCTGGGACGCTGCTGGTACTCGGAAGGAAGGAATGCATGTATTTCTGTGCAAGCTCCATGAGGACAGGGACTGTTGTCTGTTGGGATCATCTTTGTATCCACAGTACTTAGAGGAGTGCCTGAGTCAGAGTGGGTGCTCAATAAGTAGGCTTTTAGTTAATGTACAGATAGGACTACATGTATAGATAGGCTGTCTGGAATAGACAAATACATGGTGGATGGATAGATGATTGGATAGATAGATGTACGGATGTTTGGGAGGAGGGATGGATTAATGGGTGTGGGGGTAGACAGACAGGAGGATGGATAATGGAGGGAAGGGTGGATGGCTGGATGGTTGGACAGATGAATGGATGAGCACATGGATGGATAGATTCATGGACGGATGGATGGATTAGTGAATGAATAGGAGGACAGGTGGATGGATGGATGATTGGAAGGTTGTATAGACTGATGAGCAGTGACCGATGAGAGGGTAGATGGATAAATGGTTGGGTGGGTAGATAGACGGATAGAGGATGGATGGGTGGGCGGGTAGGTGGTTGGATAGTTGGATACGTGGATGGAGTGGGTGGATGGATGGGAGCATGGACTGGTATATAAGTGGGTGGGAAGACAGATGGATGTATGGGAGAATGAATAAATGGATGGATGGGTGGATGAGTGGTTAGATGGGTGGGTGGGTCAATGAATAGATGAGTGGATGGATGGACGTACAGATGAATGGGTGGTTGGATCATAACCAAATGAAGGAATAAAAAATGAATGTGTGATTGCCAGTGGAACACACAGCCTTCCCTGTGGGCAATAGAGCTATCTTGCTAAACTGTTTGTGACCAGGGTGATTTTGGTCTCCTCACAGGGTTTTCTGATTTGCCGTTTCCTCCTCCCCACTGAGTGTCTCTTCTGGAGGCCAGAGTGGGAGGTGGAAGAGGATGGCCACTGAGATCAGTGCTCGGGGCAGCCAGGGCACCATTGGGCACGAGGAGTACAGCCTGTACAGCAGCCTGAGCGAGGAAGAGCTGATGCAGATGGCCATCGAGCAGAGTCTGGCAGACAAGACACGGGGCCCACCCACTGCTGAGGCCACCACGTCTGCACGTGCCAACCGCCAACCTGCCCATTTCTACCCATGGACCAGGTGAGCAAGGCGAGGTCGATGAGGGCAGTGGGGGCGTTGGGGCATCCGTGAGATGCAGATCCCAAAAGCTGTTAATCCAAAACTAACTGATCCTGGTCGCTAGGGTGCCTTCTAGCACTTTAATGATTTACATGTGTTATCTAAACTTACTGAGCTCGGGCAGTGCCAAGTACTGTGGTGGGTGCCAGACATGCTCTGCCTCGTTTAATCCTCTTAAGGACCCTCAAGGTGGGATCTGTGTCATAGTCCCATTTTGCAGATGAGGGAACCGAGGCTTAGGGCTGAGTCAGAGGCCCCAGGGCACACAGCTGGTAGGTGCTGCTGCAGAGACTGGAGCTGCCTGGCTCCAAAGCCCACACCCTGGCCTCGCACTGCTGGCTTCACGCTGAATGTGGTGGAGCCAATGCTCTGTATCTGGCCAGCGCTTCCAACCCATCTACGCACACTCCCTGGGAAAGCAAGTCGGCGAAGCAAAAGACGTCAGCCCAGCAAAGCCATCCTGCCTCCGTGTTCTGGCAACTTTTTACTATCTCCGTCGCTGGACCTTCGAAAGCAGCAGCACCCAATAAACCATGGCGCTAGCCACAGCTGCAATCCACAGATGCAATTCTAAATAGCCTTATAGCCACATTTAAAAAGTAAAGAGAAACAGGTGAAATTAGTTTTCATAGATAGTTTACGTCCAAAGTATTATTTCTACATCATCAATATAAAAATTAGGAATGAGATTTTTTTACCTTCTGCCCATCAAGTCTTTGAAATCCAGTGTGTATTTCACACTCAGCACATCTCGACTCAGACCAGCCACATTTCAAGTGCTCACTGGCCACGTGTGGCCAGCGGCCACCATATCGGATGGTGCAGATCTAGAGGACACCTTCTTTGTAGGAGGAGGGAGCCAAAGAGGAAATTAAGCATTTGATCTTTGTAAAAATGCTTTTGCTCACCCCTGAGCCAGAGTCAAGTGTATGTTTGGGGGTGGGTGGCTGACCTCAGGCAAGTCACCTAACCTCTCAGAACCTCAGCTTCCTTCTCTAACAACAACAGACAAGCTTTTTCCGATGTGCAGTCATAGTTGACAGGAGATGAAGGCGAAGGTGGGTGCTGGTGCACCTCAGCCCTCTCCCCTGGCCAGGGTTCTCCTCCAAGTGATTGTATCCCTTGCCAAGGCTGGGCCACCTCTGTCAGGCTGTCGGGGCAAAGGCCTGGGATGCCCAGAGCCATGGAGCCCCTTCTAAAGGGAAAGGCAGGCAGCTTCTTTGGGCAGCTCAAAGGAGCACGAAGACTGCAGGTGACTGAGCTGCCTCTGCAGATTTCCTATTCTGGGACCCAACCTTTAAAAGGGAAACCGGCCGGGCGCGGTGGCTCACGCCTGTAATCCTAGCACTCTGGGAGGCCGAGGTGGGCGGATCGTTTGAGCTCAGGAGTTCGAGACCAGCCTGAGCAAGAGCGAGACCCCACCTCTACTAAAAATAGAAAGAAATTATATGGACAGCTAAAAATATATATAGAAAAAATTAGCCGGGCATGGTGGCGCATGCCTGTAGTCCCAGCTACTCGGGAGGCTGAGACAGGAGGATCGCTTGAGCTCAGGAGTTTGAGGTTGCTGTGAGCTAGGCTGACGCCACGGCACTCACTCTAGCCTGGGCAACAGAGTGAGACTCTGTCTCAAAAAAAAAAAAAAAATAAAAAAAAAAAAAAATAAAAGGGAAACCCAGAGTCAAGGCCTGGGTTCATCGTGGCCAGCGCTCAAGGAGGCCCTGGTTCCTGTTCTGGCCGGTACAGCTGAAGCCAGACCATAGCTTCCTCTTTCTCAGAAGGAGATCAGATAGAACAAGGGCATCCTCTCTCCAAAGACAGGATCTGAACACAGGGCCTGCCACACAAAGCCTGCCTGTCTCCCCGCGTCTGCAGCCTTCTCGCCAGGGTGAAGCCCCTCCCAGGAGTCCCAGCAGCACTTAGAAACATCAGAGCTGAGTGGGCCCTTGAGCTCCCGACACTGACCTCCTCCATCTGGGGGGTAAGGGAAGGGGCCCACAGTGGGCCGTGTGCATCTACCCGGCCTCCCAGGACACAGCTCTCCCAGGGAACGGAAACCACTCTCCCGGGCCAGGCAGCCTCCCTCAGAGATCCAGGTGCAAAGAGTGTAGCAGGGAGGGTCAGCCTGCATCCTCTCACCTTGGTGTGACCTTAAACCTGCTAGATTCAGTTCTGCACTTCTACTCTGGGAGGAGGTTGGGCTTGGACCCTGCTGGGGAAGGCAAAGCCCTTTGATACAATGTTTAACACAATTCTCCCCCTCCTCCCCCCGCAAAGGCTCGGTGAGCACCTCCCATGTGCCTGGCACACATTCATTCACTTAATGCCTACAAAAGCCGCTCAAAGTAGACATTTCTGGGCCCCTTTTACAGACGATGTAACGTGTGCTCAGCATGGGCAGGAGCTGAACCAAAGTCTGCCCCGCTCCGAAGTGCGGACAGGCACGTAGCCAGGCGCTGCTGACACCGCAAAGGCCTCTTTCTGCTTCCTCCTCCTCCCGCACCTGGAAGTGGGGTTTTGGCCTAATTACATCTGCCTCCCACCCACACACGACACGCACGCACTTGTGCCCACACACCCAGACACGGTGTTATAGTGAGGGCAGGACCCAAGAGTACTGGTTCACTTTAATCCCCGAATATCACAGTTTCCATCCAAATAGATCCAGAGCAAGTTTAGGAAGAGTATGTCACACATGTCCCCAGAGGCTCCACATGTCCAGCTCTGTCTCATTCTTCGGGTCTCAGATTACATGTCACCACCTGAGCAAGCCCGGACCTGACCACCCTCCCAGGTCCGGTCGTTCGCCCCCTCCTCCTCTCTAGCCTGTTTCCTTCGTGGCCCTGACTACGACTGACAATTCTTACGTATCTGCCTGTTTCTCCCATTAACCTGTAAGCGCCATGAAGGCAGGGTCCTCACTTCCGTCTTCCCGCCTGGGGAGCCCTGTGCCCGACCGTGGCAAGCACCGGATAGCTGTGAGCGACTGAAGGGGTGAATAAAGGAGGAACGAAGAGGCAGCAGAGTGAAAAGAGCAGTGGGTTTGGAGATTCAAATTCTCCCTCTGTCGCTTACTGGCTGTGCAACCTTAGGAAAGTTACTTACCCATTCTGAGCCTCAGTGGCCTTACCCACAAAATGGCAATAACAAAAGCTTGCTGTGCTCACCTTGTGGTATTTTATGAACGCAAACAAGATGAGGTGAGCGTTGGAGCCTCCCCACATCCTGCAGCCTTAGTGACTCCCCTCCCAGCCTGACTTCCCCGTACCAGCCTCTCCGCTGCCTCTGCTTCATAGACAAACTTCTGGGTCACCCTGGGAGGGCCTCCTGAGAGGGTCCCCAACCACACTGTGACCTCTTTAGGGGTAGGGAGCTGATGTTCATTTTTTAAATCCTTAGTGCCCAGCTAAGAGCCTGGATTGATGTAGGTGCCTAATAAGTGTTCTTGGGTCAATAAATGCACTTTGAGCAAAGTAATTTATCGTTATCATCTTGTGACTAAAATGGCAGTCAATGGAGTCTTTGGGA
This sequence comes from Eulemur rufifrons, assembly GCF_041146395.1. NCBI lineage: Eukaryota > Metazoa > Chordata > Mammalia > Primates > Lemuridae > Eulemur > Eulemur rufifrons. The sequence continues at coordinate 116,702,970 of NC_090984.1, read as the reverse complement.
TCCTAGAAATGAAAGCAAGATCAGCATTCGACAAACTATAATTCTTTTTAAAGGTACTTCCCAATTTGTTTCTCTTCCCCCACAATGTGAAACATGCATGAGGATCATTTGCCAAGCTTTGGCCTCCTGAGGGTTCCCCAAGAGGCAGTTCCTGTCCCACAGAGAAGTGGGGTCCATGCACCCATGACACGGGGAGCCCAGGGTTCCCGTGGATGGGCCACCCAGTGCGAGTTCAGGAAGCTGGGTCTTCACAGTCTTCAAACTTCTGCATTTTATTTAAGGTTACATTTCTAAGAAGACAGAGGAGGAAAACATGAAGCAAGAACTTGCTTGGGCTGATGTGTGCACAGAGGCAAACAACTCAAATCAAGCCACCCACACTACTGTGCGCTTAGGATATGCCAGGTGCCTTCCCGGCACCTGGCTATGAATCAGGCCTGGGCCCTGCACTCCCTAAGCCCAAAGTCTAATGAGGTGCATGCCCAGAAATACACGCTGACCCTGCAGGGCAAGTGCAGCATTGGGGCTTGCTCAGTTTCAGAGGGACACAGAAAGGGTCAATTCACTTAGTCAAGGAGCTGGGCTTTGCAGGATGAATAGGAGTTTGTCATGCAGACTAGAGAGAACAAACCTCTTTGAGCCTCGCTTTCCTTATCTGCAAAGGAAACCAATTGTATCTTCACAAGGTGGACTGGAGAATTAAATGAGATGCTTTGTACAATGTGCCTGTCACAAGGCTTGGCACTTAACAAGTGCCCAGTGAAATCTCAGCTACGGCTATGAGAGCAGACTTGCTGCAGCTTGGCATTCACCTTCCTCTCCACCTGTGATTCCTCCCTGGCCAGCCCAGAAACGATGGCTTGGCCGCTGGGTGACGGAGAAACAGAAACTTCACAGGTGGGAGGCTGGTTCCAGAGAGGCTGCGGGAATGAGGGTGGGTTGCTCATATGCTATGAGCACTTCCTCTCTCTGCCCAGGGCGAGAGGGGCTGGCTTTCCAGGGGTTTGAGATCTCAGCCCACAAACACACAACACCAAGATTACCATATGGGGTTTTACAAAGGCTTTTGTTTGTTTTGTCGCATTTGCTTAAATTGATTGAGCACCTACTATGTGCCAGGCACTATGCCCTCAATATCTGTGCTCGACATAGGATGCTGTGAGGATCAGGTGGAAGAACGGACAGAGGACCCTGGCGCGGTGGCAGGCGTGGGGCATTCTCTCAGATTTGTCCCTCCCCTGTTAGGGTGCCTGCTTGCCACCTGCATTCAGCCAGGCCCAGCCCCTTCCCTCCCTTCCTGGGGCCGGCCTGGGCTTCCTACCAGCTCAGACAGGGCAGCATCCGTGGGCTCACTGAGGAATTGGGGGCACTGTCCCCCCTGCCCCTTCTCCGCTCTCACCGCGACTGACCCTGTCTGAAACCACGCCCAGCCGGACTCCAGGATCAGGCTGGTGACACACTCTCCACCCCAGACCCTGCCCGCTGACACGCAAAGGAGGGGGCCCCTACCTGGGCCTCTGCCAGGGCATGACCTGCGCCCACATCCTGCCTGGGACCAGGTTCCTCTCACCTCTGTGGCTCAGGGTGGCTCGCTCTGCTGGGAATCCTCCTGCCCCGGGCCGGAGGGGACGTGCGGCCTCCAGCCGTAGCGGAAAGAGCACAAAAGCGGGTCAGGAGGCCTGGCCCCCATGCAGCTCTCAGACTCACCGCCCCGCCCGGCCCCCAAACCAAGTGAATGCACTCGGATTCCAGTGCTCCCCGATTCTAGTGCTCCCCGATTCCAGTGCTCCCAGAACGAGTCCTCCTGCCTCCACTTCAGCCCCTCCCCCGTGGCTCTGTGGTCGTGTGTGTCCTTGGCTTCCACTCTGCTGGCCTTGAACATCTTGAGGACCCACAAAAAGACGTGCCTCACTGATCCTCGTCCCCTGCCCCAGCACAGGCCTTGGGACTGAGCGGAACCGGGAAATCCTTTTGCTGGATGGCACTCAGTCTGTGTGTGTCCTCATCTGCACAGTGGGGACAGGACACCCCCTCTCTGCTCCAAGGTGGCAGGAGGATGGAATTGAGGGCATGCTCGGCACGGCTCTGCGGGCGTTTGCCCCGCGCAATCCTGAGGGGCCGTCATCACCCCCACCTGGCCCCAGCTCCGTCAGCCTCGCGTCCCAGCACAGTTGCTGCTGTTGTTACTATGCAGAGAGAGGTCCTAGTGTTAGCACAGTGTGGTGGGTTTTTTAACTAATGCCTATTATGTTGCTAAAAACGTTCTAAGTAATCGGAGGCCACAGTGAACCAAGGCTGAGAGAGGCCGAGACTCAAGGATCCTGTAGAGATGGGAGCCCGGGACCTCGTCGAGACCACAGGCTGGAGCAGGCTGCCCCCCTACCGGCCCTCCCTCCTGCTCAGGGCCAGGAGCGAGCACAGGACACGGAGCCAGGCAGCTTTCAGGGCCTGTGGCTGTGCCAGGCTTTGCCCTTTCCTGAGATGGTGGCTCTTGGATCTGTTTGACAGTCTCTCCACAGCCACGAAAGCTGTGAGGACACCCCTGCTGGTCCTGCCTACCCATTTTCCAAATGAGGAAACTGAGGCACAGAGGGGAAGGGGCTTGTTCAAAGTCAGAGGGCCTGTCAGTGCGGAGGGTAGAGCTGGAGGGAGGTGACAAGGCAGGGGAAGACGAGGCCCTGAGAGGGAGGCGTTAGGAGCTCCGGCAGACAGAGGCGTCCGAACCTTTGTGTGGGACCCTCAGCGGTTTCCTCCCTGCTCAGAGCCTCAGCTTCCTCATCTGTAAAAAGCAGTGACCTTGGCACCCACATCTCCAGTTACTGAATGGGGGTAAATGAATGAACACAGGTGTCTTGCTCAACCCAGTGGGGTCGAGAAGGAAGGTAGGAGGGGTGACAACGAGGGTGGTGAAGGTGGCCAGGCCTGCCACCAGCCCCGACTGGGCCAGCAGGCCCTCCCTCCTTTCTCTGTCCCCTCCCTCTTCTCTACCGCGCCCTGGCTTGCTGGGGTCCCACAGCGTCCGTAGGTTCTGGCCTGGCCTGAAAGAGTGTGGGTCCTTCTCAGGGTCACAACAGCAGCCCCCCATGCCCCTTGGGGTGCCAGCAGCAACGTCCCCCTCAGTCCCACGGCAGCTCCCAGAAGTGTGCGGCACCGAGGCTGGGCCTGCTGGGTGTCCCGGGTGCCAGGGCCTGACCTATCGGGGGTGGAGCCGGCAGGGGCCACAGGTCCCGTTCTCACTACAACCCCAGACAATTCAGATTAGTGGAGTGGCTGCCACACCTCACAGCAGTCCAGTGGAGTGGGGAAACTGAGGCTGAGAGAAGTGAAATGATGTTAAAATCAGTGGTTGACGTGTGTCGAACACCCATCTGTGCCTGGCACTCGGCTAAGCACTTTACACCATTTGCTTATTGAGGCCTCTCCTACCCTCACTCCCGAGATGGGGCTGTTCTCATGCCACCTTCCAGGTGGGGGAACTGAGTCACAGAGGTCAACCTGTCCCGGGTCACGGGCTCAGGAGTGCCAGAGCCTGGATTTGAACCCCTGTCTGTCTGGCTCCAAGCCCTGGCCCCGACGGCCCTCCTCGTGCATCCTTTGGCTGTAACCTCCATATTGTCTGTTCCCGACCCTGGGGCACGATCCTCTGATGAGGAGCTGGCAGGGTGGGGTGGGGGGCATAGCCAAGACTTGGGTCCTCAGCTTTGCTCCCCTGCCCGCCGCGTCCCACGAATCTCCAGTCCAGCTCTGCTGGGACCCGCCTGGCCAGCCGCAAGACTGAGCCCCTTTCATCCTGGGACCTGCCGCTGACCACGTCTCACATCCTCCTGGGTGAAGAATGTCACCTTGCTTCATATCTGCCTCCCTCGTGGTTGGCTGGGGAGAGGGACCCTGGGCGTGGGGGTGAGGTTAACCTCATTGTTGTCTTATATGGTCATTTAAATCTCCCAGGGCTTCCTCCAAGGGCCAAAAATAATCCGGAGACACAGCAGCTGTGTCCAGCACACAGAGAGGACCCGGCCATCTGCTTTGGTTCAGAGCCCTGTGTCTGTCTGTCAGTCAGTCTCTGCCCTGGCTCTGCCTCCAGCCATGACCCGCTTCTCGTATGCAGAGTACTTTTCCCTCTTTCACGCCTGCCCTGCACCCTCCAGGTCCGCCGCGCCGCCCGCGAGCCCGCCGGCCCCGGCCCCCATGGGCTTGTTCCAAGGGGTCATGCAGAAGTACAGCAGCAGCTTGTTCAAGACCTCCCACCCAGCGTAAGTGACCTCGCTCGCCGGGAGACCCTCCAGGCTCACTCCCCCACCTGGGGTGGCAGGGAGGGTGGGGGATGGGAAGCAGGCCGGTAGCACCCAGGAAGTCGGGGTGGGGGCACTGTGGGGGCAACTCCCAGGCAAAGCCCTCCTAGGTGTGTCCCCTGGGGCCCAGCTGTTCCCGCTGAGCTGGGTTTGGTGGGCACAGACTTGGGTCCTCAAGGAACTGCCACCCAAGGGGTGCTTGTGATGGTCCCCTCAGACACCCCCAGCATGAGGCCTGTGTGTGGCAGGGACCCCTGCAGGGCTCTGAATCTGGGGACCCAGCAGGAAGGAGATGGGGGGACGTCCTTACACCCCAGAGGCCCAGGGAGCTCGGAGCTGGAGCTGATGACTCAGCTGCACCCTCCGCCCCACTCTCACTTTCCCCACACCCTCACCGTGGGTGTATCTGAGCGCACCCACAGCCCCACACCTCAGCGTTTGTTTTGCTTTGTTTCCTTTATTAGTTAAGTGCCAGGTGCTGACACCCAGAAGTAACCCGAGCTGCAGGGGGTTCTGTTTGTCCGGCACCCGGGTGCTGGGCCAGCGGGATCCTTGCAAAATAACTGCCTTCCTCTCTTCTCTGTACCCCTGGAATAGTGACCCTGGAAGCAGCTATAGCAGACGAGGGGCCCCCTTGCTGGAACCCCTATGTCCTCGCCCAGTTATGTTGCAGAGAGGGGAGAGGGGACTGGCCAGCGTCTGGTCTCTCCCTCCCAGCCTTTCTCAAATCCTGCCGCCCTGCACTTCCTTGGTGCCGCAGGTGGGGTTAACAGTCTGGAAAAGGGAGACCCGGCTCTGGTCTCAGCACAACTGCTGCTTCCTGTGTGACTGCCCGAAGAGAGTCGCTGTCCCCTCTGAGTCTCCCTGCTTTGTAGGCTGTGGCTGGAGAGGACAAAGTGACCTCTAGGGTCCCGTCCAGCTTGTTAGGCTCTGATGGGCTGACCCCCCAGCAACCTCCCCCACCTTCTGGGCAGGGCCTTTGAGCTCACGGAGAAGCCATCAGCGTGTGGGGCTGAGAGCTCCAGGGTCCTTGCACAACAGCTGGCGACACGCAAGCTGGGCGGTGCGTCCTGACAGTGTTCTCATGACACTGCACCGCGGCCCCCCAGCCAAGGCCACACGAACAGCCGGCCCTCCTCCCTTCCACTTCAGCTGGGGTCCCACCAGAGACCTCCCAGGGGAAAGGGGACACGTACCCCCCTGGGGCTTTTCCTGATGCCGACAGGGGCTGCTCTGGCTGCTCCTAAGTGGATCTCCTCAAGGTGGCAGAGCTGGTGTTGATGGGGACTTCAGGACTTATCTGGTCAGTGTCCCATCATCCTTGCCGGGTCTGCAGCTTAACCGGCATCTGTGCTCTGATGCTATTAATAACCAGAGAGGCTGTGAGTCAGGAGGAAGTGCTGCTCGTGCTGGGGGAAGCAGCTGGGAGGTGCAGGGGCTGGTGCTGGAGACTTCAGAGCCCATCCTAGCCCCTGACACGGTGGGGTCCTGGGAACACGGCCTGCCTCCAGCCTCACCTTCTCCACCTGGGAAATGGGACTATTTATGCAGAACCCTCCCCAGCAGTGGATCTGGGAGTCCCAGCAGTTGTGGTCCTCGCTCACTCTCCAAGGATGGGGAAGGGAGCTCGGTGAATGAATGAATGAACAAAGTGACTTTAATGAGCCAAACAAAGAAGATGCCCTTCTTTAGCCCTGAAATCTTTTCATCATTCAGAAGTTTTAAATTATAAAGGCTTCGGGTTTATTAATCCTTCGAGTATTTAAGCTTTTTGGCAGCCAGGAGCGCTGAGAGTGGGGAGAAGGGACAGGGCAGGGAGGGGAATGGGAAGAGCCCAGAGAGAGGCTTGTGGTTAGGGGCCCCTCTGAGAGGCTCTGTGCCTCCCCCTCCCCACCCCCCGGAGCTGCACGGGGCCCAGACGGCCCGAAGGTGGGCGTGCTCCGCAAACCCCGGCGCCCTATGCTCAGGGAGGGCATCTCGTTGTTGCAAAACCTCCTGCGAGTAGTTCTCTGTCCCTCTGGAGCTGGCACCGTTTGCCTGGCACTCGGGGTAGAAACGGTCTGGATATAACATCAGCTGCAGCCACGGAAAGCCGCAGGGACGGAGGGACCCTTGGAAAATAGCTCCTGTGGCCTCCAGGCTGCAGGGGGCCGAGCACCTGTCCTAGAGCCAGCTGGGACAAGCAGGACTGAGGACCCCACAGCCGGCACTGGCCCCCGGTCCCCCGCAGGCCCTGCCTCTACCTGCTCCTGAGGACTGTCTACCCCCTGCTCCCCCAGGCCCGTGGACCCCTTGCTCAAGGCCATCAAGGAGGGCGATGAAGAGGCCTTAAGGGCCATGATCAAGGACGGAAAGAACCTCTCGGAGCCCAACAAGGAGGGCTGGCTGCCGCTGCACGAGGCCGCCTACTACGGCCAGCTGGGCTGCCTGAAGGTCCTGCAGCGAGGTGAGGGCGGGCGCTGGGTGCGGCCAGAAGGAAAGGGGCTGGGGGGAGGGCTCCTTCCTCCTGGGGCTTCGTGTTCTTTGCCCCACGGCCACCTTGGTGAGGAGGGCAGGCAGGGTTGTCACGCCGATGTGGCAGTCACGGTCACTAAGTTGGGAGAGGGGAAGTGACCTGTCTCCACCCCACCACCCACCACCAGACACCCCCTGCTGCCACCTCTCCAGGCCACCCGGGTCAGGAGAGCCTAATCCCTAGAAGAGGAATGAGGGAGGGTTGACTTTTGGGAGAGCCACTGCCAGCTTGTTCCAGAATGTTCCAGACTCTGATTTGGTGTAAAAAATACTGCAGCTGTGCCTGTGCCCTGCCAAGGCTGTCCCCCACCAGCTGTGGGACCCTGGGCCAGTCATACTTCCTCTCTGAACCCCACCTTCCCCCGAACCAGATTTGGGTGGGTAACACCTACCTGCAGGAAGGTGTCACCTCTGCTCTCAAGCAGCACAGACCCCACATGGCCACCACAATCCCAGAAACAGCACATGAGACATCTAGTTCCCAGCAATGGCTGTGGGGGTGCAAGGGAAGGACAGGAGCATTCTGAGAGGGAGGGGCTCAGTCAGGGAAGGCTTCCCAGAGGAGGTGGCATCTGAGCTGGATTTGTACGACCGGGAAGCTAACAGAGCCCTGTGAAAGAGTGAGATGAATGCAGTCTGTGGTTGGTAAATTTTAAAGGACGCTGTACATGTCTGTCCTTGCAATTGGGAGGAAATGGGAGCCTCTCTGTGTCGAGGGGCCAGGTGTCTTCCACCTGCATGAATTTCCCCGTGGGTCCTCCCCAGCATACCCTGCGACCATCGACCAGCGCACCCTGCAGGAGGAAACAGCCCTGTACTTGGCCACATGCAGGGGACACCTGGACTGCCTCCTCTCACTGCTCCAGGCGGGCGCGGAGCCTGACATCTCCAACAAGTCCCGGGAGACACCACTCTACAAAGGTGAGTCCCTACCCCCCACCCAGGGTGGGCTTCTCTGAGGAAGAGTCCGGAAGCTAGGTGAGCAATTGGGGAGCATCGCTCCCATAAGTGCATAACCCGCCAAGTGGTCTACTTCGAAGCGGGGGGTAGGCCCTGCTCGTGTGCACAATTTACGTAGCGGAATCGTTCGCTCAGGCCTGTATTCAGCCACTTCCCAAGTGCCTCCCAGGGGCCAGGCACGCTGAGGGACACTGAGGGCTCAAAGCTGGAAAAATATGGTCTGTGCCTACGTGCTTTCCCAGCCCAAGGGGCACCGACACACACCCAACAGCAATGGGGAGCTTGGCAGGAGGCCGTGTGGGGGCAAGGGCGAGGGGCACCCAGGGCAGGGCCGCCTGAGCTGCGCCTGAACAGCACGGGCAAAGGCAAGGAGGTATGGGAAGGAGTGTGCACCTTTGGGATGTTTGTTTAAGAAAAATGAAAACCCCTGGCTTACTCAGTACGTCATCATCCAGGGACATTTGTTGGCGCCCAAGCAGTACTCAGAGTCGAAATCTGAATGGCCATGACAGCTGGCATTTGTCCACGCTTGCTACATGCCAGGCCTTGGTCTTTTACTGGACCCTCCTGTCCATCTACCTGGGAGGTAGGCCCTGCTAGTGTCCCCATTTGGCAGACGAGGACCTAAGGCGCAGAGAGGGGAAATGAGTCACCCAGGATCACACAGCCATCAAGGGGTAGCCCCGAGATTTAAGCCCAGGGAGCGGAATGCCACACCACACTCTGAACCGCTATGTGCTAAAGCATCTCATTTGTGCCCACAAGCTTAGGCAATCAGCTCGGGGCTCACAAAAATGATTGAGGTTTTATGCTTTGAAAAACTACAGCTACCCCAATTCCCCATGTGTCTGGTGTCCGGTACTTGGAACATTCCATGGGCAGCACGAACTGGGTAGCAGGAACTGGGTCCCCTACTGACCCTAGAACCCTTGCCTGCCTGGCCACCATAGCCATTGCCTGGAGCCTCAGCTGTCCCAGAGAGTCACAGCCAGAGCTTGGCCCGGGTGCTGCGTATGCTGCTGGCACCCTGCTGGCACCTTACATGCACTGCCTCGGTCCTCCTACAGCATCCTCTCCAGAAGATTTCATTATCTCCACTTTACAGGTGAGAAAACAAGGCTTAGAGAGGCAGAGAGCTCGGCCCATGGTCCTGTTTGAAACACTACACAGGCAGCCCCCTCCCCCTCCTCCTCAGTCCCCCCAACCTGTCCCCACTCCCCACCCCCCCAACACTGACACAGAGAAGCTTCCAGGGGTGGTTAACGTGGACAAGTGCCCAGGTGACTCGACGCCACCTGCAGCTCCCTGCTGATAACTCCCACCCAGAGCCAGGGGTGCGTTTGGGGTCTAGGGACAGAGATGAGGCTTAAAAAGGAGGTTTGAGCAGGTCAAGAAAGACTTGCCCAGCTGTTCTCAGAAGATAAATCTTACCGCAGATTAAATGAGCAGCCTTTAGAGGGAGGTGGGGTTTGGGCAGGCATATGACACTGTCCACTCCTCATCTAGGAAGATTCTTCTAGCCTTGGTAACATGGAGGACTGAGGCTGGTAACACTGGAAGGGAGATGACAGGGCATCCTGGAACATTCCAGGGGACAGAGACTCTGGGCCTGACTCCCTGGGTTTGAATCCCAGTTCTGCCACTTACTATCTGTGTGATCTTGGGCAAGTCACTCACCCTCTCTGTGCCTGACCTTCCTCATCTGCAAAAGGGGATAACAACACTGCGTCCTTTAGGAGCAGTTGGGATGATTACATTAGTTAATCATGTTAAGTGCTTAGGACACACAGCCCAGCACAGAACCAGTACTACATACACATCAGCAAGCATTATTGCTAATATTAGTATTAGTATTACTTTAGTCATGTATCCTAAATTCAATGCAGGGACTGGAACATAATACAGACCCAATGGGTGTTTGTTGAATGAATGGCTGATGGATGAATGAGTGAACGGACAGATAAACGAATGGGGTCTTGGCTGGGCGGGTCCTGCCGGGGCCCTGCTGACCATCTCGCCTCCCCCCGGACACAGCCTGTGAGCGCAAGAACGTGGAGGCGGTGAGGATTCTGGTGCAGCACAACGCAGACACCAACCACCGCTGCAACCGAGGCTGGACGGCTCTGCACGAGTCTGTTTCCCGCAATGACCTGGAGGTCATAGAAATCCTGGTGAAGGGCGGCGCCAAGGTGGAGTCCAAGAACGCCTATGGCATCACCCCCTTGTTCGTGGCGGCCCAGAGTGGGCAGCTGGAGGCCCTGAGGTTCTTGGTCAAGCACGGTAAGTGGCTGAGGGTCCCTAGGTCATGGAGTCCCCAAGGGGCGCAGCTGCGAAGGACCTTAGAGACCAGCTCTAAGGGAAGGCAAGTTAGGTGTCACCTTGTGGGCACCCTCTGATGGAGTGAGAGTACCTTCCTGGAGGCTGTGTCCAGGGTCAGCGGGAAGACTGTTGAGATCCACTAGTGACATCTGCCATTAAGCACAAACATGGGGCGTGTGACACAGGTGCCATACATTTGCCATTTCTAATGTAGGCAATGTCCTCACTTTACGAATGAGGAATCTGAGGCCCCGGCAGGAGAAGTGACTTATTGATAGTCATGTAGCAAATTCGTTGCAGAACCAGCCAGACTCTTGCTCTCCTGACAGCCTAGCTGCTTCTCTCTCCACCACATCATGCTTCAGGGCCGGAGCAGCCTCAGCCAGTATATAGATCTCCTCCGCATTTATAGGTGATGAACCCATGCGCTAGAGTTGGAAAGTGATGTCCAAGATCACACAGCAGATTAGTGGCAGCGCTGGGATTGGAAACCAGGTCTTTGCCTTTTTGGCCTGGGAAAAATATTAACAGAAGAAAATAAAACACTATTGCCTGCATTATCGTGTCCCGGTAGCAGAGGACCCTGAGACATGGCAGATGTTCTTTTGGCTAAAGAGAATTATTTTCTGATGTCTCCCAAGAGCACTTTTGATTTCTTTTCTCTCTCCATGGGGAGTCACCCTCCCTCTCTAGCAACAGAGAGGCCAGAAGTGCTCTAGACCTCACCCCGAGGCTGAACTGGAATAATCTGTTGAGGACCTGCGAGGCAGGAACACAGATTAGGTCAATGGAGTTTCCCCCTCAGCCCCACGGGGTAGGTAGTGTCCTCGTCCCAGATGAGGAGACTGAGGTTCAGAGAGGTTAACTAACTAGTCACAGTCAGAGCCTCGATTCTGACGCGCGGCCATCTGACTCCAAACTGCACACACTTTGTGCTCCGCCACACCACTGCTGCCTGCGCGAGTTAGCGGCGTGGGACCAAGGCCAGGTAAGCATCCAGGAACTCAGCACTCAGCACTGGCCCGAGCAGTTGGGAACACAGACACAAGGCTCTTCCCTGCACAGGAACAAATGCGGACTGACCCGCGTAAGAACAAAGGGGCACAGACAGGTCCTGGGAGCCCAGGCCAGCAGGCTGGGCCAAGGGCAGCGTGCTCAGCGGGCGAGGGCGACCCCACTAACTCTAAACATCTGCCCGGGTCTCCCGCCGACACTCTGAGTCAGGGTCTGTTCCCTTCATGGGCTGAGTCCATTTTCCAATGCAAATATTTGTCTTGTGTGAGCAGGCGGCTTTGCTGGCGGGGTCCAGGCCTTCCAGGGAGTCTGACTTTGAGAGCTGGGCAGGGTATTAGAGCAGCTGGCTGGCTTGGGGAGGAGGCAGAGCCATCCCCTCTCCGTCCGAGACAACTGGATGTTTGTGAAGCACCTTCTCTGTGCCAGGCACTGTGCTGAGAGATTTTCTGACGTTATCTTGTTTACTCCCCGCAGTAACCCCAATGGGTGGGTCCTATCACTCTTGGTTAACAGATGAGAAAACTGAGGCTCCCGAAGGCTTTCTGAGGCCACAGAGCTTGTGAGCAATGGAACAGAAGCTTCAGCCGGTTCTCATCCATCACCAAAGCCTGTGCTCTTTCCACTAGGCTAGAAACCAGTCCCACCAGCAGCAGAAGTAAAAACTGACCAGAAAGCCCGAGCTAAGCAGACCTCAGAGGGGCGAGCTGTGGGCAGCAGATGCCTTTCATGGATGCCCTCCCTGACATCTCATAGAGTCTTAGTCCCTTCCACCCCTTCCAGAACGAGGAAGGACTAGTGAGCCCTCATTTTGCAAGGAAAGCCGGGCACACATCAGTTCTCTCCCTCGCCCCCCAGGAGATGCAGGAGGTGTAGGAGACTGGGCTGAAGGTGACTTCTAGCAGCATGGTTTAGTGTTTTCTTTGGAGGAGACAGGAAGTAATTCTTCTCTTATTCCTTGAAGCGAAAGGCAGAGAAAGGCAAACCCCAATTAATAAACTTATTGAGGGTTTCCTTCACTAGGGGCTCCTGCGCTCCTAGACCTGTGAGGCCTCTCTCAGGGCAGAGCCGGGGCCTCTTACATAGAGTGAGCGTTAAGAGCATGGCCTCTGCCATCAGACCATCTGGGCTCAGGTTTGGCTCGTGTTTCCGAGCTGGGTGGTTTGGGGTTTGGTGCTTCAGCGTCCTCATCTGTAATATGGAGGTGTCGACCTCACAGGGTCACGTTGTGGACTCAGAGACAGCACATGGAAAGCATGGTGCCCAGCACGCAGTAGGTGCTCAGTAAATGCCAGTGTCATCGTGGCTGCTCTTAGCTTCTAAGAGGCCTCAGCTCGGGCTGGCAGGTCCTCGGGTCTCCATGTGCCCGAAAGAGGCCGGGGGGTCCAGGGTGGGCTCCTCCTTCCTAACCGTCATTAAAGACCCAGTGCGCCAGGGTGGTTAGCACAGCAGCATGTGGTGGACATTACATCAAGGACAGTAACTCCCGGATCACTCATTGATCAGCTTCTCCTTCCCCAGGCGCTGACATCAACACGCAGGCCAGCGACAGTGCGTCTGCCCTCTATGAGGCCTGCAAGAACGAGCACGTGGAGGTGGTGGAGTTTCTGCTGTCGCAGGGCGCCGACGCCAACAAGGCCAACAAGGATGGTTTGCTCCCGCTGCACATCGCCTCCAAGAGAGGCAGCTACAGGTCAGCCCAGGCTCCCACCACCGGGGGCAGCTGTCCCGGGACCCACACTGCCGGGGGGGGGGGGGGGGGGGGGATGGGAGGGACAGGCCTGCTCTGAATGTCCCACCCATGGGATTAGGAAGGTCCGGGAGAGGTCAGAGCAGAGGGCACCTTTCTGGTGGAAAAGAGGGAAACCTCTCAGCAGTTAGCAAGCGTGGAGGGAGTGCCTATAACAACAGCAACGGCAATAACAATAGCAAACACTTGCGTAGCCCTGGCCTGTATTTTACAATCTAAACCTTACTGAATCCTTTCTAACAGCTTTTTGTGGTGGATATTATTATCTCTGCTGTTTAGATCAGGAAGCTAAGAAGACACAGAGAGGTTGAGTGACTTGCCCAAGGTCTCACAGCTTGTAGGTGGCAGGAACTCACCTGCTCCAAATGTCACATCTACAAGAATTCTACTCAGGGGACCAGATACAAGTCTGAACTAATGAATTTTTCCGGGGGGCGAGGGGAGGCAAAGATAACCCCCCAGGCAATTAGCAGGCATGCAGGGAAGGCCTACAATAACACAAATAGCACCAGCGATAATAGCTAACAGTTTTTGAGCACTTGCTGTGTGTTGGGTTTTGAGTGAGATGAGAGAAGCTTAGGTTCCCAGGGAGCAATCTGGTGGGAGGGGAGATGCACGTGACTTCAGGACATGACGAAGGAGCATGCAGAGCTAAGCCCCGTGGCGGTCCTGGGGGAGAGAGTAGCCTGGGCTGGAGGCAGAGGTGTGCTGGAGCCAGCTCCTGCCAGCTCCCGTGAACCATTATGCACATCTCAGCCCGACTCCACCCTCACTGACCTGACACTGCCATGGCAGGAGCGTTTACACCACGGAAATTGGCAAACGCTGCAAACCAGGGCCCTTTGACCCTCCTCTTTTCACCCTGTTGGAGCCAGTTGTTAACTATTCACCAGCAACACTGCTGTGTTGGAAAAGACTGGGCCGAGGGGGGGAACCTCTAGCTGCCCGTGAGGGATGGACAGGGCTCGGTACCTTACCAAGTGTGACGCACCTGTTCCCCATGTGGGTCTCCCACTGTGCCGCGGGCATGGATTCTCATTTTATAGGACAGGACACTAAGGCTGTCCAGAAACTTGCCCCATAACCAGCCACCTCTAGGAACTTAAATCTGAGTGATGAGACCCCTTCCACTGGACTGGTGTTTCCCAGACTTCGGCCGTTCACAGACTTTCTTCCTGATTTTTGACATCTTACACTTTCATTGCGTAGTATTTTCCTTTAAATAACTTTTATCCTTGCAATGAATTTATTTTAAAAAGGAAACATTTATCATACATATATTGTTATAACTATCAATGTACAATTAATATAAAAAAACCTTTTCCCCTAAAATCCCATCTCATGTACCCCAGATGACGCTTTGGGAAATACATCTCAGTCTTCCAGGCAGGGAGAAGAGTGAGAAAGACAGATTGTGTGTATTGGAGGGATGCTTGCTGTCTCCACTAAGGCAGAGGGAAGTGGGGGTGACAGTGACATGTCAGAGAATAAAATGGGGACTCGAGATTCAGAGCCAACCCTTAGAGCCCAGGCCCCTCCTCTGCAGGCCGCCTGCACACGAGTCCAACCAAGGATGCTATCCGCAGCCCTCTCCCCGGACACATGGAGGAGACCGGCCTTCCCTGGGCTGCATGGCAGGCTGTGAGGCAGACAGACAGTGGTTCTGCGCTCACCCGCTCATGTAGGGAGGGTACATTCCATCGTTTTTCAGTTCAGCGACGAAGGGAAGAAAGCGACTCAAGTCAGGCAGTGGGGAAGGGCAAGATGGCACCTCTCTCTCCCGCCCCATATAGCGTCCAGCATCAGAGCTGGGCAAACACGGTTCACCTTCAGCCTGACCCCAGAGAGATCCAGAGTGGATATGAGGGAAGGGGCTGCACCTTGGAAATCTCCTGGCCCACTGCCCCGTGCTTTCCTGCACACCCGAGTCACTCTGGGATGTTTTCAAATGTCATATCCTGGAACCAATGAACCAGAGTCTCCAGGAGGGAAGGAGCCCACTGTCTCTTTGAAAAGCTCCCTGAGCAAACCAAATATGGCCAGTCCATTGCTTCAGAAACCATTGATCTAATTTAGCCCCTGGTTTTACAGAGGAGGAAACTGAGGCCAGAGATGGGAAATGGCTTTTCAGATAGTGGCCAAGCTGGGACCGCCACTTGGGCTGCCTTCAAGTGGACCTAGATGTTGGCAGTCTGGCCCCAGCTGCAGGAGAAGTTGAAGGAGGAGCACTGGGTGTCCTTGGAATGAGCAGGGAGCAGGGCAGGTCCTGTCTGGAACCACTGTGTACATGGCTTGTGTCCCCCAAAGTCCCTTGCTTTGGCTTCATGTTGATTCCCAAGGTGATTTCCCTGGTTGTTCACCCTAGGTTCCCAGGCCCCATTTCCCTCTGTCCCCCAAGGCTGAGAGGGGCCAGGCTCCTTTTGAGGGCTGCCCAGCCAAGGGTTAAAGCCTGGTTCCCAGCAGCTTCTGCCACCTGGCAGGGCCCGGAGCCAGCAAGCCTCCAGCTCTTCATTCCCTCCCTGAGCCTGTGGCATGAAAGGCCCTCTCTGGCTCCACACTGATCCCCCGTAGACTGCTAGGCTGCTTGGGGATTTGATGTGACATTCCATAGGCATTCCGCATTCTGCCACCTGCCAAAACACCCTGCCCGTCCACGGCATGAGAGGCAGCATAGGGAGCCCGGTGTTGTTCGCCAGATGGTGCCTTCTCTGTAGCGCAGTGCCCGGAGGGGTGACGTTCAGGCGTGGCTGAGAAAGGAGCCCTACGATCCCAACATCTTGGTCGCCTCCGAGGCACACTTTTTCCTGTTTTTCATTTCCAGTTTAGCAAAGGCACCTTATGAAATTAAAGATCAACACCAAAGATAGGTTTATGAAGGAACTGTGTGAGTTAGGCAAGAGCAGATGCCCCAAGAATAATAGCAGCAAAAGCAGCAGTTCCCAAGCTTGGCCTCACACCGGAACCCCTGAGATCACTGCAAACCCTGCGGCCCGGGCCGCACCGTCAGAGACTGGGCTGTAGCTGGTCCTGGCTGTGGCCCCGGGGTTTCTGAAAGCCGTCCAGGTGATTTTACTGGGCAGCCCACGGAGAGAACCAGTACCTTAGAGTCAGTCTCTTTTGTGGCCAACAGAAAACACACACTTGCATTCTGGGCCTCATGTCTCCCTTGTTTTTACATATTCTTTCTCTTTTACTTCCAATTTATATTACTTTTGCTATATTTCATCAATCTTTGCAAGCCACTTAAAATTCTTTCCAAAACAAGGCAAAATGGAGAACTTTTAATATATTAAAAAGCAGTTTATAAGGTACATTCACAAGCAAGTTAGTATCACTGTTAATTAAAAGGGAGACTGAGGCTCAGACCTCCAGACCTCACAGAAGTCAGGCAGGCCTGCAAAGTGAGGCTCCGCGGTGTCGGCAGCAAAGCCATCTGTGGGCGACTGGTTCTCATGTGAAAGTCAAGTCCACCAGCCAAATTTACACTGAACGCTGACAAAGGTCAGACCACCGTGACCTGGTGGCCCAGAACGCCCTGTGCTTGGCATGGCGAGGGCAGTGGGATACAGTCACCACTGTGGTCAAGACACCAACAGCCACTGTCTACTGACTGCCAAGTACACGCCGATCAGACTGATGTGTAAGATCTCATTTTACCCTCAAAAGCACCCTTGATGAAAAATATTATTAAACTGTACTAAATTTTCTATCCTGGGCATAGCAATCCCATTTTGCTGGGTTGTTATGCATAAGTGAGATGAATAAATGAGTAAATGAGATAAAATACTCAGCTCATTAGGGTCATTTTAGGATTAAACGGGGTAAATGTGTAAAGCACTTTAAATGGTGCCTGGCACATAGTGAGTGCTCAGCAATGTGATTATAATTATTATTTAGGAAGGTGAAGGGCAAAATCACAGCAACCCGCAGGGGCTCAACAAAGGGGCTGTCATCATCATCACCCTCATCGCTGTCGTTCTGATTAATTACCCCTCTGCTTTAGATGTGGTTCAGAGAAGTTAAGTGACACGCCTGAGATGGCCCTGTGCTGGTTGTGTAACCCAGGCCCTGCTGACTCTGAGCCTCCCAGTTTCCTCACTGCCCGTGCTGGACCCCACACTGCTAAGGACAGCCTGCCCTGGCCCAGAGCTCTCTGCCTATTCCCTGCCGCTGGGCTGGACGCAGGCAGGACCTCAGAGCCAGGGACAGGCGGCATGGCAATGCTGCAGCCTTGAGGAGACTAGAATCCCGGGAGGGGAGCCATGGCCTGGGGCAAGGAGAGTGGGGTTCAGTTGCTGATCAGTCCCAGAAACAAGGCAGGGGCCAGTTAACGGGACTGAGGTCTGTGGTAGGAGATGGCTCAGTAGTCTGTTCCACCCGCTGGGCTGCCCTGCTGGGTCTCCTTGCAACAGTGCTTGGCTGGGTCTGCTCTGGTCTCAGGGCCTGGACAGGCAATGCTGTGCTGGTAGGTACAGCCCCTGCACTGGGGAGGGGACAGGAGAAGGGTAGGGAGCCATCCCCCCAGACCTCTAGGGTTCTATCAGGCAACGGTCACCTCTGTTGCTCTTCATAAGGAGCAACTTGAGCAAAAGAACTTTGAGATCCCAGTGCCTGCCTGTGGGAGAAGTGGGAAGACCCAACCTGTCTGGGGGATCCACCCCCTCGTCCTCCTGCCCACTGTCCCGCAAATAGGCTGGGGAGAGGAATGATCATGAGAGGCACCTGCCAGTGTGGCCACTCCCATGGTCGGGAGCAGGTGGCGTCACGGAAAGCCAGCTCTGTCCTGGTTCGCCATCCACCTCCTGTCTAACCCCACTCTCTTCCCCACCCATGCCTGGGCCTCAGTTTCACCCTCTGTAAATTGGGAGGGCTGGACACACTGATCTCCAGAGCCTGTCCAGCATCACACACTCACTCTCTGGTGACGTCCCACAGGAGCGTGCCACAAAAGGGGATTCACTGCATTATTCAGACGATGCTTCTGGGACCCTGGGCAACATTCAGTCAAGTTCCCACATTTCTGCCACTTTCCCTTGGTTCGCAGGGGCTTGCTGGAGACCAGCTGTGACCTGCCAGAGATACCAGCCCCATCTGGCCAGCGCCCTGGGGCAGCCCCTCTCGCTGTTCTTTCCCGTGCTTGGGCACGTTACGCCTGTTAACAGAGCATTTGTGTGCGGTGGCCGCCATCCAGGGTGAGGCCCCAGCCCTGCCTTTGACCTGCACCTCTGCAGAGCAAGGTCAGGCCTCCTGTGCTTGCACAAATAGAAATTAGGAGGCAATTAGCCCCCCTGCGTGTGTGAATTTCCTTTTGAGGTTTTAGAGGCAGATTTTAGCCAAACACAGCGTCACTAACAATAATAACACTTTCCACTGAGATCCCAGCAGGAGGTCACTGGCATCAGATTTCCAGGAAGCCGGAGGGAAGCCCGAGTGCCAGGAGGGGAGAGGCGTGGGAACGGGCCTGGTGGCACCTGCTTCCCCCACACAGCCACCTCCTTGGAACCCCACACTAGGCTGAGGTCACTTGTCACCAGGGATTGGACGGATTAGGGTCTGGAATCATGTCAGTGGCAGGAGCTTGTTCTTGCTGGCGGCAGGGGTCTGGGGGAAGAGGGCAAAGACAAGAGGCCAAAAGTCCTTGGGTCGAGCCCCAGAGCTGTTCTGTGGCCTTGGATTAGTCCCCTCAGCTCTCTGAGCACGTGTATTAAAAACATGGCCACAGGCCTGGTCTGGCTCCCCCCAGGGCTGCAGGAAGGTGAAATGGGGCAGGCAAGCTCACATGTTGTGAGCAAAACCCATGGCACATCAGCTGTCGCCCGACTCACACAAGAAGTGAAGGAGTGGTTAAGAGTACACAGTCTCAGGGGTCAGACTGCCTGGGTTCAAATCCTGGCTCCATCACTTACTGGCTATGCAGCCTTGAGGAAGTCACAAACCCTCTCTGGGCTTCCCTTTCCTCACCTGTGAAATGAGGATAATATCAGTGCCCACCTCAGAGGGCTAGTGGGAGAATTTAAGAGATTAATACAGGTAAAGTGCTGATATCAGTACCCAAGTCCTCAGGAGAGAGAGGAACCAGGGGTTTCGGGGAGCTCAAGCCTCAGTGGTGCTGACCAAGCGCTCCATGCCAACGGCAGGGCAGAGGCTGGAAGGAGCGAGGGTCGGCCTTCGGGACAGGAGCCCTTGAGACTCCTGAGAGGGGAGCAAGTGACCTCATGGTCACAGCAGGCTGATTGGGGCCTGGGGCAGGAGTGGTTGGGGCCAGACTCATTTGTCCCCTCTTGTCCTCCCGGGGCCCCAGGGAAGCAAGACAGGGCTGTAGGACAGCTGAGCCCAGGAGTCGGAGGAGGACACGAATCCTGGTTTACCCCTCCTGTATGGCCTGGGCAAGTCCCTTAACCTTTCTGAGCCTTGATTTTTCTCATCTGCAAAATGGGAATGATGAGGCATGCTTCATGAGTTGCTGTAAAGATTAAACCAAACGCGTTTGTAAAGCCTTTCTAAGTGTCCTGGCACCCAGTGAGTTCTTGGGGATGCCTATCCCTGTCTGTCCTCCCCTGGGCAGAGCAGGGTCTGGCTCCAAACTTCACCATTGGCTCTAGTGTCTCCTGCAGGGGGCAGGCTGGACATCCATTCATTCTGGGCCTTCCAGTCAGTTCCTCTAGATCACTGAGCCAGGGTTCTAGGCTCGAAGCCCAGCTTGCCCCTTACTGGCGATGTGACTTTTGGGAAGGTGGGTGAAGCTCTCTGCACCTCAGTTTCCTTACCTGTGAAGTGGGGACAGCCGCAGGCCCGCCTTCTCCAATGCGGTGACAAAGGCTGGCCCTGCAGCGCCCCGCTGACCCGCGCGTGCCCTGCCCGTCCGCAGGATCGTGCAGATGCTGCTGCCGGTGACCAGCCGCACGCGCGTGCGCCGTAGCGGCATCAGCCCGCTGCACCTGGCGGCCGAGCGCAACAACGACGAGGTGCTGGAGGCGCTGCTGGGCGCGCGCTTCGATGTGAACGCGCCGCTGGCGCCCGAGCGCGCGCGCCTGTACGAGGACCGCCGCACCTCCGCGCTCTACTTCGCCGTGGTCAACAACAACGTGTACGCCACCGAGCTGCTGCTGCTCGCCGGCGCCGACCCCAACCGCGACCTCATCAGCCCGCTGCTCGTGGCCATCCGCCAGGGCTGCCTGCGCACCATGCAGCTGCTGCTGGACCACGGCGCCAACATCGACGCCTACATCGCCACGCACCCCACCGCCTTCCCCGCCACCATCATGTTCGCCATGAAGTACCTGTCGCTGCTCAAGTTCCTCATGGACCTCGGCTGCGACGGCGAGCCCTGCTTCTCGTGCCTCTACGGCAACGGCCCGCACCCGCCCGCCCCGCAGCGCTCCAGCAGGTTCAACGACGCGCCCGCCAGCGACAAGCCGCCTGGCGTGGTCCAGGTGCGCGGCGGGGAGAGAGCGCCTCGGGGTGGTTCGTACTCTTAGGAAGCAGTGTGGACTAGGGGTTAACGTGCTTTGGCGGGAGTGTGGACAGCTTTGGAGGCTGCGGAGCCTGGTGGTTAACGTGCTTCAGAGGCAGCGTGGGTTAGTGGGCGATGCACTGGGAAAGGCGACTCGTGGTCACTAGCACGCTTTGGAGGCAGCGGAGCCTGGGATTAGCACACGTTAGAGGCAGAAGGTCTTAATGCGACGTATGAACAATTAAATCCTTATTTTGATCCACCGTGTTGAGGAATTTAAGGAACCAACAGTGGAGCAGGGGATTGGTGGGGAAGTCTGCAAAAATGAGGGCCCCATCACCTCCAGCAAACCACACCTGGAATGTGACGTTCAATGAGCGGGACCTCAAAAGGGGCCATGAAAGCAGGCAGGTGTACGGTCAGGTGAGATGCAGGCAGCCAGAGACCCAGAGGCTGTTGTTGCTTTAAAAATCAAAACTTAAAATGAAAAAAAGTTAGAAACACCCATCTCATGGAGATAATTACAATGGCTAATGGCCATGATTTATGGGCCACCTACCGTGTGCAAAAAAGTTTACGCTCATATTACCTTAATTCTCATTTTAAACAGTCCCATTGGAGTTAGCTTTGAATGCCCATTTTATAGACAAGGAAGTTGAGGCTCACAGAAGTGATGTGACTTGTTGAAGTTGCCCATCTTCCACTCTGGGCAGCAGAAGCCTGTGTTGAGAGGGGCCCTGTGTTGAGGGGGGTGGATTTACAGGAAAGGATCCTAGCTTGGGCGTGCCCAGTGTCTGCGCTTGGAAATGTCCCCGGCCTTCCCTGGCCTCAGGTTCCCCACTGCAGGATGAGCTTGCCAAGGTGGTGCCCTTGGTCCTGGGTGCACTGGCATTGGCGTGTGATCTCTTTCAGTTCTGTGAGTTCCTGTCCGCCCCGGAGGTGAGCCGCTGGGCGGGGCCCATAATCGATGTCCTCCTGGACTACGTGGGCAACGTGCAGCTCTGCTCCAGGCTGAAGGAACACATCGACAGCTACGAGGACTGGGCCGTCATAAAGGAGAAGGCAGGTAGGGACAGCTGCTGCTGCTGCTGCTGGCGGGTCGCCCCTGCCTGGCTCAGAGGCACAGGCCTCAGGGAGTGTGACTGTTACTAACATAGTGAGCACCTACTCTGTGCTGTGTGTCTGTGACTCCTTGGATTAGATGAGGAAACCGACCCTCAGAGAGAAAATGCCACCTGGGCCAGAGTCACTGCTAGTTAGTGGCAGAGCTGGGATTCATACCCACATCTGGCTAACCCCAGGGTCTCCACTAAATCTTTCCAGGATGTTGTCAACAGTTCCAGTCTCTGAGGGCATGGAGGAGTATGTCGCCCCTGCTTGGGGGCCCTGAGAGGCGGTGTGGTGGGGTAGGTGAAAGAATGGTAGTCTAGGGCATCTCAAACTGTCAAAGCACCTGGATATCTTGTTAAAAATGTGGCTTCTCTGATTCAGCAAGTCTGGGGCAGGGCCTTAGAGTCTGCATTTTAACAGCTCCCAGCTGGCACCAATGCTGCTGGTCCACAGACCACGCCAGGCTGGGAGACAGGCCCCCTGAGCTCTGGAGCCAGCCTCACCGGGACCTTGCTTGGTGACCATGGGCAGGGCCCCTCCCCATCTGAGCAGAGGTGGCTAGGCAGGCTCATTGTCCAGCCCCTTCCAGCTCCACCTGCCTAAGCTGTCTGCAAGTGGCAGCACCTGGCACAAGGAGGTGGGATTTGGCCACTGTCCCTCTGATGTGTGCGGTGTAGATGGGGCTGCCTGGCTAACTCAGGCCTAGGAGGCCGGAATCCCTGTTAGGCATTCTGGAGCTCACCTGGGCAGGTGAAATGTCAGAAGCAGTCGAACTGGATGCTGCAGGTGACAGAAAGGGACGTCTGTACAGAGGGGTTCCAGCTACCCCAGGGCTTTCTGTGGCTCTGAAGGGCATGGCCCCATCTCGCCAAGTGTCAATTGAGTAGCACAGAGGCTGGCCTGCAGCAGGTGACTGTCATTCCACTGCTGCTCCTGTCCCCAGGTGAGACTGCTGCTTCGGTGCCCCCACCCTCTGTGCCCCAACTCTGACTCACCAAGTTCCTCCTTGATCCCCACACCCTTCGAACCCAAACCTACTGTAGCGTTTTTCATTCTCACAGTTGCCTGGAAAGCACTTGAACTGAGGCCTTTGGCAAAGTTACTGGGGCGGCGACAGAGGGAGGGAGACGTGGACGTGCCCTTTCACGCGGGCGCAGCTCTGGGTGCACAGTAAACCTGTTGGTTGCGGTCACCACGATCCTTGGCCACTAGAGGGTGGAGCGGTCCCTGCCTAGATGGCCCCACCCATCTGTCCCCTCCTCCTTTAGTGTGCGGTAAACATTTGTCAATGGATAGAACAGATCATTCTTCACCAATGCCTATTTTGGCTACTTCAAACTCCACCTTCCACCCTCAGAACGCTCTCCATGCGCTTGTTCATTTAATGGTGTGGCATTGACGCCATTATTCTGGAAAGAAGGGCAGACGGGGCTCAGAGAGGTGGCACTCAGAGCCTGCCGGCTGGCCAGTCACACTTCACGCCTTGCCAAGGGTCTCTCCTGGGACTGGCGCCTGCCCATGGCTCCGTGTCCTCTGCCTCCCAGGAGCCCTGTGTGAGCTCCCAGAGAGGAGGCCTGTCCTGAGCGGACTCCGAGGCAGTGGGAGTGTCAGAAACACACTGACAGGTGCGTGGATGCCTCCCTGGGCTCCAGCTGCCTGGCCCCCTTGCCCTTCCTGCACATCCCCTACTCGCCTGTTCTTCCCCGGGCTGGCTGTGGCTCCCTTGGCTTGGCACTTGCTGTTTCCCCTGCGTGGAATGCCCTTGCGTCCCTTCCTCGCCTGGCAATGTCCTGCCCACTCCTCAGGACCCCACTCAGAGGGCACCACCTGGTGTGCAGCCCTTGCCCAAAGCACCTGGGCAGGCACCTCTGGGCCCCAGCCCAAGCACAGGGGTAGGTGCCTGTGCTTGTTGAATGAATGAATGAATGAGTAGATGCATATGTGAATGACATTCTGTGAGTCAACAAACACTTCCTTGTGCCGGACTCTGTGCCCAGGGTTGAAATAAGTGACCCTATTCCTGCGTGCATCAGTCCCTGCTCCTCCCTCTCCCCAACCCCACCCCCAGCTGAGAAAACTCCACTGCGTGACTCCTGGGGAGGCAGCCAGGTGGGATTCTGGGACGCCCCCACTTACCCTGACTTCTCTGCACAACCAGGATCTCAGAGCTGAATTCCACGCATGGGGGCACTTAGGAGGTCAGATGCTCTGACCCGTCACTGAGGCCGTGTTTAGTGACCCAGGTGGTGTGTGAAGGGGAGGGAGCATGAGATGAAGAGACCCTGGGCAAGGTGTGCCGGGTGACAAACGGGAAGGTGCCTTGCCAGGTCCCTTTGGCTGGCAGGGACTGGGTTACCAGCAGCAGGCAGCCCCTTTCTTACCCAGCCGTGTCAGCGGGGCACCTCTCGTCAGGCAGAGATCACAGATGCACACGCTTTGCTGATTGCAAATGACAAATCAGCATCTCTCTTTCCCTCCTTTTTCCAGAACCTCCAAGACCTCTGGCTCACCTTTGCCGGCTGCGAGTTCGAAAGGCCATTGGGAAATACCGTATAAAACTCCTAGACACATTGCCGCTCCCGGGCAGACTGATTAGATACCTGAAATACGAGAACACCCAGTAACCGGGGCTGCAGGGAGAGAGGTGTGACCCCTCAGACGGTTTTTACTAAGTCTCAGGACGGTAGTGTCCCCAAACCCAAAAGGACCTGGTGACAGACGAGGCTGCAGGCTGCCTCCCTCTCAGCTGGGGCAGCTGCCGGGATTTCGCTGGGTCTCAGGCCAGTGCTCTGGCCAGAGCAGAGAACAGAATGTGTCAAGCAGAAGAATCGTTTGTTTTCAAACTGATGAGTAGATCCCAGACCTTCGGTGCCATTAGGAATGGCAGAAACCTCCATTCCTGGGGCCGAGGGGACGGGGCAGAACTTGAGGTGGTCTGGGGAGGTGGGGGCCAGCGGGGACCTCCCCCATCCCTGGCTTCAGAGCATTCCCCGAGCACACCCCCTTGCTTCTGCTCTTTCCCTCCAAAGATGAAGAGGAGGACGTGGCCCTGGCGGGGGGAGGGAGACCCTGGGGGCTTCCTTAAGTACAATAAACGTTACACACATGTCGCCCCGCCTGGCCAAGTCCCCTCTCCCCAGACTCCCCAAGGCCTGAGGTGCTCAGAAGTGCTGCCCCTGGCAGTAGTGGGGGTGGCGTGGGCTGGGTGGAGGGAGACAGGGCACAGGGGCCCCTGAACGAGTCACTTTGTGTAGGTTTTTGAACGACCCAAGAGGGTGTGTCGTCACTTCACCAGGAGAGACCTGATGACCCAGTGGACTTTCTTCTCCTGGCTTAATCACCATGGAAACGGGAACTTCATCACAAACAGGTGCTCGGTGCCACAAGTCTCCCAACACCCGGGATTGTCTTATACACTCGTTCCTGCCACTCTGTTTTCACACCATGCTCACCCCTGTTTTGCTATGAAAGTTGAGATACTAGGGGGAAAGTCTAAATACCGCTTTGGGCAGCAGTGCTGGCATGGTGGCCGTGGTCGGCCCTTGCAAAGGCACCAACCCTGGGTGTGCGCCATGCCCTGGGCCTCATGTGGCCCTGTGGGCTGAGCAGGGCAGAGCTGAGGCCAGCCCCTGCCGTGGCATTCTCTCGTGGTCTCTCCGGGTCCCCTGGGCTGAGACCTAGCATGCCCTGTTTCGATGGAAGCTGCCAACTCAACAGCGTTCGCCTCTTGAGCATGATCGTAGCTGCTGGGATCCGGGCGGCTCTGCCGCAGCACTAGGGCAGCACCCCTAGCCGAGAGCCTGCGCCAGGCCCGGCGCCAGGGTCTGGTGGAGACTTGAGGTCAAAGGTGATCTCTGGCTTTTGGAAAGGAAGCAGCTGGTTGGGTGGGAGGAGCCCTAGTTCCAGGCCTGGCTCTGCCATTGCTTACTCCTCTGGGGCCTCAGTTTCCTCATCTGTACAATGAGACGTGGTGGCGCCTGGTGACCTTTCCGGCTCTGACACACTGGGTTTCTGTGGAGTCGAGGAAAAGTCTCCAAGCAGCACCTTCCAGCCACAGATCAGAGGGGGCTCAGCCATTCTAGCCCAGTTCTTCATGGTACACATGAGAAACCCGCCCAGAGAGGGGAAGGGACTTGCCTGGGCACACACAGCAAGGTTCCTGGGTGTCCCTGGGATTCCAGGTCAACAGCGCTTGGCCACCGTCCCACGCTGCCTTGCTGTAGATCCCACAGAGCCTAGAGGGGTCCTAAAGAAATCCCAAAGGGAACCCGCATCCCCTCCCCTGCCCCCCGGGGTCGCTCAACCCCAAGGGCTGGGGGGAATCCACCAGGTTCAGGTCACGGGGAAGACCCTGACTGAGGAATGTCTTTGCTGAGCCGGCAGCCAGGGGAGAGCGTTTTAATCTTGGGTGACTGCTGATCAAAAGTGACCGGAAGGGTGGCAGGTGAGGATGGGGTAAGGCAGACAGGCCAGTTTGTGAGTTGTTTGGGGTGCATGTGGGCTGGGGGTAGATATGAGGCAAGCCCTTAAACTACAGCATTTTGCAGGCCACTGTCCATCCCAGAGAGTTCTAACAGACAGCAGCTGCAAACCCCTTCCGTGGGCAGGCAGCTGGGTGGAGGTGGAGGGGAGGGGGCTCGGCCACTGCCTTCAGCATCGTCACCTGGGATGCGCTTAGAATATTTGGGTCCTTAGAATATTGGTGTGCGTGTGTCCACACCAGTTGGCCAGTTGGTCATAGCACTGGTCAGGACCCCTTCCCACCCAGTGCTCCGCGCAGCTGTGGACTTCTTAGGTCCTGTCCCCACCTCCCCACAACCCAGCCGCTGATGGGTTAATGCCTGGCCCAGGGCCTGCTCCAGTGGGTCAGTTCTCACTGGTCAGTGCTCAAGTCGTGCTGTTTGTCACATGTTTTGACCATTGCTCCTGTTGAGAGGACTTAGCCATCTCCCTCCGCAGAAGCCACCATCCCCCACACCCCCTAGGAGGGTCTCCGGCCTCAGAGAAGCCTCTCGGCACCGCAGAACACCCCGGCCCTGCAGGCTCCCGGCACCCAGAACACCGCGGCCCTGAGGCCCGGCAGAGGCTCTGTCTCACGGGCAGGAGCCTGTGTGACCCAGTGGTGGGAGCTGCGGAGGCGGCTCAGTGGGGAGGTCCTGGGCTGGCTCTGGGCTTCACTGTGAACCAGCACAACTCACTTTTGGTTAGGGGAGTATCTGCCGCTGTAACTGCGGCTGCTCTTTGCTTTTTTTTTTTTTAAATACTGAAGCTTTCCTAGATGTGTGTTTCTCCCCCAACTTGCTGCCACATGGGGGAATCATGGTACCGTGGGCTTCTGTTGGGTCTTGTCCTACTAAAGGCTTCTACTTCCTGATTGTGGAATGAGTGGATCTGCAGGTATCACCTGGGAAGGTTGAGCGGAGTGGGGCAGTGGGTGGGGTCACAGCAGAGGGCCCACGCACGGCAGCCCAGGTGGCACCCCAAGAGAATGTGTCTCCCAGAGCTTGCCTCCTTCTTTAGGGAGTGTGGTTGGCTGGATGCCCAGGCACCTGTTCCCATGGACAGCACGGTCCATAAACATTAAAATACCGGTGTGGCAGTACCAGATAACTGCAGGAGGTCACTTGGTGGTGCTTTTGAGCATCGATGCGGTACAGTGTACCAGGCACTCACATGGGCCTCACAACAAGCTACACGGTGGGTCTATAACCAATCACATAGCTCAGATGAGGAAATTTCAGCACAGAGAGGTTATGTAACTTGCCCAAGATCACACAGCTGATGGGTGGCAGGGTAAGGATGTGAGCTTTGAGCCTCCTCCTGTACAGTTCTGTAGCTCTGAAGTCTTCTGAGGCCATCGGACACAAATCGCTGGAAACCCCCTGGTTTCCCAGTGAGTGGGCTGCCCCTCTAGTGGACGACCTGCTCTGGGGGGATCTGGGAGTAAAACAAGGCAGGGCAGGAAGGGCCCTTGGCAACCACTGGAGCCTACGTTAGGAAGGGTCAGAGCCATGTCTGGGCCCTGAAGGAGGGAGCCTGCGACCTGTGGAGCCTGCACTTGCCTGGGGTGCAGAAGAGGGAGATGCATCTGTGTGCTCTCCTAATCTGTGGCAGTCCCCCATTTGACAGAGGAGGAGACCAAGGCGCAGAGGGGAGATTAACTCGTCCCACATCACGCTGCTGGTTGGAGCGCCAGAGACTCCAGCCAGGGCTGGCCCCTGCACCAGTCTTCGTTGTGGGAACTGTGTTTCGATAAAATGAGCAGCCGGGGACCCCGGCAGGCCGCCCTCTGCCAGCCAGGGAGCCCCGGCCCCGGCAGCAGAGCAACCCGGCTGGCGTGCAGGTGGAGGCCCCTCCGGTGGCTTTGCCAGTTGCGCACTGTCAGGACAAAACCTAGGGCCAGTCCCCGCCACCTGTGCCCGCCTCTGCATGGGCACAGGCCAAAGCCTCATCATTCCCTTGCCGGGGGGGGTGTGCCAGGCCTGCCCGAGGAGAGGGCCGTCCTCGGGTAACCGGGAATCTGAATTAGCTAGAGATTCTTGCTTTGTGTGGGGTTTTTAAATATTATTTTTATTTTTTTTATTAATCTTTGTCTGGGGAACATAGAACCAAAGACTATGCTTAAGAGAGGAACAATTTGGTCAGGACATCTGTTTTGTCCTCAGAGACTGAACTCCGGTTTGGCCTGATTTTCCGCCTGGCCAGAGGTGGCGGGACCACCTTGGCACAGGTCTGCTCTGAAGCCGTAAGCAGGTGGGGCGAGGCGGCCCTGAGACAAGGGTCCAACCCCGCATCACCCCTCCTCCCCTGGCTCCAGCTCCCAGTCTCCGGAGCAGTTTGGCCCCCCTGGGTCCTTCCCTGGGGGCTCCCCTCTCCCCTCCCCACCGTCCTTCCTTTGGACTGAGCCCTTGGCCCCCAGCGCTCCTTCCCAGACATCTCAGAGGCTTCGGCCACTCCTGGCCTCCCCCGGACCAGCCACCGCCGTGAGCAGCCCTCAGCCTGCCACAGCCAGTGCTACCTCAGGCCCAGGCACCATTCAACCTCAGGACACCCAAGATGTGGAAACTGTAAAAGAAATGTCTTTATTCATTTAACCTTCTTAATATTTACAAACAACAAAAACAACAACTGAGATTGGCTCATACAGTGGGTGGCAGATGAACAGGTGTGTAACTGGCTTCTGGGGTGGCTGGCAGGCAAGGGCCCAGTCCCACTGCCCGTGGTCTGCGCAGGGACAGCAGGGGGGCTGCTGGGCTCTGGCCTGGTTGGACGGGGCCCGCCAAGCCCAGCCCCATAGCTCCCAAGGCTGCAAGGGTGAGGAGCCCCGGCCCCAGTCCTGCCCGCCTCCCCACACACAAAGGGAAGGGGCGTTGGGAATGCCCAGGAAGCCACGCCGCTGCCCAGCCCCTCCTCGCAGGAGAGCGCCTGGAGCCCCCGACAGCCCTGCAGGCTGGAGGTGGGGCCGAGGCCCTCGGGCCCTGCTAGAGGTAGCCGAAGACGTTGAAGATGGGCGGGGCCATGGCCGGCTTGGTGGGGATGGGCTTCAGCACCACGGGCCTGCACACCTGCCCCAGGCTGTCCACATCCTTGCAGAAGTGGGCCAGCTCCCCGGGGAAGGCTGGGCTTTTCCTCCACAGGCCCAGGCTGGGGACAGGGCTCTGAGGCAGGGCCCCCGGGAGGCCCGGGTAGATGGGCTGTCCATGGTACTGCAAGGGGCAGCAGCTCCAGGCACTGCCACGGCCCACCAGGGACACGCCAGGCATCTTGAGCGGCTCCTTTTCGGCCAGGGCCCTTGGGGACATGGGTACCAGGGCAGCCTCAGGCCCCAAGGGCTCCAAGCCCTTGCAATTTTTCTTTCCCTCATAGGGAGGTCCCTCCCTGGGGCCCAGTCCCACCTCCAGCCCCATGGGGTAGCTGTGGGTGGGCCTCGGCTCTTCCCAGAAGGAAGCGGGCAGCTGTCTTTTCCTCATGGGCACCTGGCCAGGCCTGGCGGCTTCTGGACTCTGCCCCTGCAGGACCTGCTCCTTAGAAAGACATTCGTTGCTGTAGGGATTCCCCAGGGCCTTCTCCTTGCAGCCCCCACCCCCGCCGGGGCTGGACTCGGGGCCCGGATCGAGCAGCAGCCTCCCGGGCCGGTCCTCGGGCCCTCTTTTCAGGTGGGGCTCAGCCGCTCTGCCGGGCAGGCCCCTCGGGAGCCGGGAGTACTTCTGGGAGAAGCGCTTGAGCTGCTTCTGCAGGTACTTGCGGTGGTCCACGGAGCGGCGGCAGGGCGCGGACTTGTCCAGGGCTGCCTTGATGTCGCTGGACGCCAGGTTCACGAAGTTCAGCAGCATCTTCACATCACTGTCGGATGCCATCACCAGGGGGCCACTGCACAGGGCTTTCCATGAAGAGGGCGGGTTCTGCTGGTGGCCGACAGCTCCAGGGAAGGGCACCGACCTGACCTGGGGGCGCAACAGGCTGTTGGAATCTCTCCGGGAAACCGCACCCAGCCTCCCCAAAGGCCACACCACCTGGCTGCAAACAGTGTCCCCAACCCCAGCAACCCTCAGCCCTGGACGGAGCCCTGGGCGTGGGACACCTGTGCAGGTCACCGAGCATTTCCCCAGTATCTGGAGGGAACAGGCACTAACAGAGCCTCATCCAGCCCCCTTGGGTCTGTTGCCCTCTCCTCGCAGCTGAGGCTCAGAGAGGTGAAGCAACTTGCCCACGGTGACCCAGCTACAAGTGGCATTGCTGGGGCTGGAGCACAAGCCCCCGTGCTCCCAGCCTGCGTGTGTCCCACACACCACGCTGCCAGCGTGCACAACTTGCCAGCGAGGTTTTTATTTTCTGAGCCGAGGCAACCGCTCCACTTTAAAGCAAGGCCAAGCCCCCTTCCTTCCTGGTGGTGGCCTCCCCCTCCCACCACCCCCGCCCCCAGTCCGAGGAGCATCAGCCCCCCTCCTCAGCCCCCACGCTCCACCCCCAGCTCTCACGCAGGACCAGGCAGGACCCCTGTCTGGCACTTAATCGGGACCTGCCTTGCGGGCTGGTCTCAGGCTGCGGGCAGCAGGGACTCCCCTGAGGAAGCATCTGCAGCAATTTCATGCCTCCTCCGCCGCCACCCACAGCACCTCGCCCCTCCCCCAGACCCCCGCCTGCCCCACGCCCCCACCCAGGCAGGCCAGAGCCGCTGGGCCTCCACACTGACCGAAGGTGCGGGCCCCGGGCCCGCCAACGTGGCCCGGCAGGTTCCCCACCGCAGACCTGGGACAGGCCCGGCGCGGCGGGCCGCGCTCCGTCCGGCTGGAAGCGGTTGTGCAGCCCTTGAGTGGGCTGAATGGAGGACGACTCCCCGGAGCTGGGGGGCCCCTCAGGCCAATCAGGAGCGCCTCTCCAGATACAAAGCATCCCAATCAGGCGGCGGCGCCCCGTTCCCACATTCTTTGCTGTCACAAATTGTCACCATGGGGACCATCACAAAAAAGACAGCTCCCAAATGCAATCATTTCCCGGTAAATTTCTACCCTTCAGCCCCACTCCCCTCGGCCTCCACGCCCCTCCTCCCCTTGACCTCGGTTCCCTGGTTTCTCAAGGGGGTGGGGAGAGTGTGTGTGTGTGTGTGTGTGTGTGTGTGTGTTTAAAACGTCCAGGATTGAGGAGGGGCCGGGCCCAGCAGAGACTCCGGCCTGCGGCTGCCATGCTCCAGTGCAGACAGACAATCGGACCGGGTAAGCCGGGGCGGGCTGCTTTTCCCGCTGTCCTTGAGTGTTGAGTGGCTCTCTCTCTCTGTCTCGCTGTCTCTCTCTCCTTCTCTTTCTCTCTCTCCCCACCACCCTCCCCCCGGGATCCCCCAGGGATCGGGCACAGAAGGCCTGCCAGGTCGGGAGGTCCACTGATGTCTGTCGGGAAAGGTAGCCGAGGACGGGCTCTAACGAGGTGCTGGGATATCCATGGGAAGGGAGCCGGAGCCCTCAGGAATCTTGTCTTTATGTTTGCTTCCTCAATTGAGCTGCACAAAGCCTGAATTGCCCATTCAGCGCGGCCGGACAAAAGGTTGGCGTTGCACGGTCCCCTTGCATTTGTAGTCAAACAGTTAGGGACTTAAATCGAGTCGTCATGATGGAGAAAGAGGTGGACAAAGCCCATAGAATTGCCATCAGCAAACATTTTCCTGTGTCATATTAGCCAGTCTCCATGGCACCCCCTGGCCTGGGGACAATGGCACAAGTTTGCACACTTGGCTACTGTCACCGTGCCAACGCCGGCAGGGCTGCAAGCAGGGCCGCTCTGAGCGAGCAAGGAGCCCAGAGCTGGCCCTGGGCTGGCCCTGCCCACCACTGGCCAGAGGGAAGGTGAGGCCGAAGGCCAGGGAGGCTGCCTGGGAAATGCTAATGGCCGCGCCACCACCGTGCCAGCCAGCTCGTGGCCGGTTCACGCCTCTCGCCTTTCTGCCCAGGCCCGGCCTCCTCCTCTCCCTCCCCTTCCTTTCCTGTTTCCCTCTCTTCTGCTGCCTTTTCCTCCTGCCTCCCCGTCAGCCAAATGGCTGGTGGTCTGTGCACCCACCCACACCTCTGTGCCCCATCCTGAAATGCCAAGGGCCCCCCTCCTGAGTCTGCCCACCCAGACTGGGAGCCCTGGCAGGGCAGGGCTGGGGCCTCACCAGGAGTGACGGGCTCACTCTTCCCACTGGCCAACAGGTAGGTGTTATCAGGACGAGGCACCCGCCCACAGTGGCCTGAAGCCAAGCCAAGTCCCTTCCGGCCTGAGGGCCCCTACAGGCAAAACCAACAGTTTGGAGGAGGTGGCCCTGTGCTGACAGGCTGTGACGCAATTTCGGCCCTGAAGAGCCAGTGCAGCATTTTCCATGCCCCTTTCCTGCCGCGGGGGTGAGGGCCGTGAGGATTGCGATGGAGGCACCGTCGGTGCAGAGCACCCTGGCGTGTTGGCCGCCACGCGCTCTGGAGAGCTGCCCCTGTGTGCAGCAGCCTCCGCATGGGCGACAGCTAAACCTTCGTTGTTGTAAATGCCAGAGACTGGGGGGTTCTATGTCTCTGTGGCACCTCCCAGCCCACCTGGCGCACGCTGCTGGCCCACGGTCACCAGGGTGGGCTCCTGCCCGTTTCCCCCCATGGCTCCCTGCTGCCTACTGCCTGAGGCCGGTGGGCACAGCCTGGCATTGGAATCCCTCCGGCATGCGGCACCCGGCACCCCTCTCTTAGCTGCCTGCTCCCCGGCGCTCTGCTCATCCCCTGCGGGCCTTCTGTGCGCTGCGTTTGGGCTGTGCCGGTCCCACTCTCTGCAACATGCCTCTTCTAAAGGCATCGAGCCACTCTGCTCCGATCTCGGCTTCCTCGAGACGCCATCGCACCTGCGGTTGTGTCACCCACTCTGGCACCCCGCTCATGGTGTCCCCTCCGACAGGCCGGTGGGCTCCATGGGAGTCAAGCTGATGTCTTTAAAGTCTTGCCGTAGCTCGTAGCATGGGCTCTTCTTTCACCAAACGCTTTTTGAGTTAAGAAGGAAGAGGAGGGAAGAGAAGAAGAAAGGGGAGAGAAAAACGGGATGGAGAAAGCTGACACTTGTTGGGCACCCTCTGTGTGCCAAGAGCCACGTTCGATGATCTCACAGGGAAGACCCGGCCACACCCTCTGGACAGCTCCGTGACAGTGGTGGTGTTGCCACTTGCGAATGAGGAAAGTGAGTTACCTTCCCAAGGCCGCACGGCTAATCACTAGCAGAACCGGAACTCGAAGCCAGGCCGCCGGTGTGCAGAGCCTGTGCGGGACTCGCCACCCCACGTCGCTGCCTTGAGCTCCGGCTGAGGCCAGACGCTGCCCCAGCGCCTTCGGCTCTGAAGGCCTCGAAGACCAGATTTTCTACGCAAGTCCTGGGCTCTGCTCTTCTTTCCCAAGGTCAGGGCGTGACTGTCAACTTCCGACTCAGGAATTTGGGAGCTGCAGCTTCAGGAGGTCGGGAGAGAGGGTCTTACTGGCCCAAGGTACAGTGGCCTGAGAACCTGATCTAGCCGCACTGACGCCACACCCAGGCCAGGTTTCCGGGGCTGCCTCTGACCCACGGTGGGGGGTGGGAGAGCCTCCTCCAAGTTTTTCCGACAGGCCATACAGACAGGTGGAACGACAGCTGTAACAATAATTTTGCCTCCCTCTAGAAGGCCCTTTCCTAGTAGTTCTTTCATTATGGTCCTATGTCTGGGTGGGGAGGGAATTATTTTCCCTATTTGCAGTTGGTGACACACCCATAGAAGCCTCAAACCTCTGATTCTTGGGCCCAACTAGGCCATCCCTGTCTTGGCATTCTTCAAGACCCAGCTCCAACATCCCCTCCTCCAGGAAGCCTTCCACCAACTCCCAACATTATTAGTGACACCCTCTCCCATCCCTATGTTCATAGAATCAAAGATGAAGTCTAACCTCCTTAGACAAACACAGAAGGCCCTTTGTAATCTGACCCCCTACCAGAACCTGGCACAGAGTAGCTTCTTACTAAATGTTCTATGAATTAGATACTTTGTCCCTTCCTCTGAACTATGGACTACAAACAGCTGCTTCCTGGCTTGGGTTTTTCGTTTATTGTTTGCCCCCAAACCCCTCCCCCACCCGAGGTGAGCTCCAGGAGAGAAGAGAGCTTGTCCTCAGGTTCTTCTCTGTATCTCCAGTGACCAGAATGGTCCCAGCCAGAGTGGGCCTCAGTGAGAGACCCTGTGGTGCTGTGGCTGTACTTGAGGAGGAGTTGTCTGTGATCCTACAGAACTGTGGCACTTGAAAGCTAGACACACCCTTTCACGACCCAGTCGCCCTGCACCGGAGCAGGGGTTCCATGAAGCTCTCTGAAAGGCGAGTGGGCTGTGCCGACTAGAACTGGATTCGGATGGGCTGGGGCGGCTACCTCCCCTTCCCGCCCAGCTGTTGCTGCCGGGGACCTCCGAGATCCAGCTGTGCTGACCCTGCCTCAAGTTCGTCAGACCATCCAGCCTCAGGTACCTGCTGCTTCACCTCGACCCACCCAGCACCTACCACGTGCCAGGGACCAGAGGGTGTGGAGGTGGCGTCCCTGAGTCACCTCGATGACTAAACAGCCATCGTACACCCACGCATCAGTGAAGCAGAACAGCATCCTAACAAACCGTCATCCAGAACCTCTGGGTGTCAACAGACACGACCCACTTCCAGGATTTAGGAACTGCAAGTGAGAAGAGGCAGTTGGCAGGGACATTCGCAGGCCAAGCCCGAGGGGACCCACGGAGGTCATCTGGGGCAACAGGTTCTCAAATTGCTTTTAAGTGGAGAAACCCGTGTAAAAATGTTTGGAAATCCAACGTGTAAAACTGTGACAGCAAAGTGCTGTGAGTGCAAATTTATTTTGCACATTCAAATGCACGCGTACTACTTATTTTGCAAACAGTGGATTAGGACAAGGAGCCTGTTTTGACGACATCAGCCTTTGAAATCAGGAGTAATGGATTATGGTCTCACATCAGCCACACTTTGTTTTGGTTGCAGAACATTTACAAGTCTTGATTTATAGACATAAGTAGCTGAAATGATAGTTTTTTTCAAAGTTTATCTTGTGATCTTAGGACAGTCATCAACGAAAAGGAATCTCGGGAGAAGCTTTATTACCTGGTCCCCAGAGGGGTTCACCTGGCCCCCGAGTTGGCCGGTCGCAGCCCAGTGTAACAGCCTGTGAGCTAAAATGCATTTGAATGTGCAGCTGTTCGTGGATATAGTTTTTAGAACGCAATGTTTTAAATTGCCAAAAATAAATTTTAAAGGAGACTTAACATTCTCTGACCTCTACAGAAAATTCAGTTCCAAAAGATGGGCCAACTTCTCGTTTCAGAGATGGAGAAAGAGAGGCCCACAGAGGGGCAGTGATTCACCCAGGGGGGCAGAGCCAGGTGGAAGGAGGACCCAGGTGGAAGCTCTGTTCTGCCGGCCACCCTGCGCGCACACTCACACCTGATCATAATAATGTAAAATCCTACTTGATCGAAGCACATGACGTACATTGTCACCTGTTCTTCCCGGGGGCCGTGATTGCTCTCTGTAATGGATAAGGAGACAGAGGCACAAAAGGGCTAGGAAACTTGCCCAGGGCCCCACGGTCAGTAAATGACAGAGCTGGGACAGGGATGATCCTGAGATGCTGCTCCTCTGACACCTGTGAGCCCACACAGGGGCCTGACTCCCTCCCAGGGGCTTTGCTGGCCCACGGCTGCAGACTCATCCCAGCCACCACGGCCCTGGCGAATTAGGCCCAACAACCCCACTCCCCGACTCAGGGAATGTACAAAAGCTGCATGAGGGACACGGTGGCCCGGCCAGAGCCTCTGTGGACGTGAGATGCAGACATCGCAAGATGATTTATGTAACTCCCTTACATAATGGCACTACAACCAGCCCGGGGCCTGCCGTCAGCCGTAATCACAGCAGACATGCTTCCTGGGAACCGGAGGCCTCAAACCCCTTTGGCTGCCGGCCGAGGGCGTCCTGCCCTGACAGCCAGGGCCAAGCACCGGCGTGGCCGTGCCCTCAGAGGAGGCAGAGACCTAGTGGTGTCCTGGATGCAGCCCAACTGCAGTGACAGAGACGACTGTCAGTGTGATCAAGTCCCATGCTGGAAGTGGTTTCAGCCACATGATTGTACCACTACAGGGAGACTGGCTGTGAGGATGAGATCTTTGCCCTCTGCCCCTGCCTGCATGTGTGATGTTGGCCCAGTCACTCACCCTCTCTCTGGGCCTCAGTGTCCTGGTTGAATCACATCAGCAATTCTTGGACTCCATGCTGCACACATGGATATTTTTGTGACACTGGTGTGTCACAAGACAGTGTCACTTATAAGAGTCCCAAACTTGGCCAATGATTTGCTTTTCCTGATATAAATCAGAGCAGATTCAACATAATGAAATCGGGTAAACTCGCTTGCGCTTCACTGTGCTTTCCTGAAAGGGGTGTGAGTGGACGGGGTTAGGACCCCAGCCCCAGGAAGAGAGGGCAGCTCAGCGCATCTTTGCCATGGGGTCTCGGGAGGGCCAGGGCGCGGGCGAAGGATGACATGTTGCATGAGGACGGTGCGAGCAGACCGCTGAGTCTTGCTCCCGGTCCTAGGGGAAAAGCGTTCGGTCTTTCAGCACGGGGTGCGTATGACGGCTAACGCTGTGGGACTTTTGTAGCTGCTCTTTATCGAGTTGAGGATATTTTCATCTATTCCTAATTTTCTGGGAGTTTTTGTCATGAATGGGTGTTGAACTTTGCCAAGTGCTTTTTCTGCATCGGTTTATATGAGTGTGTGGTTTTTCTTGGTTAGTCTATTAAAAATTTTTATTGTGCTAAGATATATGTAACGTCTTAAAATTTACCATTTTAGCCATTTTCAGTGTACAGAGCAATGGCACCAAGTACACTATCGTTGTTGGGCAGCCAGCACCACCGTCTACATCCGGAGCTCTTTTATCATCCCGCGGCGAAGCTCGGTACCCGTTAAAGAATAACGCCCCCCATCCTGCCTTCCCCCGAGCCCTGGTAACACCGTTCTACTTCCTGTCTCTATGGATTTGACTGCTCCAGGTACCTCATATACATGGAATCATGCACTCTTTGTCCTTCTGTGTCTGGCTTATTTCACTTAGCATGTCTTCAAGGTCCATCCGTGTCGTAGCAGGTGTCAGAAGCTACTGCCCTTTTAAGGCTGAATAATATCCATTGCATGTATGTACTGCGTTTTGTTTATCCATTCACCTGTCTATGAACACTGGGCTGTCTCCTTCGTTAGCCTATTGGCAGGGCGGATTACATTGATTTTCAAATACCAGACCAGCCTTGGGTTCCTGGAGATAAACTCCCTTTGGTATGGTGTATAATTCTTTTCACATATTGCTTAATTCAATTTGCTAATATTTTATTGAAGATTTTTTACAATGTTTTCCTATGTTTGGGAGAGGTATTGATCTACAGCTTTCTTTCTTTTGGTATTGTTCTTGTCTAGTTTTGGCATCAGGATAATACTGGTCTCATAAAATGTATTCAGAAGTGTTGCCTCCTTCTTCTCCAAAAGAGATTGTGTAGAATTGGTGCTGATTCTTCCTTAAAGGTTTAGTAGCTTTCTCTGATGAAACCACCTGGGCCTGGAGATTTGTTTTCCTGGAGGTTTTAAACTACAAATTCAATTTTTAAAAAATAGTTCCAGGGCAACTGAGATTCTCTATTTCATATTGGATGAGTTTTGATAGTTTGTGATCTTTGAGGAATTGATCTATTTCATCTACACTGTCAAATTTGTGTACGTAGAGTTGTTCATGGTATTGCCTTACCTTTGTAATGCCTGCCAGATCTGCAGTGCTAGCCCACTGTCATTTCTGATTCTGTAATCTGTGTCTTCCCTCTTTTTCATCAATCTGGCAAGAAGTTTGTTAATTTCATTGATCTTTTCAAAGAATCAGCTTTTTTTTTTCATTGATTTTTCTATTTTTCTGTTCTCAATTTCATTGACTTCTGCTTTTTTGCTTTACTGTTTCCTTTCTTCTTCTTGCTTTGGGTTTATTGTACTTTTCTTTTTTTGGTTTCCTAAGGTGGTGGCTTTGATATTGGTTGAGACCTTCTTTGTATTTTAATGTAGGCCTTTTAGTGCTATAAAATTTCCTCTTAGCACAGCTTTATCCACATCTCGCTGATTGTAACATGCCGGGCTTGCATCTTCATTTGGCTCAGTATGTTTTTGTTATTCCCTTGAGACATCCTCTTTGATGTATGGACTATTTAGAAGCACATTGTTTTAACTTTCAACTGTTTGGAGATTTGGGGGCTATCACTCTGTTAGTGATTTCTAGTTTGATTTCATTATGGGCAGGGAAGTTGAATTCTTTTAAATTAGTTGAGGTTTGTGTTATCACCCAGAACATGATTTATTTTGGCAAGTGTGCCATGGACACTTGAAACGAATGTGTAATGCTCCACAGATCAGTTCTAAAGCATTTAACGAGCACCTACTATGTGCAGGACATTCTCTGAGGTGCTGGGGATATCGAAATGAATAAGACACCTGTGCTATCAACCTAGTAATTAGTTTATCAGCCTCTTAGTAGATGCTGGGTGATATTCTGAAAACTTCATCTGCATTAACCTTCATAATGAGGTGAGTGTTGCTATCATCCCCACACTACAAATGCAGACACTGAGGCACAGATTGACCAAGTGACTTGCCCAAGACCCCACAGCCAGGAGGGGCAAAGCAGGAGCCCAACCCCAGGTGATTATCATAGTTTATGACTAAACATCACAGTCAGTAAGCTCTGACCTCCCACTCCTCACCCTCAAAGTGAAGCTAATACTAGTTCCCTGGCGGGGTTGACAGTGAGGATTACGAGACCACCATGAAAAAGAAAAGATCACCTGGTCCACAGTCAGTGCCCCTCCCTCACCTTCATCTCTGCTCCGGGATAGAAACAAATCCTGCCCAGGTGAAGCCAGCCTGGGCACGTGTCCCCACAAAGAGGGGTTGGTGGGACAGAAATGACATGGCAGCAGTGTCTTTGTGCCCCATGGGCCGTCCCAAATGGGCCACTGCCCCACATTTGCACCACTGTTCTATACCACCCCTGCCCCTCCTCACGGCCATCACCTTGACTGTGTCCTCAG
Source organism: Eulemur rufifrons (assembly GCF_041146395.1). NCBI lineage: Eukaryota > Metazoa > Chordata > Mammalia > Primates > Lemuridae > Eulemur > Eulemur rufifrons. Next base: position 116,663,919 of record NC_090984.1, on the reverse strand, counting down.
CACCTTCCTGATGCGCCTCTTCACTCCACCCAGGCACCAGCTGGGAATGAAAAGTCCGTTTAATCTCAACTGCCACCTTGGATTTGATTGGTGATGGCTGGCAGGTGCCCCATGGAAAGATTCTGAGGCCCTGGCAGGGCTCAACAGTTGGAATGCTCTGATCAACTAGTGATGTCTTCCCTGGGGGAGGAGGGAGATGCAGCCAGCTGTGTGCCAGGTGTCCCTGCACCCAGTTCAAGCTCACACACCGAATCCTCCAACGGCACTGTAGGGTTCCTCTTAGTCAACCCATTGTTCAGAGGAGGAGACTGAGGCATGGAGTGATTTGCCCGAGTTCACCCAGCTAGGAATGGCAGGCCTGAGGGCTGAGCCCAGGGAGCTCAGGGAACTGCTCCACTCTGGCCATCTGCCAGCCTGGTGGAGATGCACCAGCCCACGGAACAGTCGGGAATGTCATCTACAAACTTTGTAGGCATGCCTGAGTCACCCCTCAAGGGCCCCATCATCTCAGCCAACACGTCTGGAGAGTAGATGTGCCAGATAAACTGAGGCAGCATGGGACAGTGGATAAGAGATGGGTTCTGGGGTTTGCAGGACCTGGCCTCTCCACGTGGCTTCTGGCTTCCCCACAGCATGGCGGCTGGGCTCAGTGCAAGCATCTCAAGACACAGGAAGTGGGAACTACCAGTTTCTTATGACCACGGCCCGGGAACTGGCACCACGTCACTCTCATAGTATTGTCTTGGTCCAGCAGTCACCGAGCCCAGATTCCAGAGGAAGGGACACAGACCCTGCCTGTCAATGGGAGGAGGGAGTGTCAAAGGACTTTGGAGTAGTGTTTTAAGACTGCCACAGTCTGTGACCTCGGGCAAGTGGCTCAGTCTCTTGGGATCCCAGTTTCCTCATCTGTATAATGGGCGAGGTGGTATCCACTTCACAGGGTTGCTGAATGAGGTGATACCCATAAAAGCCGAGCTCTCAGTAAAGTGCAAAAGCATGACTTGAACCCAGACCCTCATGGCTCCACAGTCGGCACCCATGGTACCACCCACACATCAAGTTGGACATGTGCACTGTTTCTTCAAGGCCTGGGACAACGCTGGGAGGACAGTTTGGCTGCGAAGTCCAGTTAGGAAGTGGGCGAGCCTTTCCACACATTTATTCAACCACTGGTTATTGAGCACCTACTATGTACCAGCACTTTCTGGGGTTGCGGCCTTGATCAAAGAAAAGACCCCTGCCTGGGGGAGTTGTCCACTCTAACCCTACGTTTGGAGGGTGAAGCAGCTTCCAGGCCCTTGGCTCTGGGAGCAGCAGCTCGGCCTTGTCTCAACCCATTCCCTGCTGGCTGGACAGGACCAAGGCCAGGTAGGAGCAGGGCTCAGCAGTGCTTGATAGACAGACGGATGGATGGGGAGATGGCTGCGTGGGTGGATGGAAGGATGGGTGGGTGGATGTAGGGATGGATAAAAGGATGAATGTGTAGATGGGACGGAGGATGAATGGATGGGGAGATGAGTGGGTAGATGGATGGAGGGATGGACGGATGGGTGGATGGATGGATGGGTGGATAGATGGATGGAGGGATGGATGGATGGATGGATGGGTGAGTGGATGAAGGGAGGGATGGATGGATGGGTGGGTGGGTGGATGGATGGAGGGAGGGTTGGATAGATGGATAGATGGATGGTTAAAAGGATGGATGTGTGGATGGGTGGATAGATGGATGGATGGAGGGATGGAGGGATGGGTGGATGAATGAGTGGGTGGGTGGACAGATGGATGGATGGAGGGATGGGTGGATGGATGGGTGGGTGGATGGAGGGAGGGATGGATGGATGGATGGGTGGGTGGGTGGATGGAGGGATGGACGGATGGGTGGATAGATGGATGGATGGATAGATGGATGGATGGAGGGATGGGTGGATGGATGGGTGGGTGGATGGAGGGAGGGATGGATGGATGGATGGGTGGGTGGGTGGATGGAGGGAGGGATGAATAGATGGATGGATAAAAGGATGGATGTGTAGGTGGGTGGGAGGATGAATGAATGGAGAGATGAGTGGGTGTATGTATGGATGGATGGGTATTCAAGAACTGCTGAGCTGCTCAGAGGCAGCAAGCTTGGTGTGGGCAGGTGAAAAGTTAATAAACAACATCTGATGATAGTTCTGTTCAATATGTTTTCAAACAATGGTGCCCTTCCTCATGCCCCTTGGGGGGCAGTTGGCCCAGAGAACATTGTTTGATGGCGAGTAGAATGGTGGCCATAACTTCTCCTGCAAATCTATGCTTTTTGTCTATGAGGTTACTCTAGGCCTGAAGGTCCTGTCAGCTGACTTATTTCTGTCTCGTCCACCTGCCAGGACCCCACTGTCTCCTGTGAGTCTCTTTTCTCCAATAGACACCCTGAGCCACAGACAGTCAAAGATGGCAGGGACCTCAGAAACCGTGAGGGACACTGTGGAGCAGGAGAGAGGAGCTCTGGAGGCACAAACCTGGCTTCAGTTCTGCTGCTCACCGGCTGGGTGGCCACGGGCAAGTCACTTAACCTCTCTGACCCTCAGCCTTTCCCTGTCGGGTGGCACCTGCCTGCCATGTCGTTGGAGGAGCCCAAGGTAACACCACAGAGTCCGTGGCCCGGCGCTTCCATCTGTGAGAGCTGTTCATCTCCCCCAACCCCCTTATTAATCAGATGAGGAAACTGAGGCTGGGAGGTGGAGCGTCGTGCCCAAAGCAACCTGATGAGCTAGTGGCACGGTCAGGACAAGAATCCTGACCCCAGGACCAGTGCTCTTCCAGACCATTCCCCCCGCACCCTGGCTAAGGGGAAAATGCAGGGTTCTCCTCTGAGTGCTTGGCCTTGGCCTCAAACGGCCACGAGAGGGAGCCCGTGGAATTGCTCAGGGCCTCCGCTTCTGGCAAAGGATTCTTTCCACCTGTCTGCACGGAGGCTGCCCAGGCCAGTGGCCTGTGCCCAGCCCCTGCGCCCCTGCGCCCCTGCCAGCACGTCCGAAGTATTCCAGGTCCCTGCCCCTAGCCTTCCCACCTTCGGCCTCCACCACCTTCCCCTTCCCCGTCCCAGAATTGTCTGTCATCCTTTTCCCAAGCACAGCTGGGATCCTCAGAAACCATGTTGTCTTCGCTGAGCAGGTGGCCCGCACATTTGCGACTCTCGCTTACTTTGGCTTTGGGATTACGGTGACATTGTTCGTTATCTCTGAGCATCTACTCACATTCCTGTCCCTCTATTCCACAGACATCTGCTCAGCACCTGCTGGGGGGAGGCCAGGCCCGGGCGGTGGAGGAGGCGGGAAGAGGGGTCAGGTCTGAGGATCCTGCAGACAGAGCCCCTGCCCACAAGGAGCTCATGCCAGTGTGGCGGGGAGATGGCACAGTCACAACACGCAATGACAGGCCACAGCATGTTGCTCAGAGAGTCCTAAAAGATGCAAAGCCTTTGGCCAGGTGAATAAGCCTACAGGTCCTAAGAAGCCACGAGGGAAGACCTTTGGGGCAGGGGTGCTACCTGGGGAGGCCCCCACTCTCTGGACAGTTTCCCCGTCTGTAAATGGGACAGATAATACCTACACTGCCTCCCTCATGGAGGGAAGGACTGTAAGTGCGTGGAAATGGAAGCCGGTTGGAAACTCTAAAACACCTGCCCACGTGGGGGTGTATTTTAGCAGCCGTATTTCTGTCTGTCCCCAGGCGTTGCTGGCCTTGGGCCGCACCCAGTGAGGCTTCAGTGTGCCTTTAGCACCCACGGTCCTGTCCCGATCCTCTTGCAGACACATTTTCAAGACCACGTGGTTTCCTGGGTCAGTAATGAGAGTCCCTGTGGGGCTCCCACGGCCTCCGCTTGGTGACTGATTCGCCAGGGCCTGCCCTCCCTCTTCCCTAGTTTGGCTTTTCTGTGAGTCATTCCAAGGTCCTTGTACAAGGCCCTTTAGGATAAAAACAGGAAGGAAGACCAGCAAGCCCCGAGGCCGTCCTGGGCTCTTAGAAGATGAAAGTCTGCGAAAACCACCTGTGGGATCTGCCCACCCCCCCGCACCCAGGGAGTGCCGGCCAGGAAGCCCTCGGAATCTGGGTGAACAGGGACTGTGTGAGTGTGGGCAGTGCCCCATTGTCCCTTCCTCCAGGTCTTTCGAGACAACATGAACGACCAGCTGTTTCCAAGTTTCATTCTCCAAATGCAATCCTCCTGGTCTAGGGTGGGGCCGGGGTGGAATGAGAGGGGAGCCCCCTGGATGCTCCAGCCGCCCCTCTGTGGGCCCGGGGGACCACTCCTAATATCACAGAAGGCACATTTATGTTCCAAAACCCGTGGCACTTGCAGGACATAAGACTTTGTTTCAGATTCTCTGGGCCTTGCCATGCATAACCAAGTCTGTAATTCTCTGGTTCTCCCTTGCGGAGCATTCTCGGAGAAGAGGATGGAGATGCTTCCTTAGGAGCCACCTGGGATCTCATTAGGACTGGAAATGTTGCCAGAAGCAAATCAGCCTCTCTGGGCACTGGGGTTGGCCCCGGAGCCCCTCTGCTCCTGGGGGACCACTGAGGGGCCTGGGCTCTGAGTCCAGGACCAAGGTTTCGGGGAGGGACCTTCCCTCCCTGGCCAAGGGAAAGGAAGTGGGGCTACCAGCTGCTGCCCCAAGAGGCTGGGGGGCTCACATACCTACCGTGTACCCTGTCCCAACCTCTTTTCTCTGAAGGCTACCCTGACTACCCATTTTAACCAGGTTCAGCTAAATCTGAAGGTTGGGATGATCAGGTATGTCAAAACATTTTTCAGAAGTCTGATAACACCCAGTGCTGTCAAGCATGTGGAGAAATGTTAATAGATGCACTTAGGCATTGTTGATGTGCGTGTAAATTGGTATCCACTTTTTGGAGCGTATTTTAATAATATCTATTAAAATGTGACATAGATTTGCCCTTAGACTCAGCAATTCCACTTCTGAGAGTCAATTGCACAGAAATATGTGCACATGGGCACAAAGGGTTGTGCATGAGGATGTTTGCAGAAATGTTGTTTGCAACTGCAAAAAATAAATTAAAATTAAAATAAAAAACACTAAACCAAAAACGAAGCGCCTGGCATATATCCCAGCTTTACTGAGGTATAATTGACAAGCCTGGGCCTCAGACAGTGTGGTAGTCCTGGGGTTGGGGACACTTCACAGCCACTAAAAAGAACAATATAAACCTCCAGGTGCTGACGTCAAAGGACTTTGAGATGGAGAATTTCATGGAAAAAATAAAGGACAGAATTATGTGTATAGTGTGACCCATTTATGTAAAAAACAAAAAAGAAAGGAAAAAAGTAAAATAAAATAAACGAGAATGCTTGGGAAAAGTCTGGGAGGAATACACCCCTAATTGAGAACAGCAGTGATTTATGAAAAGTTGTAGGATGCAAAACAGTGGAGAGGGTTTTATTTTATAGCTTATAAACTTTTACATTGTTTGATTTTTTTCTCATTGAGAATATATTTGTGTATATTATTTTTGTCCCTCCAAAAAAGAAAAAATGTATTTGTGTGTGTGTGTGTGTGTGTGTGTGTGTGTGCTGGGTTTTGCTCCAATACACACTTCAAAATAGTCCTGCTCAGAACCTCTGAAGTGAGTTGACATTAAAATCATTCATTCAACAAACATTTCCCACATGAGCCCCTGCCCTGTGCAGCTCTGCATTGGGTGCTGAGGACAGAAGGGCCATCGTCTTGGCCCCTGGGGAGTGCACAGTCTCCAGCAGGGAGGGGCGGATGGACAGATAAGGAGTGTGCAGTGTGGAAAAAGCAGGGGAGGCCAGTTCCCCGGGGCGAAGTCAGGTCAGGCTTCCTGGAGGAAGTGACACTTAGCTGGGTCTTAGAGATGATTGGGGTGTAGCAGATGGATGGGGGTGGGGAGTGGGGGAAGGTAGGTCTGGGAAGGAGTGCTCCTGGAGGGGAGATGTGAACCTTTAGTGCCTTTGGGGGACCGCAGGGGCAGGCGGTGGGCGATGGGGCAGGAGAAGCAGCAGGGGTGGGGCTCGCCTCCTGGCTAAGTGGGCTTCTCAGCTCCCAACTTGGAATTGTCACCTTGAGGTGCCAGCCACCAGCAGAGGGCACTTCAGCCTCTTCAAACTGCAGAACCTGGAGCCCGCTGGAGGAGTTAGTCAAGTGGCGAGGGAAGCTGGGCCCTCAGGCCCCAGGGCTGGGTGCAGAGGGCGGGAGGAGGACGTGGCACAGGAGGGCGAGTCAGACCCTGACACAGACCGCCATGATGCAGCACAAGGAGGCAGGTGTGACAGGGCCCCACCAAGGGTCCCGAGCCACCGGCCAGTCCCCATGGGGCATTTCCAAGCCCCTGACTTGCGCAGCGAGGCCAAGGACTAGACCATGCACGCACGTGGCGGCTTTCCTCCCAAACCCAGGAGCTAGAGTTGGAAAGAGAGTGAGTCCAGTGAGAATGTGAGTACGTGATGGAACAGGAGGCTCCTGCCCACGGGGAAAGGAATGATGAGGACAATGTCAGAGAGGATGCTTCTTGGGCTGCACCAGCATCAGCGGGGGCGTCTGTCACGTGGCCTTTCCCACCTGTCCCCTCTGTCACCCCCTCCTGCCTGTGCGTTCCTTGACAGTATCCCGAAGGTGATGCCAGTCCTGAGGGTTCTCCACAAGTGAGCAACGCCGAGAGGGAGGCCATCAGGGGCCACGTAGCAGCTCGGCTGTGGTTGAAGTTGGGAGATCAACTCGGTCCGCTGCAGAGCGCTGCGTTTACAGCGGAGCGGGGACAATGTTAGGGGAGTGAGCCAGGACTCCTCCATTTTGGAGAGGGGTTGACAGATTCTAAAGCAAAACAGGCTTGGGCCAGGGCAGGAGTAGGGCTGGGCTGCTGCCTGGGGGCAGGTGGGCCAGCCCCGGGGAGAGAAGACAGAAGGCCCTCCTGTCCCCACCAGCCTCAGCTCCCTCCACCACCCTCACTCCCAGTCCTTGTGCCAGTTATCTGAATTGTCCAGAGTGCCTGGACAGACAGGTGTGGCCAGAGAGTCCACTCGAGGTCTCTGGAGTCTCTAGACCATCCTTCATTTTCCCGCCTTTGTAGGTGTCATGTCCTCCACCTCCAGCTACACCCCTACTTCTTTTCTGGCAAACTCCTACTCATCCTTCAAGACCCAGTCCAAGTAATGCCCCCTCCAGAAACCTAGACCACCTACCCCCCAGTCCAGGATTGATTAACCCCTGGGGCTCCCACAGCCCCCTGGGCTTCCCCTGAGATTTCTTTGTTCCCCCTTTCTCTTCCCCCAAAGCCTGGGGATGCCTCTTCCCACAGTGGCTCTAAGATCACATCCCTGCCCGTATGCCCTCCCCACCCTCGGACCCCCATGAGAAGCAAGTTAAGCAAAGCCAAGTTAAGCTGACCCACTTGGGACCATAGTGTGTTTGTAAATGTTTCAGGCATGGAGAGGTCACCACTGCCCAAAAGGAACTTGACAATTAGAGGCACAGTGAGCACCCAGGTTCCTTCGGGCTCAGGGCGGGGGCTTTGCCTGGTCTGTGCTCACGTACGGACTCAGGTGTCTGAGCACATCAGCACCACAGCGACAGCTGAAGAATGTCCTTTCGTGATTGTGTGGGTCTTAGATTCTTCCTGACCCTGTTGCACAGAAGGGGGATTCGTAACACATGATGGGCATACTCTGCAGCCCCCCAGGGCCTCCAGGATGTGTCCCCAGAGATGGGGGCCTGGTCCAGGGTCACCCCGCCAGTGGGGGCAGAGCCCTTCCTCCCGGTGCTTTGCGGGGCGTGCGCTTGGCTCAGAGCTCAGAGGTCGCCTCACCGTGGCCCACACAGGCGGCCGGGCAATGAGTCTGGGTCTCAGCTCAATCGATATTTGCTAGTAGTTTATTAACAGCAGCAGCTCAAACTTGTTGAGCACCTACTGTATACACTGGCAATTAACATGGCGAGGGTGGGCAGCCTGAGTGTCAGCTGGTCACTCCTGGTGTCAGATGGGTCCAGTCCGGCCTGACATGCCGTGAGGTGAACCTGTGAGAGTTGGTTCTACTGCCCCTGTTGGAGGAGCTGCAGGCCTGGGGACTGGCCCAGTTAAAGGACTCGGTCCCAGGGACAGGGGACGGTGCAGGCTTTTCACTCTTATCCGCGTCCTAGTCCAGCCTGTGTGGGATTCCAAGTTCAAGGGTAGGCAAGGGTATGGGTCACTGCTGGAAGATACTGCGCTAGTCTCTGAGATATTCTGAGAGGGAATCGAGGCTTGGCGCGGGGAGGGCATCGGGACGGTGGGCTCTGAGAGATGGCTGAGCAGCGGTTCTGGCGGAGAGGACCCACTGCACATGGAAGGAAACGCCTGTGGGTGGGGGCGTGGCACCCGGGCCACGTGTGGGTGGGGACCAGGGCAGGCAGGAAGGCTGGGCCCCACCCTCCTTCCTTGCAAACCTACTTCCTGCACAGCCCTGCCTGGGCATTTGGCCTTTTGCTTGGCCCCGTGGTGGCCTGTCGGGAAGCCTGCGCTCGCCTGCCAGGCTGGACCCCTCGCCCCGCCTTTCATCCAGGAGCCTGCTGCCCTCCGAGGGCCCCCTGAGCTCCAGAGCCCGTCCCGGGCACGGGCTGGAGTGGGCGCTCGGCGGTTCAGCATCCACCTCCGAAAGACTCAGGAAACAGCCCACAGGCAGCTGTCCCCACCCTGGAGGACCCGCAGACACCTCTTTACAACGGCTTTAGAAGGGAGATGCCACCAGGAGGATGACACATCCAGAGACCGGCCTGGAGATCACGGCAAAGGCAACCCATCCGCTGACCCCCTCCCCCCCAGCACTGCTCAGCCTCCCGAGCAGGGCCCGCGAGAGAGCCGGGGACACATCCCAGAGTCCCTTCGGGGGCCGCAGGGCATGTCCATCATGCGTTATGAATCACTGCAACTATTTTCAGCTTCTTGGTCAAGGGCAGTTTGGTCTTTCTGGGTCGTCTCTGACTTACTGAGAAGTGCTGCCTCTCTGACCCTGGCGTTGGGGACACGACTGACAGCAGAGAGGCCCGAGGGGCAGGCGGCACTGGCCAGCTTCTGGGAGGGTCACTGACGCCCCTGGGGTGTAGACAGTGAGTCTCAGATCCCAAACCCTGGGCCTTCCCTGCCCCCGGGGCCTCCATCACCCCTGTGGCTGGGGAGAGCTGCAGCATTTTCTCTGCTCCCTGGCCCTGCAGATGCAAAAGAACAGGTAGCAAAACTTGAGTCTCACCCCTCCCCGGCCCCAGCCCCCAGGAACCTCTTGGGGACAGCCACCGTTTCCAGTTCCTGGCGTCTCCTTCCAGAGTGGTCTGGGCAGCTCCAAGCAGTGGCACAGACATTCTCTGACCCCTCCGTCTTGTGTACATGTGGACACAAATGATAGCATGCCCCATCTGACCACGGCTCTGTGCTGGCCTTTTCCACGTGATTTATTTTAGTGGTCAGTCCACGCCAGTCTGTGAATGAGCTCCCATTTTTATCAGCTGAGTAAAGACAGGCTCTTAACTGGCATCCCCAACTCTCATCTCTCGGTCCTGAGGTCAGAACTGTTTCCAGGGCAGCTGCTCCAAGCCATGGCCTTTAAATGCCCCCTGAATTGCTACTTGTTACGGAGATGTGGCACCACTTCATTGTAACTGCTAGTACTTAAACACCAACGCCTGTGGATGAATGACAGCAGATTTAAAGTTACTGCTCTCATAGTACCCAACTAGGTTAGGAATCTTTTTGGTTGCATGTAATAGAAATGGTCCCAAACTGTCTCCAGGAAAAGGGAGAATTTATTGGCCCTTGTAAGCTGAGAAGGTAGAGTGAGCTGCAGGCACAGCTGGCTCCAGGGTTCAAGCAGTGTCATCAAGACCAGGTTGCTCCCTGACTCTGTCACACGCCTGCCCCCTGCAGGCGTGGGTCCCACCAGCTCTGCTCCTGCCTCATCTCGGGTTTTAGATCTAGGAGGTGAAAATTCGGAATGAAAATCTCCCTGTGTGTCTGTATTTGCTAGGCAGCACTGAGCTGCAAGGACAAACAGACCCGAAAACTGTAATGGCTCCAGCCGTAAAGTTGCACCCCCTCATGGAACATCCAGAGTGGGTGCACCTGGTCTTCCCTCCCTGCGGTGGTTTAAGGATTCTGACTCCTGCCTTCCTGTGGTCCCACTGCCCGCGGGGGCAGAAGCCTGCAAACATTTTCTGCAAAGGGCTAGATAGTAAATATTCAGCTTGGAGGGTCTCTGTCACATGGTCTCCTTTTCCTTTCTTTTTTTGTTTCTTTCTTTTTTTTTACAACCCTTTAGAAATGTGAAAACCATTCTTAGCTTGTGAGTCAAGCAAAACCATGCCCACGGGCCAGATTTGGCCTCTAGGCCCACGTGTGCTGCTCCCTACCCAAGGGCCCTGTGTCACACATCCAGCAGGTGGAAGGGAAAAGAAACACAAGCAGGTGACTCATCCACTTCTTCCCAGCCTCAGCCCTGCAATGGCATAACCCACCTCGGCTCCTGCTCCATTATGCCGGCCAGCCTCATAGCCACGCGGAGCTTGGCCGTCTGCCCGGGAAGCAGAGGAGACAGATTTCGGTGAGCAGACAGCAGTCCTGCCAGCCTCGCTCGCCCCATCAGGTCACATGGCCACGTAACAAATCAGGGGGTGTATCGGTTAGTTTTTGCCGCATAACAAGTTGTGTTTGTTTTCTAGGCCTCCCATAACAAAACAGGACAACCTGGGCGGCTTGAAACAACGGAATTTTATTCTCTCACAGTTTTGGAGGCCAGAAGTCTGAGATCAAGGAGTCAGCAGGGCCATGCGCCCTCTGAAGGTGCCGGGGGAGGACCCTGCCTCTTTCTAGCTTCCGGTGGTTGCTGCAATTCTTGGTATTCCCTGAATTGTAGCAGCATCACTCCAATCTTTGTCTTCATGTGGCCTTCTCCCCTTTGTCCCCTCTGTGTCTCTGTGTCCAGATCTCCCTCTCCTTTCTCTTAAGAAGGGTTAGGGCCTACCCTAATCCGATATGACCTCACCTGAAATTGATTACATCTGCAAAGACCCTATTTCCAGATAAGGTCCCATTCACAGGTACTGGGAGTTAGGACTTTGAGGAGACACAATTCAACCCACTACACAAGTCTCACTCCAGTGTACCTTCCCTCTCCATCACCCCACATTATGTGTGCCAAGGTAGCACACCCCTTGCTAGAGATCCCCGACTCTGCCACAGGGAGCCACTATAGGTCCCACTGGGGGAGCCCACTGCTTCTACCCGATCCTAGGTAGTGAGCACCCTGTCCCTGGAAGTATGCAAGCAAAACCGTGTTTGACAGTGGCTCCATTGAAGTAGCTTAATTCACATTCATTAACAAACATTTGTGGATACTACGGGGCTAGGTGCCAATAGAGAGGAGATTGCAACCCTGGAGGGGAGACGAACAATCGCATCACTGCCTCATAACGTGGGAAGTACAACAGCGGAAGCAGGTAAGCGCCACAGGAGCTCAGCGGTGGGCCCCGGGCAGCCGCAGACACCGATGGACTCATGGCTCAGGGCCAGCAACAAAGGCCCCGGGTCAGAGGGTGGACGGGCCGTGAGGAAAGAGGCAAGAGAGGTGGAGAGTGTGGGAGGGGAGGGGAGGGGAAGGGCGGAGGGCAGGGGAGGGTGAGAGTGAAGGAAGGAGGGGTCAGTGGGAGTAGAGCTCACAATGGGTGGGGAGAGCAAAGCCAGCTGCAAATGACGTGCACGATGCCCTGTGTTTTCTGTGAATTTCTAACAGCATGTAAATGTGCTTAAAATGGGCCTGAAAGACACACCACAAAGTGACAACAGCGGTTTCCTCGGGCTCACTGGAATAAAAGTGGCGGACAAAGGAGATTCTAACTCTATCCGAGGGTTCTAATTTTTTAAGAGACAATATGTGGCATTGGCCTCATTTCTTTAATACACACAGCGAAATGACTAGGACCAACATCCCAGATGCCAGCAGGGCGAATTCGGGGTGGTGGCTGGTTCCCCTTTACTCTCCTGGCTGTTCGACTTCCCTAAAATGAGCGTGTGTCCTTTTCAATGATAAAGAGGACGGTGAGTTTTCTTTTAAAAAAAGTCTGGAAGCAAAAACGGCACATACGAATGCATATTCATGCCCCCGGTGAGCAGCAGGTAATTCAGAGCAGTGGGGACGTGGGGTGTCGTCATTTTCCTTTCTGGGCCTTTCCGTGTTTGTCTAGTTTGCCAAAATGAAAATGAGGCCAAAGGTCGGGCCAGAGCCCGAGGACACCGGCATTCGGGAGAGGACATTCCCTGCGGCCTTTGCTTCCCTGGGCCTGAAGGTGCCGAGGTCCTGTGTGCTTTGGTGACGTTGGAGGGGGAAGGGAGAGGACGGGGTGATTGAGGAGGAGGAGGGCAGGAGAGAGAAGGGAGGAAAGAAAGGGGCGCCTTCCTGGGGGAGCGGCAGGGCCTCCAGGCCCGGGGGGCCGAGAGGGCCTTGCTGAGCCTAAACCATCCCTTCTTCCCAGGTGACAGCTCTGTCCTGCTCTGTCCCGCTCAAGGCTTTCATAGAAAGGAAGAAAAAGTCCGTCTGCACCCATATGTTTATCTCGCTCCGGGGAATTCTCTGGAATGGGGAAAGAACCCAGGTGGCATCTGTCTGCAGTGGAAACGGAGGAAGGCAAGTCCGGTCAGCTGGAAAGTGTCCGAGTCCCCGGGCAGGCCCCTCCCTGCAGCTCGGGGCCTGTTATGAATACGGAGGTAATGACATTAGGCCTCCTGATTAAGTCAGCAGCCGGGCCCTGCCACCCCTGTCCCAGAGTTACAGCCTCGTTTTTCAATTATGCTTTAATTCCAACATCTTCGGAAAGGCCTGGCGAGTGCGAGGGCCCAGGAGGAGCCCAGGCCTCGCGTCACCCCCAGCCCCTCATTTTTCTTTCCCCGTGAAGTTGGCAAAACTCATTTCCAAGCTCCAGGTGTCTGGGACCTCTCTGAAAATCCCGACACTCAGACTCAAAAAAGAATTGTCTTAGCGGTATGGCAGTGTCATCAGTTGTCCTTTCTCGTGACATAGAAGATTTTCAGAGCCAAGAGGGTCTCTGGAGATCTAATCCAGCCTCTCCACTGCAGACAGGGAAACTGAGGCCCAGAGGAGCCCTAACTTGCCTGGAGCTGAGCAGAACCGACTCAGAGACTCCAGGTTTCTCAACCTGAGTCAAAATGAGCGAGCCCCTTAAATGGGCGTTGGTGCGTCTGTGCAGCTGGCTGTCACCATAATAAATGGAGCGGTCTTTTCCTCCAGCACACAGATTGAGGGCCCAGGGGGTGGGGGGTGCAGGTCCGGTCTGTTGTGTCCTCCTGGGTACCTTCCTGCAGTTCCTGAAGTCGTCACCAGGTGGCCCCAGCGCAGCCGGCCCTGTCTGCAAGATCCAAGCCACCGGCTCCACTTCCAGGGGCTGCAAGGTGCTGGCGACAGTTGCTTCCCCACCTCCCCCCAGCCACTGTAATGTCATCAGTGCAACAATGCAAATTCAAGCCTTAAATCTCAGGGGTGCAGGAGCAGGAACACAGGGGGCCTGCATATGTCTTCTCAGATGTGACATGTCCTGACTGTGCAGCCTCGAGCAAGTCCCCTCCTATCTCTGAGCCTCCCCTAACTCAACTGTGAATAGGTGTGCGAATAGCCACCTGCTTCGCAGAGCTATGACAATCATGGACGTGAAGCCCTGTGGGGATGGTGACCCCAAATTTCCCAAACTTCAGATCCTGAGTCCCCCGGGAGCGTATCAGCATGCACAGCCCGGGCCATCCCTGGAGAGTCAGACACAGAAGGTCTAGAGTGAGCAGACCCGTGGGGAGGCCACTGTCACTGCCCTGAGGGGAGAAGGCAGCATGAGCCATTGTCCTAGCCCAGTGACCCCCCATGCACCACAGCTGCCTCCACCCAGAGGGCTGAGGAGACGCCACCATGACAGTCACAACACCGGGGCTCATGGTCTGGCTGGAGGCGGACATGCAATCAGTTACGACCCTGCTTGACCTAGTGCACCCAGGCGCGGCACCCGCTGGGTGCTGCAGTCCACAGGAGGCACGTGGCAAGGCAACTCTGTCCAGCCACTGCTGAAAGGCTGTCGTGTCCATGGTTCACCCTACAAATGAAAGTGGACGTCAGGTTATTCCTATACAAGCATCACTCTCAGGAGCTGCATGACAGGCTTTCTAGAATGTTCTGGCATGCAGTTAGAGCAACCATGCTAAGAACTGGGTCCAGCCCATGGGCATGTGTCCTCCTGTGACTGCCTTGGGATAGTGGAAAAGATTGAGATCCTGGGAGCTTCAGGTAGTAAAATCCCACTGGGCGTTTTAGAAATGCCCCTCGGAGAAGGGGGCATTTGGGCAGGGTCTCCCAGGCTGAGAGGTGAAGAGCAGGTCAGGAAGGAGAGGGGAGAGTGTTCCGGGTGGCGTGAGCAGTGTGCGGAAGGGACAGAGCCTGCAAACACCTGGTGGGAACGACGCACGTTTGGACGAGGCTCGATAAGACGGGTGCTGGGGGGGGGGGGGAGTTCCACAGGGCCTGGGTCTGGAAAGGCCTCCTAAACCAGGTAGAGCGGTTTGGATATGACATTGAAATCCACAAGGGCCTTTGAAGCCTTGTCAGCTCCATGAGGACAGGAACTGGGGACAAGGAGGCCAGAGAGTGGCTACTGCTGTCATCCAGGAGAACCTGGGGCCAGAGCAAAGGGAGCGACTGCAGAGATGGGAAGCAATGCCAGTGACGGTGACATTCAGGACTCGAGATCTGTGGGACACAGCCTCACACCAGGAACAGACGGGCCACGGACCACATGGCAGCCAGGCTGGCTGGGAACCTGGGGTGGCAGGAGGAGCAGAAGAGGGGGCAGGCACAAGAGGCTCTGACGGCTTGTGCCGGGGTGACCAGCACTCCAGGATGTCCCCTTGGGAGGAGGAGCCTGGACCAGCAGGGAGGAGAATGGATTGGCACGAGGAGCAGGAGAAAGGTTAGGATGTCGGTGTTTTGGACGAGTCCCTCGGCAATGGCGTGCAGGGTGGATGGCAGAGGACAGGGGCAGAGGTGGACGTGCATCCGGGAGTGTGGGATGACGAGTGGCCCAGTGCAAGTGAAACCACAGGCAGGTTCATGGAAACTTCCAGGGCCAGAGCAGGGTCTTCAGAGGAGTCACTGAAGAGTATCTGGGACCAATTCAATGTGTGACTGTGGATAAGTCCCTTCTCTTAGCCTTAGTTCCTTATATATGGCATAGAAAGAGTCCACATGAGCTGGCCTCAAAAGGCTCTTCCAGTGTGGACCTTCTGGAGTTGTCTAACTGGGAGTATCCCCATTCCTTAAGGGAAACACACAAGGACCCGGGGACATGTATACTGCATATGGGACTCTTCTGGACATGCCCTTGGTGCTGTCAGGAGAGTCTATTTCATGTGGGTTCTAGCCAGGCCTGCTGTGTACAGTTGCACAGGCTGTGCACTGCACAGCTCCAGTCACTGCCATCCCTTTAGACTAGAGTATGGTAGAGCAGCAGCTCTGCTGAGACCATTCCCGGCTATTCCATGACACAGAGTACCTGGAGTGTCTACTTTCTGCACCTGGATCCTCTCCCCTTGACGTGACTGGAGAGAAAGGGAAGAGCTTTGAATCAGGAAGCCAAGGGCTTGAGTTCTAGGCTGACCTGCTGTGTTACATGCAAGCCCTCCATTCTCTGGTCTTCTGTCTCCTTCTCTATAAAGTGGCCAGGACAAGTTCTGAGTTCTCACTGCTGGAATCATTTGTCTCTGTGGAACTTCAGCCCCTCTCAGACCAGCGCCGGGAGCTGAAACTTTTCCATGGGCCTCTGGGCTGCAGAGCAGAGATCCTGCTGGGCTCAGTCCAACCCACATCCTCCCCGAAGCCCCAGGGGACTCACTCTGCATTGACTGCTTCCTTTAGGCTGTGGCCTCGACCGCCAGGCCGGCATTAAGTGTCCAGGCTGGGTGGACCGCAGGCCACAGCACCTGACAGCCGGATGGTTCTTGTTCAAACTGACATTATCTCCTTAAATCTCATCAGTGAAAGGTTTGAATTTGCTACCGAGGAAAACTGACAGGACAGTCTTCACCTAGGAGGCCCTCGGTGGATTCTTTGCTTTGTAGGGACCCGGCCCGTCACAGAGCACTAATTAACATGACAAGTAGCATGTTCTCCACACTTTCAGTCTATGAAGCCCTTTCCACACTCATTCAGTCATTCAACAAACACTGAGGGCGTCCTTTGGTTTAGCTCATTAGTTTCGTGGACATGAACCACCTCCAAGGACTGTCAAAATTGCCCCCTGGCTGAGAGCTCATTTGATTTGCACAACTACCCTGTGAGGTAGGTATTATCACCCCCATTTTGCAGAGTAGGAAACTGAGGCTAGGAAGCTTAGGTGACTTCTTCCAGATCCCACAGCTAAAGGCCAAGCTAAGCCCTGAAAGCGGGCAAGAGACTGTACCCCACAGGGGCTCTGTTCTCCCCTGTGGGCTGTGGCCTGGGGCCAGCACCTTCCCTTTCTAGATCTCCGTTTCCTTATCAGCACGTGGAGGGGTGACCAGGAATGGTGACCCAGCTCTGACATGCACAGATCCTGTGAGCCCAGCTCTGCTGCAGATTTGGCAAACCAAAGAGTTAGCTTCAAAAGTCTGGTTGGCAGATGAAGAGCTCTAAATCAGAAGAGACACTGCCCGACAAGCGGGCGGGGCAGGCAGGCATTTGGGCCAAGTTGGAAATACGCACAACTCACCCTTATAAGCTATAAACACGCTGCTGTCCAGTTCCCGCTGTCTGTCACCAGGCGCATGAGTTGACGTCTGACGTCTTGGAGCCAAGGTTCAGCCGTAGCAGACGTTTCGTTTCTCCCCACAGAGTTCCACATTGTAAATCAGGTGCTGCGGGGGACGGGGGAGGCAGGGAGGGCTGCCAGAGGCTGGGCCTGGCCAGGCTGTGTGCAGGGCGGGGGGGGCCACAGCCCCCAGAGTGCGGAGAAGCGTGGGGCCCCCTCAAATAGCAACGGAGCTCAGGGCGCCCCGTCCATCTGGTCAGCTGCCTCAGCCCGGGGGATCCAAGTGCACAGCTCTGCGGTCAGGCATGCAGCAGCGCACTGGGACGCTGGCTCTGTGCCCAGCGGGGGTCCCCATCTGCCCCTCCAGAGCCACCTTGCCTCTCCGCGCTGCTCAGTGGCCCAGGAGGGTGGTCTCTATGGACTGCACTCCAGGACTCCCTGACCCCTGGTTCTCGGTGGGTTCCCATAATGGTAGGCAGGGGCAGGAGATCAGAGGTATGAGGAGACTGAGGTAGGGGATTTAGTCCCCTGGCCCTGCCGCCGCCCTCCTGCCAGGCAGCCATCTCCCACAGCCTCTCCCCGGTTTCGGTAACCCACTCCCCTCCTTGCCTGTCTGGCTGTCGCCAGCCCTGTGACACTGCACCATCCCCTGTTCACATCCTTTAACCTCCCACAACTTTGTAAATATTCCCCCTTTTAACTCGTGGCCTCTTGCACGCAAGCCGTGGGATTTCCCCAGGATGCCGGCGGATGCGACCGTTGACTGCACATCAGTTTTAGGATGTAGCATCATTCCAAGCCCCAGTGAGGAAGCATAAACCACTGCTGTCAACGATGACACAAACTAGACCCATAAGCAATGACACCATGCTTCCTGTCACTTTACATTTTTATTTTATATTTATCAAAAGAGCTGTTTTCGGCTTGTTTAGATTCAGAAATTTGAAGATTTTACTAAAAATCATATATCACTTTTGTGCACACATAAAAAGAAAATATAAGCAAAATAAATCAGTTAAGATGTTCCCAAAACGTCTTCACATTCAGAACCCTACTGTCATGAGCTACGTTTTGCTTCAGAGTTCTCAGTGTCTACATTTGTCCCCATGGAATTGGCTCTGGGCCATTAAGGCCATTGTCAGTGCAGCGTTTCTTAGGGGAGTGTCCCACTGTTGGCTCTGGGATTTTTTTTTTTTCCAAGCCACTGCTCACATTCTGCAAATTTTAATGTGCATGTGTGGGCAATGACAACTTTATTATGACTGTCACCTGTGAGCAGCAACTGTAAAATGCACCTCCATTTTAGAGATGATAAAACGTGTGTGTTAGAACCAAGGAAATGTGGGTTTTAACTATGTTGACCTCAGGCAAGTCAATTTGCCGTTCTGGACCTTACTTAGTATTTTCATTTGTAAAAAGGTGCATGTACCCAACTTCACCTACAGATTCAATGCAGTCCCAATCAAAATCCCAGCAAGTTATTTTATGGACATCAACACACTGATGCTAGAGTTTACAGGGAAAGGCAAAAGACCCAGAATAGCCAACACAGTATTGAAGAACAACAGAGTCAGAGGACTGACACTACCCAACTTCAAGACTTGCTATAAAGCTACAATAATCAGGGCAGTGTGGTATTGGTGAAGGAATAGATAAATAGATCACTGGAACAAATAGAGAGACCAGAAACAGACCCATAAAAATAGAGTCAACTAATCTTTAGCTAAGGGGCAAAATCAATTCAATGAAGAAAGAAAAATCTTTTCAACAAATGCTGGTAGAACAACTGGACATCCACATGCAAAAAAAGAAGAAAATTAATCTAGACTGACTTTACCTCTTTCATAAAAATTAACTCAAAATGAATCATGCACTTAATGTAAAACACAAAATAATAAGACTTCTGGAAGGTAATATAGGTGACATTGGGTTTGGCAATGAGTTTTTAGATACAACACCAAAAGCACAATTGATAAAAGAAAAAATTGATAAGTTGAACTTCATTAAAATGAAAAACTTCTGCTCTGCAAAAAAACACTCTTAAGAGAATCAAAAGACAAGCTACAGACTGGGAGAAACTCTTTATACAAAGTGCATGTCTGATAAAGGACTTCTATGCAAAATACACAAAGAACTCTTAAAACTCAACAGTAAGAAAATGAACAACCTAATTAGAAAGTCAGCGAAGACCTTACCAGACACCTCAACAAAGAAGATATACAGGTGGCAAATAAGCACATGAACAGATGGTCAACATTGTATGTCATTGGGAAACTGTAAATTAAAATAACAAGGAGATGCCACTACAGATTCTGTAAATCTACAGCTTTTCTAGAAAATGAAGTCTATTTAAAAAAAGATACATTTATAGCTATCTACCTCATAGGGCTGCCAGGA
The DNA here is from genome assembly GCF_041146395.1 of Eulemur rufifrons. NCBI lineage: Eukaryota > Metazoa > Chordata > Mammalia > Primates > Lemuridae > Eulemur > Eulemur rufifrons. The sequence goes on along the minus strand of NC_090984.1, from coordinate 116,644,702 downwards.
GGCTAAATGAGACAATGTATGACAAGCACTTGGTACAGGACCTGAGGTTTAAAAGGTGGTCAGCTAATGCCCACTGCTGTGGGTGTTGTGATGGTCATTGGAGCCGCTGTGGTTATTGTTGTGGGTGTTGTTAAGGTTATGGTGTCAGTTGTCGAGATTGTTGTGGTCACTGTGAAGGTTGTTGGGGTTGCTGCTGGGACTATAGTTGTGGTTGTTGGAGTTGGGGTGGTTATTGGATTTGCTGTTACGATAGTTGGAGTTGTGGTTGTGGCTATGGCTGTAGGGTCAGTGTTGTATTTGTGGTTGTTGGGATGTGATGGCTGTCGTGGTTGTTGCTGTGGTGGTTGGATTGTGTTTCCTGTGGTATCATGGTGGTGGCAGTGGTTGTGACAGCTGTTAAAGTTATGAGGTTTGCTGTGGTTGTTGGGATCATGGTGGCAGTTGTCATGGCAGTGGTTCGACCCTAATCAGCCTGCACAGGGCTGAGTCTGGGCTTTGTCTCCCAGGTGAAGACCTTGGTTAGGCACTTTGGAACTTACACAGTTAAGATCTGAATTTCAAAGAGCCTTCAGTTTTGTAAGATGATAAGATTTGAACAAAAATTTAGGTGAAAAGGGGCAGATGTCCTAAGAGAATGGAATAAGCAGGAAGTAGCAGGAAATAAGGGGTGTGTCAGGTAGGAAGAGCTAGCTCTGGGGAGCACCAGGCTGGGGACGGACCACCACAGATCACCTGCTTTCATGGAAGTGACATTCCAGAGTGTGGCTCACCAGTGACAGAAGTCTATAGAAGTGGACTGTTTTTTAATGGGAAAGAACAGACTTCTACAAATTAAAGGGAGAGAGGACCCAGCCATCCGGGCCTCTGGATGAAGTGGGCTCTCCAGGTAAACAGTCCTTGGATCCTTTGGAGGAAGACACTGTAGTTCTGGCGCTGGGTTTTTCCTTCCTCCCCATCTCCCTCCTCTGCACACCTGGCGGCAGGCGCTGGAAATGGCGTTGGCCCTTGGCTTCTTCTCAGTTCTAAGAACACCAGGGCAGGCATCTGAATCCCTCCTGCTCTCTGCTCTGGGAGAGAGTCGTGGATCATGCCCTCGGCAGGATGGAACTCCTGCCACAAGTTCCTTCCTCATGAGAAGGATTTGAGGGTTTGCAATAATTGGAAGGAGGCGGAGTAGGGAAGTCAGTAAACAGCAGGAACAGGCAGGACCATCGACAAGAGGAGAAGACAGGACGCTGTGGCTTAACTCCCCCCACTTGCGGCAGGCACAGACTGGGACAGACGGGCAGCCAGGAGCACGTCTGGGGGACCAGGGGTCTGAAATTGCTGACCTCGAAGCAGTAGTACCTGGGGGGCTTCCAAGGCATCTTTGATTTGCAGGGCGAGGATGAGGCGATGTCTTTCCCTCTGTGATGGCTTTGGGTGCTGCAGACTGTCCCCACACCCCGCCCCCGGCCCTACCCACGCCCTTGGCGGTGGGACTTCACAGCTCCCCCTCGGGAAGCAGAGCCTTCCCTTCCTCGTGGGTCTGGACTGGCTGTGGGACCTGCTTTGACCAACAGAACGTGGGGGAAGTGACCCTGTGCCAGTCCTGACCCTAGGCCTCAAGAGGCTTTCGCTGTTTCTGCTCCGTTTTGGAGAACAGACTAATTCAGAAATACTGGCTTTCTCTCGCATTTGTCTATGCCCAGGGGTTTTCACTGCATGATTATGATTATATGCAACTGAGTAGCCTATTACCTTTCACTTAACTTTATATCCTAAGTCTGCTTCCATGTACGTACATGCTTTTTACAATCATCGTTTTAATAATAGTTTACTAGAAAGTGGCTAAAACCAGGGGTTGGCAAACCGCAGCTGTGGGTCAAACCCAGCCCGTCTCCTGTTTTTATAAATAAAGTTTTATTGGAACACGGCCCCACCCATTCATTTACACATAGTCTATGGTCACTTTCTCCTTACAACAGCGAGTAAGCAGTTTCAACATAAACAATATGGCTCAATAAGCTGAAAATATTTACTATCTGGCCCTTTTCAGAAATACCTGCCAAGCCCTGTTTTAAACAGGTTTTTGCCAAATAGCTTTTCAAAAACATCGTATTAATTTATGTCACCACCGGCATCATGAAAGAGCACCAGTTTTCCTGCATCCAGGCCAGCATTCAGGCTATGGCTGTTTGTTTGTTATAATCTTTGCACATTTTAAAAATGAGAAAAATAGTTTCTTCTTGTTTCAATTTGTATTTCTTGGATTACTAGTGAGCCTGATTTTTTTTTCCATTTTTTAATTTACTTCCTGAATGACTTCTGTGAATTCTCTGTTCATATTTCTTGCTCATTTATTTCCTGAGGAATGGTTTTTATTTGTTTTGCTTTATTTTGTTTTGTCTAGCAATTTGAGCTCTTAGCACAATTAAAATACGAATTCATTTCTGTCATATTTGCCATAAATCCTGAAAAAGTCCTGCAGAAGCATTTCTGTTATTTATTAATAAGATGCCTTTGGGCAAGTCCTTCACCCTCCTGTAGCTTCAGTTTCCTCATCTACAGGACAGAAATAGAGTTATTTTTTCATGGTGTTCTTCTGAAAACTTGATTAAAGCTGAAAACCACTAAAGAAATGAAAGTTGTTATTATTATCATCCACGAAAACAAGCTAGTAGAAATCACAGCATCAACGCATTCTGCTGACTTTTAGGGTGACACGGAGCAGTGGTTTTCAGCCACGTTCGATGTACCCTAAAGTCATGGTCAGGATTCTCTCAGCTACAGTCGGAGCAACTGTTGGCCCAGGTCAGTAGCCACGGAGGGCAGGGCTGCTGAGCGAAGAGTGGGAGAGAGTGTTCTTCAAGGCCATGACCATGCGTGGCTCCGGGTGGAACAGTGAGAGCCACAGGAGGAGAATCCTACTTCCGGCTCTCGTGGCGGTCAGTGGGGTCCAGCTGTGGAATGGGCGGCGTGGGGGAGGTGAGCTCTCCAGCACCGGAGGTATGTAAGCAAGGTGCATTGGTGGGACAGGCCAGAGCCTCAGAGCTGGTGATTCTGTGAAATCAGCAGACAGAACCAAACTTGATAATAATGCTTAACAAAGTTTACAGTGGCAGAGGACCCACTTAAAACATTTTAGCAGCAGCCTGCTGCGCTCAGAGCAATCTCTGGAAATGATTTATTTACATATAAAAATGAGACATTTCCCAACAGCCTAGAGACAGCCCCTGGGGTGCGGCTGTCATTGGACGTGGCCTCCCCCGGGCTGGGAGGCTCAGCCCCTCATTGCCTCCAGCCTCGGCGGGGGGCTGATTGCCTCTCCCAGGGGCGGCATGGCAGAGAGTGACTTCTCCAAAATAAACCTCACCTAAGCATTTAAATGTGTGGCTGAGCATGAAGTACAGTCAACATTTTTATTCCAAGAATGCAAATGAACCCCTGGGGGGCCTGGAAGAGGCAAAATGCCCTGGCCCTTCCCCGAAAGCGTTTTCTTGAAGGGCTTGAGTTGGGCACAGCCAGTTCCACTTTCTCAGGCCAGACTTGGGGAAACTGAGGCTTAGGGGTTGGCTCAAGGTCACCGTGTGAGGAAAGGGCAGAGCTGCCTGAGGCTTTCTATCCTGTGGGAATTCCCCACCCCCCAGGTCTTTATTTGTTTGCTTTGCGCAAACCCCAAGCCTAGGAAGGATGGGGAGCTCAGATCATTCACGGAACAGGATCTCTGGGCAAGCTTCTGCCAGGTTTGCGCTGGGTGCCAGAGTCCTGCCAGAGGCTCAGGAATCTAGACGTTGACCTTGAGCTAGGAAAAGGCCTGCCTCTGTCCTGAGGGCCCCCCAGTCTCCCCTCCAGGCTGCATTAGAGGCCCTGCCCTGCTCTGGGCTCCAACCAAGCAGCAAAGGTCTTGTCCCTTCCCGCGATCTGGCACACCTGTTGCCACAACCTGAACTGAACGTCCTGCCCATAGACGACCCATCCCCACTCCCCAACTGGCAACCCCTTTCCAGAGAGGCTCCTGCAATAAAAGAGACGAGCGATTAGAGAGGCTGTGTCCTGTGTAGGGGCCTCAGAAGCCCTGGGGACTGTCCTAGGATTTTCCTGGGACTCTGGGCTACAGATGTGGGCCAGACCCTGGGAATGGAGGTTTCTAAGTCTCTTAGAGATGCCCAGAAGTTGGTAGGGCTGCCAGGATCCGAGATCTCAGAGCTGATTCCCCACAATTTGCCCTGGCCGGGTGGCCCTGCCAGGTGAGCGTTCTCGCCCGGAGATGAGCGCTACCCTGACCAGTGTGGCTTGGCTCTCCCAGTGGGTGACCTCTGCAACCCAGGTGACTGAGGGGCTTGCTGTCACCATCCCATGAGCAGAAGGGTCCTGGACTGTTTGCCCCGGGAACATCATGCAGGCTCCGGGAGAGGGGGGAGCCCAGGCCAGGCACACGTACAAATGGGGTCCCCCAGGGAAGGCTGGTCTTGTCACAGGTGGGGGCGTCCCTCACCAGGGAATCCTTCATGTTCCAAGACAGATCTTGAGTTAGTTTAATCCATTTAGACGAAAGACTTTCTCCTTCTTGGGAAGGATCGTGCATCCCCCACCCCCAATCCTTACTGGGCTGAAAAGTGTTTAAACTTTTCCCATCATGCCTCATGCGCAAAAGCCTTTTCAAAATTGCACTAGCTATTAGGGTTTGCATACTTTGTTGTCGTGGAGGGCGGGACAACTCCCAACTGAATTCTTTTTGTCCCTGGTCATCTGATAGAATTGGAGCTGGAGGGGGTTCGTCCATGTGTCCTCCTCACAGCACCAAGAGCAGAGATGCTTGTCTTTCCCCAGGGACCCAGCCCTGTGCAGCAACTCCTGCACCCCCAGAGCCTGCCCACCTCCCCCGCGGATATTGATTAGCCCAGGGACTCAATCGGGGTGCAGCAGGCAGGGGTGCTCAGCTGGCCCTGCACCGCCACCAGCCCACTTTCCTGTTCTGTGTTGGAGCAAAGTGCCTGGTTCCCCATCCTCTGGATTACGATTCACTTTGAACAAGAAGGCGGATGACTTTGTGGCTGCCTCCCCCAAGCCTAGCAGTTTAGCACCATCTGAATTCCAATTAGCATCATCAGGTTTTCCGGGGGAGGAAAAAGTTTCCCTGACTCCCACCTCCTTCCAGTTGCAAAAAGTTTGCTCACGGCCAAGGCACATCTGCACAATCACGAGTCCATTCATTGAGCCACACATTTGTTCCCACCTACTCGGAGCCCCAGTTCCTGACAACAATAATGGTTAGCGCTGAGGCCAGCGATGTTCCCTGGGCCAGGTGCGGGCACCCTATCTCAGCCGTCACAGCACCCTACGAGGTGGGCACTGATTTGTCCCGCCGCAGACGAAGAGACCCGGCTCTGAGGCTCTGTGACTACTGCAAGGCCACCTGCCCTGGAGACGAGGTCTAGCCAGGACTCTGATTTCAAAGCCTGGGATCTGAACGGTGCACAACCTCGCCACAGCTGCAGAAGGGGCAGAGCTCTGGGGGTTAAACAAGATTGTGACAGAGAAAATGGCCTGAAAAAAATGACAAAAATATTTTTTTTTGTCTCTTTAAAACATTTTTTACTCTTTTGAGAGAACTAGAATCTACTACATTTTTGTCTCAGGCCAGTGGTCAGGAGGGACAGGGAAATGTCCCTTATTTTTGTGTTACAAGAGATGACTCGACGAAACTGCCCGGGCAAAACTGTCCCGGCAGAGGTCCTGGGAGGAGGTCACAGGATTATGGGTGGAGATGAGATGGCAAAAATGAGACGATCGAAATCATCAACTATGGTTAAACAGCAATAGTCTAAAGCTAAAAATCCTCCCTCTAAAAACTCTGTGCTTCTGCTTATGATTAGGACGATGACATTTTAGACAAGGGTCTCCATCCTCGTCATTTGTTTACTAATTAATAAATTCCTCTTTGCTTTTCTTCAAACCACTTGTCCTGTTTTTCTGATGCGGCCTCGGGGACAAGTGTCACGCTTGCGATAACAAGATGATCTTTGGAAAGCAGCCATCAGGCACCACGTAGAAGCTCAGCAAATGTCCACTCCCTTCCTCTATTGGCGGTGTGGCTGCACAGAGCTGAGTCACACAGACAACTTCCCTCCAGAGTCGGCTTAGACACTCGCAGGGGGGTGACACCCCGCAGGGTGGAATTCAAGTGGCAAGAGAGGCACAGTGGCCTGCCCTGGGAACTGGAGGAAGGTGGGTCTCACCAGCAGAGGGGGTCTGGGAAGGCTGCCTGGAGGAAGAGGCACTGGCTTCCTTTGAGGGATGGGGAAGATCTCAGTGGGAAGAGTTCCTGCCTAAACCTGGCAAAGAGGATGGATTCTGGGCTGCACTTCTCCTTCCAGCCAGGCCCTCTCAGTGGGCAGGGCCTGCCGCCTCGGGATGAACTGGCCCAAGAGCATGTGCCCTGTTGGCCAGCCACCATCACCTGTCTGTGTAACCCACAGATGTTACTGTTCCTTCCCCTTCTGGGGCCAAGCCCTGGCTCCATGGGCCTGAGGACACCGGGTCCCTGCCCTTTCCTTAGGGACCCCTAGTTTCTTTTCCCCTTTCTGTCTCCTCCCCTTCTCGGCCTGTGACCAAGCATCTTGAGGGCAAGGACGGGTTTTGCCCACCTGTCATGCCCAGCCCCTGGCTCCTGTCCCAGCACTGTGCCTGGTAGGTGTTTAAGGTCAGAACGTACTGGAACAGACGATAGCCCATTGTTACCCCTCCTTCCTCCGTCCCTATCCATGAGGACATAGGGTGACCCCGAATCCAAGAAAAGGGGCTTGGAGTCCACCTCTGGTTCTATAACTGAGCAAGTCACGTTGCAGCTCTGAGCCTCAGTTTCCTCATCTGTAAAACAGGGCCAACTAATTCCTGTTCTGCCCTCCTTCCCGGGCTCTGGTAGGTGCAGGAGAGATTATTTATGTGGGAGCCATTTTGAAAAGTAAGCAGCTCTCTCTTCGTACAGAAAGTGTTTTCAAAAAGAATTTTAAACTATTAGTAGAATCCTTTGCTCGCGTTTTGACTATCAAAAGTTTCATTTTGCCAAATCCTTTAGAGCTGCAGTTCCCCAACCCCTGGCCATGTCCCCATACCGGTCTGTGGCCTATTAGAAACCCGGCCGTGCATCACCTGGCCCCCACACCGACACATCCCCATCTGTGGAAACATTGTCTTCCATGAAACCTGTCCCTGGTGCCAGAAAGGTTGGGGACCGCTGCTTTACGGCATGAACTCTCGAATTAACTTTAGAATTTGCATACATCTTTGTAAGTTGCCAAGCGTCTGCACCTTACTGTCTCCACTGGCTGCCCCGCTGTGAGCACGGGCTCACTTCACCCTGACAGTACAGAGGAGAAAACAGAAGATCCAAGAGGCTCAGTGACACACGGCAGAAAGTGGGCTTAGACCCAGGTCTCCCTCCTTCTGTTGCTGGGTGACAATAGGGTCCTTGTAGACGTAATTAGTTAAGATGATGTCAAACTGGGATAGGGTGAGTCCCTAATTCAATATAACTGATGTCCTTATAAAAAGGGGAAATTTCAACACAGACACGCAGGCGTGCACACACACACACACACACTCACACTCACAATGCCGTGTGAAGATGAAGACAGAGGTCAGGGTGACACTTCCACATGCCAGTGAGCACCAGTGGTTGTCAGAAAAGCCCCAGCAGCTGGGAGAGAGGCGCCAAAGAGATTCCCTCTCACAGCCTCGGGAAGAGCCAATCCCCCCGACACCCTGATCTCAGACTCCTGGCCTCCGGAACTGCGGGTACTGCCTGGGCTGGGCTCTAGCTCAGGGTTTGGTGCCGGCCTCCCCAGCCCTCCACGCCCAGTGAGCCTCACCTCCGCCATTGCAGCCCTTATCCCAGCTTCCCTTACTGTGCCTGTTTCCCTGAGCGAACCCAGACTGACACGAGCTTCCGCATGCCACGGTGGAGGGGCTCTTGCTTGGCCACTTTCCTGCCAAACGCTGCCCCCACCCAAGCAGTCAAAAAGGAATAACAGGCCTGCAGGAGTGGCTGGCAGACCCGTGAGCTGTTCACTCACAGTGACAATCACGGTAACAGAAGGATATATTTTCATCTATCAGCTGTTACAGAGCCCCCTGGTCATGCCCACCCAAGAGAACCTCTTGCAGGGGCAACCTCGTTGCTCACTGGGAAGAAGCAGGTGCTGAACCCTAAAAAACTACTGTCTGATATTTACCAAGCTGGGAGAAGGTGGTGGAAAGGCTTTCCTAGGAACGTGTGTGTCAGGCTGGAGCCTCTCAGGGCCCAGCCACAGATGCTACGTGGGCTCCAGGGTGGCACACAGTGAGCTCCCATCAGATCCCTGGCACACGTTGCCCCTGACCCCAACTGGTTGTTCTGGACGTACATTCCTGAGAACTAAGCAAGTCTCCCAGATGAGGAAGGGTCAGTACTTAAGGTTCAGCAGTTACCTTGGAGGGCTGGAACCCCAGACGAGCCCAGTGAATCCAACACGAAGGCCACAGCGGGTCCTCAGACTCGGAAAGCCCTCAACTTCCCTCCCCCACCCCAGGGGCACTTCCCTCCACCTGCCAGTGGACAGGGCGCCTCCTACACCTGGGACCGAAGCATTGAACACCCTCCCTGCTGCCGTCCAGCCGTGGGCCAAGCTCTATACACGTGTAAACTCACTCCACTGTAACAGTGCCAAGAGGCAATTATTATTACCCCCACCTTCTAGAGGGGACACTGAGTCCCAGGTGGACTAAATGATATGCCTGACATCACACAGGGAGTAGGTGGTGAAGTTAGGGACGAGCCTCTACTTCAAACATTAGAGCTTTAGCAAATGGGAGCTCATGCTTAGAATGCAGATTCCTGGGCCCTGACCCCCCCCCCGCCCCACCCCCCCCCACACACCTGTGGTTTTGACTCAGTAGGTCTGGCTGGGACTCGGGCACAGATGAATCTGCTGCAGCCAGTGCCTGGCCCACATCTGGGGTAGGAGTGTAGCGACTGCCTCTCTCCACAGGGAAGTCACTGCCCGACACGCTCACCCTCTCCACACAGCCTGCCCACAGGAGTCTCCCACCGCACACTCTGGGTGAGCCCCCTTTTGTTGGCCTGAGATAACACCAGGGTTCCAATCCCAACTCCTCCATGTCCCAGCCCTGTGACATTGGGTGAGACACTCAACCCGTCCTCGTCCTGATTTTCTCATCTGTAAAATGGGGGAAATGTAGGTGCTGTCTCAGAGTTGCTGTGAGCGTGAAATCAGTCCCAGTGTGTAAATGCTTGGAACACTGTCTGACACGTAACGAGCTCTCAATAAATGTTAGTTGTCATTATTATTACAACTCTTCTTGTGGTTGTTATTACTATTGGGTTATTTCAAGTGTACATGTCCCATCTGCACAGCAGGATCCTGATCTCCTGAAGGGCACAGAGCTTAGCACAGGTCAGCATGTGCAGTAGATACTCAACAAATACCTACTGAGAGCATAAATTAATGGTTAAGTTCATAAGTAATCAAATTCCATAATCAATATATAAATGAATCAATAATAATGATACCAATACTGTAAGTAATAACATTGCTGATCACCTGTGGCGCACCTAATATACTTGTACACCAGGATTCAGGTTAAACACTTTACATGAATTGTGTCATTTAATTATCATGATGATTACACATGAGGTGGGTACTAGTTGCAATAAGAAAACTGAGGCACAAAGAACTTTGGCAATTTGTTCATGTTCTTGAGCTACTAGATAGTGGAGCTGGTATTTAATCCCAGGTTTTTCTAATGCAAGAGCTCATGCTCTGAACCACAATACTGTGGGTCAGTTTTCTCTTGCTCAACTGGAAGCTTCTCCAAAGGAGTAATTGAATCTTGTTTGTTTCCCTAGTGCCAGGCAGGGGACTTCATGTAAAGGAGGCCCTCAAAGAAGTGTTTATTGGGTGTGTTTGGATGGCTGCATGCATGAATGGATGGAGGAGAGACTGGCTGGCTGGCTGGATGGGTGGATGGATGAATGAGTGCGTGGATAGATGGGTGGATAGATGGATAGATAAATAGATGGTGGACAGGAGAATGAGTAAGTTGAAGAATGGGAAAATGGGTGAGTGGATAAAAGTGAAAGAATATCCTCCTTATGTTACTCTGCAGAGTAACACTTGAAGAATCCTGAGACAGGGAAATGTTGGAAACAGATGTGCATTTGGAAATAAAAGAAACTGAAAAATGATTGTTGGCAGTGCTGTTCCTGGAAGAGAGGTGGAGGCAGGGAAGGCACATCTGGGTTACAGGAAGAGGCGTCCCCTTGTTCAGCATCTTCTAGTCTGAAAGGGCCCAGGGCTCCACGGTGAAGGCACTAATTGGATTTCATTAAAGTGAAATAGATTTCCTAGCATTGGGAGAGCTAGTTCATTAATTTAACACATGCTCTACTGGTGAAAGGCAGGGGAGGGGCAGCCAGCCCCAGCCCACCTGGGCTAAGATCAGGGCTGGGAAACCCACAGTGTGATGCATCATTTAGGTTCTGAGCACCTGCTGTATGCCATTGCCTGGGCTGGGCATTGGGTATGCAGCGATGAATCCAATCCCTGCCTCCAGAAACTCACAGAGTCAGGGAGGGAGGGACACACATGCCACAATGCAGGGCACTGGACGGGTAAGCACCATAGGCTATCCAAACTCTGCCCCTGGGAGAGTGCCCTGAACTTCCCGTCAATTTTTTCTGGACAAATTATAAACCTGGGTTTCTCAGGCCAACATTGTACATGAAGGGCAGACACACTTGAGCGTGACAGCCCACGCAGACCCCTGTGGATTGTTGTCTGTGACAACAGCTTTTATGGATCACCCCTTAAATTCTGGATGGAACTCCGTAACGCGCTAAGCTGGGCAAGCTCTGCAGAGTCTCGGGACCCCTGCCACCGTTCCCACCAAATCCCACCCCTGTCTGCTCCCTTCATCTGACAGTCTGAGCCCTGATAGTGTCAGAGGCCCCCAGGGGCTCTGAGTGGCATTCCTGCATGTACCCCAGGCTCTGGCTGTGGCCATGTCAGCACAGGGGACCCGGGGTACTCCTGAAAGAAAGACCAGAACTCTCCTCTGCAGGATGGAAAGGATGCAGAATCTTCCAAGAGCTAGTTTCCTTGGCACGATGTAAAAAAATGGAAAACGGCCAAGTCAGAGAACAAAGAAAATCCTATTTGGTGACTTCATAGCTGGGCCTGAGACTAGCCTGACCCCACCACAGATGAGCTGGAAAGGACAACTGTCCTCATGACCCCCGGCTGTGGTAATGCCAACTCCTCCCTATCCCACACCCTCCCTTCTTCCTCCCCTGCACCCCAACCTCTCTAGAAGGAGGTAGCCTGAGGAGGTTTGCCTGTCCCCCCTAATGCAGGCCTGGGATAGGAGAGGGAAATTCAGATCCTCTTTGTAAATTGAATTTTTCAGTTTAGGCAACTGGTGCAACCTCTAGAAGCAAGACTGAAATCTAAATAAAATTTGTTTGGTGCTTGTTGGTTCAGGAAATACTTTTCCAAGCATCATCCCACCGGATCTTCATGATAACCCTGGAGCTGGCAGGCCAGGAAGACAGGAAACAGGATCAGAGAGATTATGTGGTGGAGAGGACAGAGTCCGACTAGAATTTGGGTGTCTTCACCCAGGTCTCACTGTGAATTTTGTCACCCAGAAGTGTTGGCTCCTGGAGGACTGGTCACAGCCCCCTGGAGACGGTTCTGGATTCCACTGCAGCACATCTGCTCACATCTGTGCCCTCTGCCGGGACCTGCTTCCTGCCTCCCGGTCAGGCTCCTACTCATCTGTCTTGGGCCATTAGTGCCACTGTAACAAAGTTCCTGCAACTGGGTCATTTATAAAGAATAAAAATTTATTTTCTCGCAGTTCTGGAGCCTGAGAAGTCCAAGATCAAGGCGCCGGCAGTTTTGGTGTCTGGCGAGGGCTGCTCCGGGCTTCCTTTAACGGCGCCTTGTGGCTGCTTCCTCCAAAAAGGAGGGATGGAAGGGGTGAAAAGGGGGCACACTCCCTCTGTCAAGCCCTTTTATAAAGGCACCTGATCCCATTCACGAAGGCAGAGCCCTCATGACTCAATCGCCTCCCGAAGGCCCCCTCCCAGTACTGCTGCATCCAATTTCTAACGAGAATTTCAGGGGACACATCATCCTTCAGATCCCGCACCTAAATGTCACCTTCTAGACACAAATTCCAGGAAGCTTGCAGGCAGGCTAGATTATGTGACTCCTGGGGTAGTCACAGCTCCTGGGACTGTCATTCTGGGGTTGCCATTTGCCTTCCTCACTGGACCCTGAGCTCCTTGGGGACAGCGTCTCCACCTGTCATCTCTGCAGCTCCAGCCCCTAGCCCAGGACCTGCCACAGAGGACACGCCCTCCTTAATGTTTATTGGCTGAGTCAACCAATCAATCAAATCCAGTCACCACCCCGTGTGTTTATTATCCACAATGCAGATGTGCACTTTCTTTTTATTTACTTATGCATTTATTTTTAATTACCCAAGAAGCACATAATGATGTTTTTGCTGGAAGCAATTCAAACACTACGGATCCATCAGAATGCCTCCTTGTCTACCCCCCACTTCTAACTTCCACCCTACGTCCCACCTTTCATTCCAGTCCTGCCCCTGGAGGGAACCCCGTTGTCAGTCCGGGGTGTCTCATTCCCGACCTTTTGCTATGCACTGACATACATTTATAACTGCATATGCGAATAGAAGGCTTTGTGTTTTCTGTGTGTCCTTTCACCTAAATGGTGTCCCATGGCACGTCTTACTCTGCAACTTGCTTTTATCACAAACGCTGTTTCTTGACCTTCTCTCCCTGTCAGTCTCAGAGATCCCTGGCCCTTTTGAGTTGCTGATGTACTGTCTCTTTACCTAGACTTTTCCTGGTGGGCACCGAGGCCTTTCCTGTCTTCCCTGACAAACGACGTTGCAGTGCCATGTTCTGGCCACCTGGTTCCCTTTCTCAGGTGGCACCTTCTGATTCTCGTGGGAGCCCCAGGTCATTTCTCGTCTCTCCACAGCCAGTGTGCACAGTAGAGGTCTGGGCTCTGGGCGCACTGGTGGTCCGGGAGTGGTGAGAATCTTCAAGTCCTTGAGACCAAAGTCACTGTTTACCATTCATATGGCACCCCAACAAGTGCTCACTCAGTCACTCCATAGCCCCAGTGACGAAGGGCCATTATCTTCCCGGGCAGAGTCGCTCCGTGGTGAGGAGCTCAGGGCTGGCCTCAGACACTCCAGGCTTAGGGGCTTTCAGGATGCGGGGTCCAAACTTCGCATTCCTCTTCTATAGACTGAGGACAGCAGCCCCTCCATCTCAGGGCTCCTGTGAGAATGAAATGAGATAAAATGTTCACTGTGCCTGGCTCGGGGCCAGTTCTTGCAGGCCCCGACCTCACCTGTCCTCACCGCCTTTAGCCATTAGCTGCTGGAACTTACAGGACCAATCCAGCCCCCGTGAGCCCCTCCTCCAGCCCCCCCTCCTCCACTGGTCTTCATTTTGCCCCTACTGATGGCAGGGGACAGCTGAGGGATGGTTTTTGGGTATGTTTGGAAATATGAACTTTGTGTTTCCTTATGTAAGAGAGGATTGGAAATTCATCTGCTGCCAAAGTCGCTGACGGTCAGTGCTCTGGGATCCAAAAAGATTTGTATCGGGGCCAGCTCTGTCCCTCCAGCTCCTCCGGCGTGGCTGAGCCAGTGCTGGAGAACAAGAAGACAGATCAGCAAAGGGATCTGCCAGGGCGCGGGGGCAGCCCCTGTCCCCACAGCGCAGGGCCTCGGGAAGCTTGCAGCAGCAAGCCTGAGAAATCCCAGGTGCTCTGGTGTCACCAAGGAGCCATCCTGGCCAGAAGTCACATCAGAGAGGCCCTGAGCCAGGAGGAGAGCTGGGGAATGGCGTGTCAGTAGTCAAGGCCATGTCTGGGGGCGTCCACGGCCACCACAGGGTGGTCCCAAGGTGGACCTGGCATTGGCTGACCCGAGCTTCATTTCCTTCCCGTATGGTATTGGACGAGCTGCTTCACCTCTCTCTGGGTCCTGGCTTCCTCATGTGTGAAATGGACCCTCATGCTCGGTCGCCGGAGTGCAGCAGTATTGCAAAGTCCTTGTGTAACATCTCCAGCATCAGACAAACGCCGGGCCTCACTGTTAGGTGCTCTCAGGGGGCAGAAGCAGGTTGGCATCTTGCTCAAAAGATCAAGGTACAGAAAGCGGGGCCTCAGGCAGAAGATAAGGAGAGGTGTTCTAGGGCAACCAAATGAGAGAGGAGAAGGAAAAACATAGACAGGAAGAAAAATAGCAAAGTACTTTCCAAAGCTCATTTCCACTCCTCTCTCCTTTTCCAGTTCATATGAATCCCCAGCTGATTCCTGGTGGTGCCTCTGGAGGTCAGCGGGGCTCAGGCTCTTCCCCCCTCCTGCGGCAGGGCTGGCCCGACGTCCCTCCAACCGCACCTCCCACCGGGACTTGGAAGCACACTCGGGGCTGCGGCGCTGGCCGCCTCTGGCTCACTCGCTCTCCGGATGGAAAAGTTCCCACCACGCGGGCCTCATCCTGACTGCATCGCCCCCCACCTGGCTCCCCCAGCACCTGCCCCTGGAAGCCCCAGAGCCCCCACCCCACCCCAGCCTCAGGGGAGATGAGGCAGGGAGAAACAGAGAGGGCCCGGAAAGCAAGCACAGGAGAGATGGGAAGAAAGAGACAGAGACACACCCAGAGACCCGAGAGGGACAGACAGAGACGCAGAGATGCAGAGATGCAGAAAGAAAAGGAGAACTGGAAAGACAGAAACAGGGAGAGCTAGTGGGGCCGAGGCACAGTAAATTCTGCTGAAGATCATTCCACAGGGCGTTAGAGAGGTGTCTTTGGGGGGAGGGGGAAATAGTTCTGTGGTCAGACAAGTACAGTGGAAAGTACAGGGTTGAACAGCAATAAAAATGGTTTATTTCCTTAGAGATAAGAGAGCGTGGCAGACAGACCGAAGGACGCGGAGAGACAGACCCAGGGAGAGCTGGAAAGTAGGGCAGGGGCAGGGTGCAGGGGAGGGGGGCGTGGGGAGACAGAGACGGAGAGCTCAGTGCAGAGAGGCCGGGCAAAGGCCAGCGTAAAGGCAGATGCAGACAGGGAGGGACAGACGGACTGAGGGAGGGATAACAGATTAGAGACAGACAGACCCAAAGAGAGAGGGTGCACTGCACTGGCAGGGACCCTCCGGAATGGAAACGCAGAGAAGCTCTGGCTTGTTATGAAACGTGGAGGCCAGAGCAGATCCAAAAGCTCCTCCTGAGTTGGCCCAAACACACCCGCTCCCTCGGCAGGCAAGAGCGTGTGCCAACGCCAGAGGACAAACTCCCTGGGGGAAGACACTTCATCTGCAGCACAAACAAGTTAAGTAACCCCAACGGGGAAGATCTGAGAAATGCATCAGCCAAGCGCCAGAGCAAAGGCCACAGAAGGAGCAACGTTTCTGCACCTCTCTGCTTCCGGAGAGCCAGGACAACGCATCCGTGGTGCCACCGCAACTGCCGCTCGGCTTCCAGAAGGTGAGGCTGAAGTTAAGCTCTGAGAGCCACTGAGCTGTTTTTAAATGATTTGCCATTAATTTTATGGTTGTGTAAGAGCTTTCAAGATGAAAGATCAGCTGGGCGACTTCAAAGGCTGTATTTCACTGGTGTCAACGCTGACTCAACCCAACAAGCCACCACCTCCTTCTAATCCCTTGGATTTTTGCCTGTTCCGACAGAGAGCAGTCCCAAGGGACTTCTTGGAAAACACTCAAGTCCCCTCCACGGCAGATCTGTGTGTATCTTTGTCCCTTGCGTCTCAACCTGTCTCGATTTCTGCTCCAGGCAAGAAGTACCAGAAGGTTTATAGCGGTCAAACATCTTGTTCCCTTCTAGAGCAGCTTAATTCACCTTCTATGTGTCACTATGCGTGGAGACCTTCCCAAAGCACAGATAGGAGCAGACCTCTCCCCTGCTCAAATGTCTTCCATAGCTCCCATTTGCCTCATTGTCCACCTGGCCATCCTTCAGCCCCGCTGCCCTGTCTGGGCTCTCTTACGTACATACTCATGAGGCCAGCGTCTCCCATTTTCCCAGTAACTCAGGACCTTTCTTCAGCACCGGTGTGACACTCTGCTTGGCCAGCTGAGTTGTACCCTGCTCTGCTCCCGACCCCAGGAGCTGCTCACACTCGACAGTTCACCCAGCAGACTCCTGGCAGGACCACCCGCAGGCCCGCAACTGTCCCCAGTGGGCTTTTAGCCACCAAGCTAGACTTGCATCCCTGAAACGAGAAGGGGATGCTTTTTTTTTTCTTAAAAAAAAAAAAAAAAAAAGAGTATCTAGGAAAAAAAGTAGGAGTGTTCAGGAATGAAAAACATGACAGTCCTCCTAAAAATTCAGCAGAAGGGTGGGAGGATAAACTTGAACAGATCTCTTAGAAAGTGGAGAAAAACTTAAAGAGACTAAAAATAAGAAACTCAGAGGTTCAATATCCACATGATAGGAGAGAGAGAAGGACCGGAGAGAGCGGAAGGAAAGAGGAGAGGGAACAGAGAGGAAGAACTGAAGGCCCCGAGTTTCCAGGCAGAAAGGACCCAGGAGCACCAGCCCGTGGACGGAATAAGCTCGTGCCCAGACCCCACACATCCTTGTGAAACTCGAGGACGCAGGGACAGAGAGAAGACGTAAAATCCTTCCAGGGAGAAAAGGGTGAGCAATCTGTGCCACGCTGGATTTCTCAGCAGGAACAAGAGAACCCAGGAGATGACGCAGGAAAGCCTTCGAGACCGAGGGGAAATGATTCCCGATGGAAAACTCCGTAGCGGGTCACTGGCGAGGAAGCTTACTGCCAGGCAGACTCTCTGAAACGCGGGGTTCCAAAGCGTCTGCCTCCTGCGGTGGCCAGTCTCCAGGATGGCACCCAGGACCCCCATTTCTGAGTATTCACCCTCTTTTGCAGCCAACCCCCTCCCACATTGCACCGGGCTTGGTCTTTGTAAAGTAACAAAATTCATGGTATGTCTCTTCCAAAACAGAGTTGTAAAAGACACCGTGCCTTCCGCCTTTCTTTCTCTTTCTCTCTCTCTCTTTCTTTCTCTCTCTCTCTCTCTCTCTGTTCCCTCAGTCTGGGGGAAGCCAGGTGCCATGTCATGAGGCCACTCAAGCAGCCCTGAGGAGAGGCTCATATGACAAGGAACTGAGAGGACTTCTGCCAACAGCCAGCAAAGAACTGAGGCCTCTCGTCCACAGCCATGTGACTGACCTGCCGTGGAAAGGCCCCTCCACCCCACGCCAGGCCTTTGGACGACTGCAACTCTGCCCGGCAGTTTCACTGCGGCCTCGCGAGAGACTCGGACCCGGAACCACTCATCTGAGTGGATTCCCGAAATGCAGAAACTGGGTGAGATAATGCATATTTGTTGTTTTAAGCTACTACATTCCTGGGTGATTTGGCACACAGCAATAGATAACGAATACACCTCCTATACGTGCTTTCTTGGGAAACTACGCTCCACCACAATAACAGGGCAAGCAAGAAAGAGGAAGATGTGAGGTTCAAGAAGCCAGATCCCGACACAGCAGAGAGGGTGGAGGGAGCTGCCCAGGATGCTGGGGAAGGAGCTCCCGGCAGGATGGCCGCACGGCAGGTCTGGAGAGCAACCAGTGCAGACGGGGTCAACTCAGAGGGCTCCAGGAGAAGCTTCGAGAAAAAAGTTAAGCTGCCATAATATACGATGTATTTGAACATACCAAAGGTTTAGGGCTACATTATTGATAAGTACAGAGAAGAGCACTGAAACAAAGGAAAATCAAGATAACTTTTAATTTTAGGGAAAATAAAATGTTGTGCAGTAGGCTGGGCAAGGTGGCTCATGCCCGTAATCCCAGCACTCTGGGAGGCCGAGGCAGGAGTTCAAGATCAGCCTGAGCAAGAGCGAGACCCCATCTCTACAAAAAATAGAAAAATTAGCTAAGCATGCTGGCATGCGCCTGTAGTCCCAGCTGCTCGGGAGGCTGAGGCAGGAGGATTGCTTGAGCCCAGGAGTTTGAGGCTGCAGTGAGTTATGGTGACGCCACTGCACTCTAGTCCAGGTGACAGAGCGAGACCCTGTCTCAAAAAAAAAAAAAAAAATGCTGTGCAGCAGAGGAAAATATTCATAGCATTCTGCACGGCTCAGCTGTAAATAGCCCGACAGAGTCATCATAACGTAGGCACTGAATAACGATCTAACCAAATCACCCCAGAATTCTGTTGAGACACTCAGGAGAACAGGAAGCATGCATGGGTGGCGGGGCAGTGGGGGATGGTGGGGAGAGAGAGACAGAGAGAGAGAGAGAGATTGATCCTCATATTTCAGGTATGGAAGTCAATAGATACTGTCTAAAACTCAAAAATCAAGAAGTAGCAACAGAAACACATAATTAAAGACATGGACAATAGATACTGACCAATCGGGGAAAATCAGCCAGGACTTCCAAGTGTTTACCTCTAGGGATTTGGAAATAGCAATGAGAGGTGTCAGGAACCTGCCATCTCCATAAAACAAGCTTTTTAAAGCGACTTCATTTCACAGATTCAAAGACACCTATTTTTCACGTGTTAACATCTCTGAAACTAGTTTTTTTAACCATGAGTGGCAGCTTACAGCCATTTTTTCCTTCCTGTTGATATATAAAATTATAATGTGTCTTACAATCGATATCATCTTAGTTGCAAAAAAAGAACAGCATCTGATTCTTCAACTACATGCAAGGCATAAATTTGATTAAAAAAATAAAAACTATAAAAGAAAACAGAAACAAAAGAAGTGCAACGATGAAGCCCACGTCTGTAAGACAGCAGCCTCCCTGGCAGGTGTGCGGCCAGGCTGGCCCACGGGGGGTTAAAAGCACACAGCACTGGACCAGGAGGACATAAAAGAATCACAACTTCCTTTTCTTGCCACCGAACTTAGTTCATACTCCCCTCATTGTTAGAGGGACCATATAATTATAGGTCATTAAATATGAAATGTCTGATTTAGAATCGAAAGTTTAGTTTATTATATCTCAAACAAGAAGCAGCACAATTAATCAAAGTATGCACCTAAACTATCGATAGTTTTGCCATCTTAACGGTAGCTTGTTTATGCCAGCAGCGAAGAAGCCTGGAGAGCGAGTGATGATGAAATCGTGAAAAGTGTTTTCCACAGCTTGTTGAGAATTGAATATTTTTCCTTGCAAGAAGTGGTCCAAAGCCTGGAAGAAGTGGTAGTCAGTCGGTGCAAGGTCAGGTGAATTCGGGCACATGCATAGCGTCTCTGGGGCCCGGATGCCTGCAGTGCCCAAGCAATGGCTACCGGCTGCCCAGGTCTTCCTCCTCGACACTCCCAGGCGACACGGTGGGAAAGAGCTAAGTCAAGCCCTGAGCACTCTCCAGGTTGACCCTGATAATACGGGGGGCAGAAGTATGTCTTTGCCCCGATTTTCTAGTGGAATTGCCACAACTTCATTTTGCAAATATAGGCACTGTATTAGTCAGGTTCTTCAGAGGGAGAGAACCAATGGGATGTGTATATAAATAGTGAGATTTATTTTAAGGAATTGACTCATGTGGTGACGGAGGCTGGCTCGTCCGAAATCTGCAGGGTGGGCGGCAGGCTGGAGACCCAGGAAGAGAGTCCAGGGTGCAGTTCAAGTCCAAAGGCCACCCTTGGTCAGGATTCCCTCTTCCTCTGGGAGGTCAGTCAGTCTTTTGTCCTGTTCAGGCCTTCAGCTGACTGGGGAGGGGGGCACCCACATTAGTGGGGGCAGTCTGCTTTACTCAAAGTCCACAGATTTAAATGTCAATCTCACCCAGAATGCCCTCCCAGAAACATCTAGAATAATGTTTGATCAACTATCTGGGCATCTGGTCCAGCCAAGTTGACACGTAAAATTAACCATCGCAGGCACCATGTGAAACCCAGGCTTTGCAAAGAGGAAGCCCGTGAGCATCCTTCAGGGGATGGCCCTGGCCACTCGGGGGCGTGGACTTGCTTCGTCCCTCCCTGTGTGATCTTCAACGGCTCTCACACCACGCCGGGTTGTGGATCTGCGGGTAAGCAGAGGCACTTTCTGTAGTCTTACACGGACCCCTGACCCACACGTGAATATGAAGTCTGGGGGAAAGAGGGAAGGGGAGACCCCCACCCCCACACTGTTTAGGCCCCTGAGGTCCCCTCTGAATAGAGTTTGAAAGTCTCATATCAATTAGGATGAATTCAGCTGCAAGAAATAACCCAAAGCCTCCATTCAATCGCTTGGCTAAGCTGTGAACACCTTTGTATCTCACAGCAAGAAGTCCAGAGGTGGGTGGTCCCAGGGTTATTTAATTCTGTTGCCCAACAGCATCAGTGAAAGCCCCAATTCTTCCCATCCCTTCTGGGGGCTGTCCTCAGAGTGCGACTTTGGTCCTTAAGCTGCTGCCCTGAGACACGTATGGCAAAAGGCAGGGAATGAATCCGAGGACAAACAGGTAAATCACTGGCTCAGTTCATTTCCCACGCTTCACAGAAGCAGAAATGGAAGCACAGAGAGGTTAAACAACATACTCAAGGTCACACAGCAGAGCCAGGTCGTTCTTTTGAGGTCCTCTTTCCACTGGGCTGCGCTGCGTCCCTCTCCTACCTGTTCTCCAACCACAACCCCATCACCTCCCGCCCCAGAAAGAGCAATGGAAGGAAGCAAGGCAGACTTCTCAGGGATGTGGGAACCACCACCCCCTTGACGTTTTAACACGGGGTATTTCTGACAATGAGCTGAGCCTGAACAAACCCCCAGTCGAAATTTGACTATGGACTGAATACCAGACCACCTTACGGAATTTTAATGCACTTTGTTAAATGTGATGATGACATGGAGGTTATGTAGGAAAATACGCACACACTCCCCTCTTTTCTGAGATGCAAATGGAGGTATTTCTGAGTGAAACGACATGAAGTTTGCGATGTGCTTTCAAATACTCCAGGGGAAAACAGGAGTGGAATAGGAAGGACTAAAGCTGGCTTGACAAAAGTTCAATGGTTGTTGAAGCTGCACGAAGCTCATTGTTCTCTCTACTTTTGTGTGTTTAAGAATTGTGTAATAAAAATGAAAAATAAATGTAAAATAAATTTCTAAATAAATAACAACATAGCCTCCTAGGGCAGCTGCCTGAGGTTCTGCAGAGCTAGCCAATGGAAACAGGGTGCTAAAGATAGCAGAGAGATTGATTCATTTTCTCCACGTGACATCTATAATGATCTATCATCCGTACTCACGTTTGCTCAGTTTGTTCTCTCGATGTCCTGGGTGGAGCTTGGCGCCAAGGAGAGAAATGTCCCTCCACCCCCACTTGAACAGACGCTCTTTCAGCTTCTGGTCATGGTGTTGGAAGGACGTGCCTTTCCTGACCACCCCCCGTGGGCCTCAGTTTCCCCGTAGAACGTAAGTGTGCCAGTAACTGCTGACTCCCTCCAAGGGTCCTGTCCTTGAGAGGACCAGAGCAAACGCTGGGACTAAGACACGTTTTTAAAAAAGTCTTGTTCAAAAATGAGATATGCTCAGCGTAGAAGATTTAGAAACAAAGATAATCAAATGAAAGAAAATAAAACCACTCAAAATACTGCGCCCTGCCCCCATGTAATTAATGTTATTATCTTAGTGTATAACTGGATCGATTTGCTGCTGTTGTTGTTTCCTATGTATATGTTTTCATAAAATTTACAAAAACGGCTCAAATTGGGTAAATTTTTGTTTTTTGACTTAACACACCATGAACATCTTTTCATAGTATTACACATTTCCACGATGTTATTCCATATTTTAATCATTGCTGTGTTTTCCATTGTGTGACGATACCATACTTTATTTACCCAGTCTCATCAGATTAGTTTTCTAGGGCTGCCATAACGAAGTACTACAAACTAGGTGGCTTAAAACAGAATCCAATGTATATTTTCTTACAGTTCTGGGGGCCAGAAGTCCAAAATCAAGGATTGGGTCCTTCCTGGGGGTCAGAGGGAGAATCTGTTCCACGCGTGCCTCTCTCCTGGGAGCTGCTGGCAGTCCTCGGTGGTGGCGGCAGGATTCTAGTCTCTGCCTCTGTCGTCCCATAGCCGTCTTGCCCTGTGTGTCTGTGTTTCCGATCCTCTTCTTACAAAGGACACCGGTCATATTGGATTAAGGGTCTACGCTACCCTAGCACAACCTTATCTTAACTACTTACATCTGCAGCAACTCTAATTCCAAATAAGTTCCCATTCTGCAGTTTGTGGGGTTAAAACTTCAACATATATTTTGGGGGGACACAAATTAAACTCAAACTTATTCATATTGGTGAGCTTTTAGGGTTTTGCCCTTTTTTGCTATCAATAAATCATGTCACAATTTTTTTTTAACACATCTATGATTGTTTTCTTAAAATAAATCCCTAGAAGTAGAATTCCTAGGATAAGACTATGGCAGTCAGAGTTAGGCTAGGAAAAGGAAACTCAGAGGTATTTTCAAACAGAAAGGATTTAATATAGGGAATTGATCATGCAGGTATGCAGAGGATGAAAAGCAAAGAGATGCCAAGGTCACTGCAGAGATTAATAACTGCAGGAGGCAGCTGCCAACCCTAGGATTTGGGAAACAAAAGGGAAGAGGTGATGCCGCCAGAGTTTAGGAGTGCGGAGGAGGCTGCCCCCAAGGTTCGTGCTCAGACCCCCAGGGGATGAACCACGCTGCGAGATCAGTGCTGGGGACTCTCGGAGGAGGGCACCAGCGTCAGAAGGGCCCACACTGTCTCTGAGGGAGCGCCACGCGCCCGCGGCTTGGACTGCTGGCTAGAGCTTGGACCGCCACAGGGTCCCAGTGGCTCGGCTGCAGCTGGAGGGATGAAGCCCGCAACTAGAAGTCAAAAGAGAGTCCCGTCTCCCCTCCTCTCACCTTTCAGGTCCCACCATCGCCTCCCCTTGTCCACCCAGAAGCAGCAAGTTATCTGGAAAATGAAGTTTGCAGACTTCCAGCCCCAGCGTTACAGAAAAGAAAGGGGGGCAGGGGGAGAACACGAGGGGCAACAGTAACTCTTCCCAGCCACGTCCTGAAGGGACGCAGCATTCCGCTCCTTGACAGCTGGGCCCAGGGCCCACGCAGACTCTCGATACGTATTATTGATGTGGCTTTTGCTGTGTATTGTGCCGTTGTCTTCCAGAAAGTTTCTATCAATTTACACCACTACCAACAGGGCATGGAAATGTCTAGTTCCCAAATCTCAATAACACCTAATTTCAATCTCAGTAACACCTTATAATTTCAAAATTTGTTCTCAGTGTGATAGGAAAAAAATTATACCTTGTCTTCCTTTGCATTTCTTTGATTTTTAGCAGTGTGGAATATATTTTGTACATTTTGGGCCATTATGTTTATTACTTGTTTTGTGAATTGTTGAAATACAAAGCCAAAATAATTAAAATGTCAGATCATATGTTCTTTGCCCATTTTTATTTCAATATTTGCGTTTTTCTTATCAATTCATAACACTACTTTATGCATTAAGGATATTAATCCTTGTTCTACAATATATGCTGCAAATAATATTTTTTCATTGTGGTTTGACATTTAGTTTTATTTATAGTGTTTTTGATGTCAGGCTTCTCAATTTATATGTGGTTAAGTCTATTAATATTTTCCTTCATGCATTCACCTTTGCTCTTGTACTTAGAAAGCTCTTCACTAGGCCAAGATTGCATAAATATTTATATTTTCTATATTCCTTATGGTTTTTACTTTTCTTCTTTCTTTCTTTTTTTTTTTTTTTTTTTTTTTTTTGTAACAGGGTCTCACCCTGTTGCCCAGGCTGAAATGCAGGGCAGTAACTATGATCATAGCTCACTACGACCTCAAACTCCTGTGCTCAAGCAATCCTCCTGCCTCAGCCTCCCAAAGTGCTGGGATTACAGGTGTCAACCACTGTGCCCAGCCACATTTTTAATACTAACTTTTTTTTTTACATTGCAATCTTCATGTGGAATTTATTTGGGGATATAATGTAAGGTTAGAAATTATGGAATAATCAAAATTTCCTCTATAATTCGGGATGCCATCTTTATCCTCTATTAAATTCATATAGATACATAAATAGGTAAATATAGATATATATGTGTGTGCATATATATCTGTGTGTGTATATATATATATCTGTGTCTATTGCTGCACTGTCTCTTTTATTCCATCAGTCTGTCTGATCATTGCATTTGATTACATTCTCACAAAAATTTCAACTCCATAAAAGTTGCCTCACTGGTTAGAATGGTGTCTGGCACCTAGCATTCAAGAAACACATGTTGAATGATAAAGTGGACTATGTCTGTACCAGAACCATGTTGTTTTTGTTTTTAATGTGAGTCTATGGGGGTATAATTTATATACAGCAAAACTCTCCTGTCTTAGTGTCCAGTTCTATGGGTTTAACCAACACATACAGTTGGACAGTGACCATCACCAAGATATAGAATAGTTTTATCACCTCAAAAAACTCCATCATGCCTTTCTTTTTAATTAATGTTTAACTTTAAATGGTGATTTAAAAAACGCATAACATAAAATTTACCCTCTTAGCCATGTTTAAGTGTCCAGTTGAGCAGTGGTAAGTAGACTCACACTGTTGTGTGCTAGGTCTCCAGAGCCTTTTCATCTTGCAAATCTGAAACTCTGTGCCGTTCAGCACCTCCCCATGGCCCCTCCCCCAGCTCCCTGGAAACCACCATTTTGTAATACTTTGTTTCTATGAATTTGACTTCTTCAGATACTTCCTATAAATGGGATCACAAGTCTTTATCTTTTTGGACTGTCTCATTTCCCTTAACATAATGTCCTCAAGGTTCATCCATGCTGTAGCGTGTGACAGGATTTCCTTCTTTTTAAGACTGAGTAATATTCCGTTGTATCTACCAAGCTCTTCTGTAGTCTACGCCTACCCTAGCCCTAGCTCCTGATCTTTCTTCTGTCTCTGTGGTTTTGCCTTTTCCGGAATGTCACATAAATGGAATCATAAGTATGTCATCTTTCAGTCTGGCTTCTTTCACTCAGCCTAATGCATCTGAAATTCTTCTGTGTTGCTGTGAGCTCCGCTAGTTCACTCCTTTTTATTGTTCAGGAATATTTCATTGTACGGCTGGATCACAGTTGGTTCATCCATTTTGCAGCTGAAAATAAATTTGAGTTGATCCCCATTTTAATTTTTGCAATTTCATAATGCATTTCTATAGTGAAACCATCTATTAAGCTGCCAAACATACACCAGCTGTAGCCAACGCTAGAGGAGAACTAGGTGTCCTCAGCATATGGAGGGTGTCCCAGCCTGCAGAACTGTGAGAAATAAACTTCTGCTGTTGAGAAGCACCCAGTCTACAGGGCTTTGTCATGGCAGCCCAAACAGACTAGGACCTAGCACATTCCTCATGCGAAGCAGTTAATACAGTCGCCAGCCCAAAGTAAATGTTTAGTAATTGCTACTTTTTTATTAGCCATCATCTCGGGAAAGTGAGCCCGGATCTTGAAAAAGAAATTCACATAAGAATTAACTCAGTTGTGTTGTTTCTAAAGGAAGTGTGGCAGCAGGCAGGAGATTGCAGAGGTTTGGAAACATGGCTACCCATTCTTTGACATTTTTCTCTTGACGAGATGGGCCTATGTCCTCTTAGGTGGAATCTGGGTGGGCTTCCAGCTGCTTCAACCAATGCAGTAGGGCAGAAGCGATGCCACGTGGCTCCAGAGGCCGGCTCCCAGCCCATGCGGCTTCTGCTTTGCCCCTGGAGCCCTGAGCCAGCACCGATTAATAGTCTAATACCCCGAAGCCTGAAGCCACAGTGCTGGTGAGACCGTGTGCCACATAAGGGCACCGAGACCACGTAGAAAGACAGAGAGATCCAAATAGGCATCCCAGCCCAGGCACCAGATGTATGAGTGAAGAAGCTTCCAGATGATTCCAGACCCAGTGATTCAAGTCACCTCCACTTTTTGGGTCTTCCCAGCCAAGGCCCCAGACATGATGGAGACAAACCATCCCCTCTGTGCCCTCTCCAAATTCCTAATCCACAGAATTTGAGCATGCAACAGCGATGGGTATTTTGTGTCACTACGTTTTGGGTTATTTTGCTACATAGCGACTGATAACCAGGACGGAGTTCTAGAAGGAATCTATGGGAGGGGGGTGAGGGAGGAAGCCAAAGAGGGAAGCTCCATCAGTGTTCCCCCAGCAGCTGGTAAAAGGCCCCCATCCACCCACCCATCTATCCACTAGAGGAGCCTCATGATGCGTAGGGTTGGGAGAATTTACCAGGCTTTTCTGCAGCCTCAGTGAAATGTCCCCCAAGAATGTGGAACTTTGCTTTCTCCCCTTTTGCACCTATTGAAAACCAATAGATGACTGATTTAGCCATGATGGCCAGGGATATGCTGGGCCCTGGAGAAATTAGATCAATTCTGTAAACGAATAACTTGGCTTTCCAGTTTGTACATCAGGCCCTTGTGACTTTGATATGTGTGAGTTCGGCCCTAAGCTTCTGGACTACCTTGGCAGTAGAGTGAAAAGATCATGGGCTGAATCTTAGCTCAGGGTCTAAAGCCCAGCTCTGCTGTTTAATAACTGTGTGACCTTGGGCAAGGTGCTTGTTTGGCCTCTGTGAGTCTCAGTCTCCTTGTCTGCAAAACTGAGTCGGGAATGTCTCCTTCGTACAGTTGTTAGGAAGGCGAAATAAGATACCATCTGCAAAGGATCTAGCCCAGTGTGTGACTCGTAACAAACTCACTGCTGGTATCAATTTCTCTCCCTGGCTCCCACAAAGCTGGGGAATGGATGCTGGACCACAGTGACACCCCCTGCTGGCCTCCCCAACACTCCCTTCCCCTGCTCCAGGCATTGACCCTCAGAAGTCCCCTCGTGGAAGCCCAGCATGTTCCCCCCGGATCTTCCCACCTCTGGCGGCTCACAGGGAAGCCGCTGGCACGGCTGTCAGCATCCGGCTGCTGCCTCTGCGGACCCACAGATGTCTCGACTCCGCTCCTGCCCCCACAGGCTGTGACTTGAGAGGCTGAGAAGGGATCAACCCGGAGTGACCGGGGATCCATCACCGGGGTGACGGAGTGCAGTCCCTGAAGGCAAACAGCCCCGTCCCATCAATTTGCAGGAGGGGAGAGAGGACAGGAGCTTGGGAAATGACAGCCCATCAGGCCGCCATCATCTCCTGCAGCTCATGAAAGTGATCAACGGCCCTTGGGCTCTCGCTTCAGAGATTACACAGGAGGAAGGATGACTCCGTCGGATTTCAGCCCAAGCAGCTGGCGGCCCTGATTGCCAGAAAACGTGATGGATTGAGTGCCTAAAACACGGAAAGAAAGCATGAATCTCCATACATCACTGGAAGGAACCAGAGTCAGACCGCAGGGAGGCACGTGGTCCCTTTGTCTCCCAGTCTCAGGACAGAGCCCTGTGCTCCCTTAGGGGGGCCAGGCATCAGTTTTGGGAGAGCAGGGACCAACTCTTTTTGGTCAGCACATATTAGGCACTCAGGAAATGTGAGATGAATGAATGAAGGAAGGAAGGAATCCTTGGTCTGTCTGTCTTTCTAGCTACGAGACTTTCTACTAAGTCGTTTTGGACAAGTCAAAAGGCCTGTCGAAGCCTCAGTTTCCTCATCTGTAAAATGGGACTGGGAATATCTGCCCCCCCCCCCCCACGCACACACACCCAGGGCTGTTGTGGAGATGAAATGACATTGTATGAGGAAAGCACAGTATCAGGAAAGGCAAATATCACAAGGTGCCCAGGTGAGGGAGGGGCCAGGTGGGAGACGGCGGTCACAGTCCAGAGGGGCAGGATGGGAGACAGAAGTGCAGGCGGGGGGGGGGGGGGGGGGGGCTGGCTCCGTGGCAGAGTCCGGAGGTGTTGGGTGCAAAGACGGGTCTGTTCTGACTCGCTATTTTCACTCTCTGCCCACCCCCTTGTTGGGTCCCGTGCAGAAGGCTGTGACGTGTGCTTAGTGAGTCCTTCGTCCTCAGTGTCATACAAACAGTATTCAAGAAGGGAATCTCTTTGTCAGCAATGATTCTTAAGGCCTGGCACAGGGCCCAACCCACAGCAGGAGCGAGAAAGTCTGAGTTTCGGTTAGAATAGAGGAGTGGGAAACCGGGGGATAAACTGCTGTGAAGGAGGGAGAAGAGGGGTGGGCAGAGCCTGAAGTTCAGGCGCCAGACAGAGCCCAGCCTTCGGGAAGCGTCTTGCGACCGACCACGGGTAGGAGCTGATGTTATTCTTTGCCCCCAGGAGCTTTCTCCTGCCCCTCCCAGTTCCCCAGTGTCCCACGGGCCCATCGGCTGGAGAAGGGTTTCTTCTTTCAGGTGGGGATGAGCTGATGGTTGACTTGGACGTTCCCTGGGCCAGAGCTGTCTGGTGACAGATCCCATCTGAGCCAGGGGTTCCTGGACATGCCCCTCTCTCACAGCCCAGGTGGCATCAGGACCACAAAGTCATTCTGTTTCCCCAGAGAGGACAAGCAGACAGAGAGATGGGCTGAGGACAAAACCCCAGCCCGGGGCTGTGGGGTTGTGACACAGTGTGTTGGAATCAAATCCTGGGCCCAGAAGTCACACTCTGCAGCCTGGCAGTCCCTGGCCTTCGCAGTCGTCCAGTGTCCCCAGATCCCCTGGCACTGACCATCTTTCTGCTTAAATAGGTGGTGTCTTCGCAGGACAGGGAGTGAGTATGAGCCCAGTGTCTACCTATCAAACCTCAACTCGGCAGGAGGTATTAAGCCAACAGGTCCTTTGGGAGCCTGGCAAGGTTTGCTTGAAAAAAAAAAAAAAAAAAAAAACACAATGAAAAAAATAAAAATGGAGTTCATCACTCCTGGCTTCTCTCTTGGACACCCTGCCACGGCCCCTTGCTGTCTCCTCCCCCTCCACATTCACCCCTGCCCATACCTTACCCTGAGCGTGCTGCCAGATGGGCCTTTCCAGGCTGCAGCTCTGGGCAAATCGTTCCTCCATTCAAAAAGTCTGCTGTGGCTCCCCAGTGCCTAAAGAAGTACCTGCATAGTCCCCACCCCTGCGTTCAAGGCCTCCCTTCCCCAAGACAAATGCTGCCTCCTCCAGGAAGCCTGTCCTGATTTTTTTGAACCATTCGCAACTGCTTCCCTCCCTGGCCCCTATCAGTCTTCACTCGTACCAGAGCCAAACCCAAGCCCTGAGGTGCGAGGGTGCTCTGGAGCAGGGCACAGAGCCGAGGAAGACTGGACACAAGGAAAGGGAAATGCCTCCCTGTGAGGAGCTGACAGCTGCCCCCTATCCCTGACATTGCCATCTGAGAAATGAATATAGTCACCTGAATAGTTACCCCACCAAACCCAAGAGGCCAGGGAAGCCAAACACTAGGCAGCTTGGGGTCGGGCACTGACGGGGACAGCCCAGGGGCTACAGAGATCCCAGGTTGACAAATTTAAATCAAACTATGAATGTCAGAACTACAAGAGATCTCAGATCATCCAGTCAAATCATTTACCCACAAGGAAACTGAGGCTTAGAGAGGGGGCTCAGGATAGATTTCCAGTTAGAGATCAAAGGGGTCATCATTTAATTGATTCAGTCATTTGGTCATTTGTTCCTCCAATCATCCAACAACCTTACTAAGCCCCTGCTAGATTCCAGACCCTATGGCAGATTCTGGGCACACGGAGCTGAAGAAGAAACAGTCCTGGCACCCACGGGGCTGAGTAAGTGGGGGTGACAGTGCCAGACTAGAGGTTAGCCTGGAGTGAGTGGACACAGGGGAGGGAGCGGAGGGCCTGCTGGCGGTGGCAAGGTGGGTGGATGAGAGGTAATCCTGGAACGCTTCCCAGAGGAGGCATTGTCTGGTCTGGGTGTGAGGAATGTGTAGGAGCTTCTGGAGGGTCAGAGCAGAGTTAACAATGGAAGATGTCATGTGGACTCTTTCCTATCCTACACTGCAAGACTTTCATATCTCAGTGCTGCCTGAGGTAGTTGGAAGAAAGGGGCCCTCTGTCACCCTTGTTTGGCCTATTCCTGTGCAAGCCTGAGGCCCTACAATGCACTGTGATGATCATGGGATTAGAAAGGCCCATTGTGGCTTGGAGAAAGGCTCTCCTGGGAGTCAGAGTGAGACAGGCTGCAACTCTGGGGCAGGACTCGCAGGAAATGATCAGCTTCACACGGTGGGGCTTGACCGTCAGAGTGGAAATGACTTTAGGGTTCACCGAGTCATTTTACAGGTGAGGCAACTGGAGCCCATGCAAGGAGAGCCCCTTGCCCAAGGCTCCCCGGCAGGTCAGTGGCAGAGTCGGAACTTAAAGCCGGTTTCTCGACTCCCAGGCCAGCGCGCAGGGAACGGGAACATCGCAGCTGGAGAAAATGGCAGAGTTTACGCCCTGCAGAAGCCGGGGGGCCTCAAAGTGTTAAGGAGCAAGAGCCTGATAAGAAATATAACCAAGAATAAATATAGATGTTAAATGCGGAGCCAAGAGAGTTTGTGAAGGTTCAATTTGTGAATCTCTGCATGAGGTTCAGTTCCTTCCTCTTCCTCCAGGAAGCCATCTCTGCCCTCCTCTAGCTGGATCTGGGGCCCCCCCTGACATAGTGCCACATACCATCTGTCCTCATCTATACGTAAACTAGGTAGACTGCACAGTAATGGCTTCTTCAAACGTCTTCTCCACAGGACTACATGCTCCTTAAAGGCAGGAATGGTGTCTCATTTGTGGCTGTGCTCCCAATGACCCAGGGCATAGTAGCGGCACAGTAAACACTTAAGTTAGTGACTGCACACCTGAAAAAGTGGTGCTTCTTCCTGAAGACCAGGGCAAAGAAAAACAGAGCCTGGCTTCTCCCATGAACTGAATTTCTGCCCATTCATCCATCCATTCACCCATCCAGCCAGCCAGTCAGCACCTCTCCATCCCTCTTTCCACCCATCATCCATCTATCCATCCCTCCCTCCCTCTTTTTGTCCCTCCCTTCCTCCCTCCCTCCATTCATCCATTCTCATTCCTGCATCATCCCTCCATCCTTCCTTCTATCCACCTCCCCGTCCTGCATCCATTCACCCACCATCTTTCCTTGCCTCTTTTTGTCTGTCCCTCCCTCCCTCTCTCGATCCATCCACTCATCCATCCTCCATCATCCATCCATCTGTGCATCCAACAATGTTGCTTGAGCACGACCATGGGCAGACCCCGAGTTAAACAAAGGGGAATGGGGCCTGTTTTTTGAAGTGAAAAGCTCTCTGTGTACAGGGTCCTTCCCAAAAAACCATCATCAATGTTTTGGAGAAGACGGCACAGTAATTTAGAGATGTGATTTAATCAATATTTCCTGGTCCCTCAAATCCATCACTAAATGACCAACAAAAGACAGTGGTCAGGGAAGCCCATGGACAGGCCAGAGGGGAGAAACCCAGGGGGACATCTGATGGGGAATAAACCCACCCGCCGGGCAGGGCTGCTGGACCACCGGGAACCTTTCTGTTATTACTAATCCCTGGGGCACCTAACAATGAAGGCAGAGTCCCCTGCTTCTGCAGCTGCAAGTGGGGACAACAGGGCTCAGACAATGGCATGACAAATCCTCCCTGTGGGAAGCCTTGATCCAGGCTTGACCCTGACCAGCCTGCCACGTGGGCTGTCTCCACTGAAGACCCCGTCTCCCCCTGGACAACAGGACCAAGGTGGCGCTGATGTTAACAGTTGTCCATTCTTTGCCGCAGCACCCGCCTTCCCGGTCCTTTCTCCTTTGAAGACCTCCAGAAGGGGCATTATCATTGCCCCCTTCCCCAGATAAGAAAACAGAGGTTCAGGCAGGCGAGCTGACTCCACCAAGGTGGTGAAGTTTGCAACTGTCAGCAGGAAGGTGAACCTCAGTTCCTGACGGATCGATCCCCCAACCGGCCCTTTTGGGGATGTGACTCAGAAACAGGGTACAATTAGAATCCAAAGTGGCATCTTCCAGTTTAGCCAGAGTGAGACACAGCCCCGTGTGGGCTGAGAAGTTAGGGGCAGTGTCAGGACGCAGAATTGAGCCCCAGCCTGGAGTTTCAGTCCCCAGGCCAAGGAGGGGGCGGGTGCGCCCTGAGCCAGAACTGCCTCTCCTCACGCACAGGCACCGAGGCTAATGCAACCTTAGTCAGAGCCCTGGCTCATCCATTTCAAAGCAAAGAAGCATTCGCGAGGGCTGCCAGCTGTCATTTTTATAATGAAATTTGCTTTCAAAGCCCAAGGCCATGCTAATGACAAAATAAAGCAAACTCGGGAGGGGTAGGAGGAGCAGGCTCGGGCGAGTGGGCAGGGAAATGCCAGGAAACCGCACGCCGGCGCTGAGCACCGGTAGTCGTGACTGAGCGCCTACACACGTGCACGCACACAGGCACACACGCACGCCCACGCTCTTGCCAGGCAGCCTGGTGGCAGGGAAAGGGCCTCCAGTGCTCAGTTCAAGAGACCTGGAATCTGGTTCCAGCTCTGTCCCGACACACTGAGTGCCCCAGCATCGCCAAGCCTCGGTTCCTCACCTGAAAATGGGTGTAACAACTCTCAGGCTGTTAGAAGAGTATCTGGTCACAGTTGAGTGCCCCGTGAGTGTAGAATAAAATAAAATATAATAAGGTAATTCATCCCAGTTTTGCCACTGACCCACCAAGTGGTCTAAGTGGGTAATTACTGAACTCTCTTTCTAGCCCCGTTTTTTTCCAGAAGTTTCCTCCTTGCTCCCTTGCATGTAGTTGCAACAGACTGTAGCCATGGATGCAGTTCAGGCTGACGGCTAAGAATGTGAGCTTGAAGTCAGGCTACTCAGCTTCAAATTCCCATCTCCTAGCTTTGGATCAAGCCTCAGTCTCCTCCTCTGTAAAATGGGGATGAGAATCGCACCAGTTTCGCGGGGTTGTTGGAGGATGTAATTGACAAAATGCCTGTGCCCGGCATATATAATAATAAGGGCTCAATCAATGTGACTACTAAAATTATGTTTTCATTCCAAGTGACATTTTTGCCGCTGGCCATAGTTGATTGGATCTCGGATGGCACGTGCCTGAAGCTGAGCCAATCAGTTTCTTCTCTAGGGATTCGTCATTGATACTGAAAAGGAGTCATTTTTGCCTCTTCTTGGTGGCCGGTCCCATGCAACGTGAGTGCAGTGCTGTGGCTGCCAGCTCCCACCATGCACGAAGAGCCGAGGAAGCTGGTCTGCAAGGGAGGCACAGAGAAAGGACTTGGTTCTTGGTTCTAGGACATCGTGTGGTCAAGCTGCTCTGGTGCTGTGAGACAGTTCTGTGTCCTCAGTGGACCACTCCCTTCTTACTGCAGCCGACTTGAGTGACCTTCAGTGCCTGGCCCTGACGTGGCCTCAGTTGCCTGAGGTCGGGGCTGAGATGGCTGAGGAGTCTTCCAGCTCTGATCTCCCCGGCTTCACAATGGAAACTGCGGAACAAACCGGTGGAATCAGTACCGCCAACAACTGGAGCTGCACGTATTTACTAGAACGGGATCTAATTGACATCTGTAGACGTCTCTGAAATCAACACTCCCTTCATTGTGTTCTCTAGGTCTTTTCTTTACGGCTGCCTGGTTTGCGCTCCATTAGACGTCCACACCACGTTCTCAGCCCCTGCTCTGTGGCCACCGTGGGGAATGGTGCAGACAGGGCCACTTCCTTGGAGATGCCCTCAAGGACCTGGCCATGTTTCTCTGGCTCCCTCATCCTGCTTCTAGACTACGTTTCTGGACTCTGCTGTTTTACACTTTCCATTGTCTTGCATCATTTTATGTCAATTTTCCCTTCTAGACAGTGAGTCCCCCCTTTTTTGAGATGGGGTCTCGAACTCCTGGGCTCAAGTGATCCTCCTGCCTCCTCCTCCCAAGTGGCGGGATTCCGATGACACCCAGCTTTGTGTCATTTTCTTCTTGATGGTACTAGTGCACAACAGGTACCCATTCACACATTTGTGTGATGGATGAATGACATGAACGAAATGAGTCTTTTCAGAAAGGAAAACAGGAAGGGGGAGGTCTGGAAACCAAGCATGTTGAGGGAAGGTACCTACCCTGGAAACCAGACTTAGGCGGCACGTGACAGCTGTACACACTTCAAGGGATTGTTCCGTGAGGGAGTCCTTCTCATCCCCATCTTATAGATGACAAAGTAGAGGCTCTGAGACATGAGGCCCCTTGCCGGAAGTCAGAATGCTGGCAGGGAAGAGAGCCAGGATTTGAAGGCAAGTCTGTCTTCACACTAGCACGCCACCTCCCTACAGTTAAAACAAAATAATAAAATAAAAGGCCAGCAGCTCCCCAGGGCAGGAATGAAGCTGGGGGAGAGAAGTCACAGAGAGGATCTCTCTCAATCCAGGAAAGAACTTCTAAAAGCCAGAGCTGGCCCCAAGTGGAACAAGTAGTGAGACTCTTGTCTCAGGAGGTATGCAAGAAGTAGAAACTGCTCCCTGGGGATTACCCAAAGGTCAGTTCGTTCCTGTCTCTGAAGCTAAAAGCTGTTTTTCAGCCCCCACGGAATGCATCCCCCAAGCCCAGCACTGCCGAGCGTCCACTGCCCCCGTGCCCATGTGATGGCAGCGCTGCAGGCTCCCGGGCAGAGACTCCGCCCACACCCACAACCAAGAGCGGCTGTGTGACAGCCCCGCCCCACAACCCCCCACTCGGGGGCTGGGTCTAGAGGCCCCCCAGGGGCGGGCGGCTGAGTCAGGAGCTGCCTGGGTTGTCACAGTCCCACAGCTGCAGCCGGGTTAGTGGCAGCAAACACAGAGCTGGGGCTCTGGGGGCGTGACCCCCGCCCTGCCCACTGCCTCCTGCGTGTCAGGCACCCCGCCTGGCTGGGAGGCGCCGTCTTCTGGGGCTGACACCCAGAGGCTGCCGAGAGGGGAGCCACCGCCTCCTGAGCCCCCGCTGAGTGCCTGCCGTGTGCAGGGCAGTGGACAAGAGGCCGGCCCTGGGGTCCAGCAGCCCTCATTACCAGTCTGGCTGGCCCAGACCACAGGTGGGCTCCCTGTCCTCCCCGTGCCTCAGTTTCCCCACAGCAAGACTGAGTCATCCCAGTCATGGCTTCCACTGGTTGGTGCGGCTTTGACAGGTGGACGGACATAAGTGCGTAGGCATTGCGCACCACCTCCATCCTCTGGACAGCCTGTAAGTTGAAGAAAGTGGTCTTGTGTTAACAAATGAGGAAACTGAGGCTCAGAGAGGCAAAACCACTCAGCCCTGATCAATCAGCTGACAAGTGGCAGAGACTGGATTGGAATCCACACAGGTTTGATGCCAAGTCTGGCTCCTTCTCCACTGCTGGGCTGTCGGGGGCCCAGCCCCAATGTCTGAGCATCCCTTAACCACAGGCGGCCCTGCACAGCACCCCATGCCGTGGGGCCACACCCCCCATAGCTGGGCGGGGAGAGGGTCCCCAGGCTCATCACTGGCCCCAGCACAGCTTCGCCACCTAGCTGGAGGCAGGCCTCTCACAGACAGTCAGTGCGCAAGGTGCGGGCGGACGGAGCCGCGGCGCAGGGCAGTTGTTTGCACCATCGGAGGGCCCCATCCGCTGGGCCAGGCAGGAAGAGCAAAGCCGAGAGGAGGAGAAGCCGGAACCCTCAGGCCAGGCAGGAGGCTGCAGGCCCAAGGGGCGGGTCATGAGGGAGCGGAGCTGGCAGGGGAGCAGCATTGCCCAGGGCAGGTGGGAAATCAGCCCTGGCTCAAATCCCCATATGGCACTTACTGTCTGTGGGTCTCTGAGAAGATCCCTGAGCCCGTCTCCCCACGTGGAAGACGGGAAGCGTGATCTGACCTCCCTCGATCTCGGGAGGATGGAATTAGACAACGTACTGGAAGCAGCAGGCACAGTGCCAGGGTCCCAGCACAGGGGGTACTCCCTAAGCGGTTACCCTTGGTAAGGTCCTGCAGACCCCAGACTCTTAAAACCCCCAGATCTGTGAGGCTCCCTGGGGGGACACAAGTACCAAGCGGCTGCTGGACAGAAGGGGACCCCAGGGCCTTGGCCCCTTTGGATGGACTTCACTGCCCCTCCGCCTTTGTGGGTTTCCTTCCCAGACCACCCTGGAGAAGCCCTCGAGGGTGAAGCGATGGGGCCCTGGCCTATGCCTGGCTTGTGGTCTCCCCTCCGCTGCCCCGGCTGCCGCGCCAGGAATGTCGTGAAAGGCCAGGGCTCGCTCACTCCATGGGTGCACTTGGGGCCCCAAATGCCAGGGCTCTGACCACACTGGGCTGGTTATCAGGGCCCCCTCGGGAGATACGCTGACGCGTGGTAGAGAGGGCCCCGGCATTCTCACAGGTCCGGGCTGCAATCTGCCCTTGCTCAGCTGCGTGAGCTTAAGCGGCTCCCTCCCTTTTCCCAGTTCTCTTCTCCTCCTCTGTAAGGTGGAGTAACGATGTCTACCTCAGCAGGTCATTGGGAGACTAAATGAGACCATGTGACATGCTGGTGAGGATGTGGACAAATTGAAACCCCGGTGTACTGCTTGTGGGAATGTAAAATCACGTAGCCATTGTGGAGAACAGTTTTGCAGGTTCTCAAAAAGTTCCACGTAGAATTCCACATGACCCAGCAGCTCCGCTCTTATACAAGAGAATTGAAAAGGAGACTCAAACAAATGTAGGTACATGCATGTTCGTGGCAGCGTTATTCACAGCAGCCAGAAGGTGGAAGCAGCCCAGATGCTCCCTCAGATGAATGGACGAACAGAATGTGTGTATCCATACAAGGTGATTACGCACCCATAAAAACGAAGGACTGAAACATGCTACAACATGTATGAACCCCCAAAGTGACCTGAAGGAGGCCAGATATGAAAAGTCACTACTGTGAGATTCCATTTATATAAAATGTCCAGAATAGGCAAATCTATAGCGATAGAGAGCAGACTGGGGTTGCCAGGGATGGCAGAGAACGGGGACTGACTGTTTCGTGGACGTGGAGTTTTATTTCGCAGTAATATAAGTGTTTTGAAACTAGGTAGAGGTGAGGGTCACAGACACTGTAAATACCACCAATTATTCACTTTAAAGTGGTTAATGTTACTTTGTGTGAATCACACATCATTAAAAACAAACAGCCATTTGTATGCAAAGTGCCTCACGGGATGGAGTCAGAAAATTGACATGAGGTCCTGGGTCCCCCACTTACTCCCTGGTGACTTGTCGTCCCACCTATCAGAGCCACAGTTTCTCATTGTGAAATGAAGAGAAAAGAATATTTGCAGGTTGTTGGGAAGATCAAGTGAAATGATTTATAGAAAGCACCTAGCACAGGGGCCGGTATGCAGAAGGCACTCAATAACTGAGAGTTGGATTAAGAGCAGAATAGGCATAGCTCCCCAGGTGACCAAAGACACCATCCTTCCAAGTCTTTTCAGTGGGGTGAACTTCCCTCGCCCCTGGGCAGGTCTGTGGCTTCTCAGCTCCCCACAGGTAGTTCTAATTTTTGTTGAGCACCTGCTGTGTACGAGGTCTTCACCAGCTGTGTGTAGCACTGCTGCGTTGAGGCTATGGAAGTGAATTAGGCAGATTCCCAGCCTCCTGAAGTATTTATTTGGGGAGCTCAGATATGTACCTGAATAGCTCAAATACAGCATGTAGCACGATCACGGAGGAGAAGCAGATGCAGTGCATGAGCATTCAGAGAAGGCAAGAGCAGTTCCAGCTGCAGCAGCAGGGGGTGTGGGGCACAGGGGAGAGGGGGATCAGGGGAGAACTCTGGCAGTTGGGCTTTGGGGGACAGGAGTTGTATCAGGAGATGCATGAGGGGCTTTCCATGTGGCGAGCGCAGCCTGAGCCAAGGTGCAGAGGCCAGAAGGGCTGACAGAGCTCCAGGAGGGCAGAAGCTTGCGCTGGGCCTCTGTCCTTCCCTGTCCTTCCCGGACACCAGGAGGTGTGATGTGCATCCCGCCCAGGCTGCCCATTCCCTGAGCGCAGAGCTGGCGCTGCGCTGGCCACAGTCACACCCCAGGGCCTGGCATGCCCTGAGCATTCCACAGAGATTTGTGGAATGAATGAAGACATGAGTCAATGGCCAAGTCATCTGAGTTTCTTAGAGCTATTTTCTACGACACACAGCTAAGTAGCATATGGATTTAGTTTCTGGAAAAGTGCTCTGGTTAAAAAGCAACCCACTGGCTGGCTGCTGGTGATGTGTCAACGGCCTTGAAAAGTTGCCTATATTAGCTAGCACTTACAGAGCCCTGTTACATGACAAGTACCACGCTGCGGAGGTTCAGTCTTTGTGACAACGCTGTAAAGCAAGGGTTATTGTTTGGTTTAATTTACAGATGAAGAGGCTGAGGCCCAGAGAAGCTACATAACTTACCCCAGGTCACACAGCACATAAGGGCCGAAGAGGGACTTAACTGTAACTACAGGGCTTGTGCTCTTGACTGCGGTCTGATGTTGCTCCAGATCTGGGTTGGTCCACTTTTGTGTCAAATGTTATCCTGAATACTCAGAGAAATTTTTCCAGTGTCCATTTTTAATTGCCCTTTTAAACTATAAAATAATATAGAAATATAATATTAATATTATATGAAATATATGTAAAAAATGTAAAAATGCAATTATACATAATATATGTAAAATAATGTAAAATAATAATTTGAAAAGAGGAACTAAATGACACCCATAAAAGAAAATACTTAGTCACTCAGTCAATAAACATTAACTGAGCAACTCCTCTGTGCCAGCGGAGCCAGCATCGTTCTAGGTGCAACAGTGAAGAAAGCAGACAGTGACCTCACGTAGTTCATGCTTGAAAATAAAATGATAGGTAGATGAGAGAGAGAGAGAAGAAAAATCCCAGAGAGGAATAAATCTGCAACTTAGTGCTGCCAAGCACTAAATAGGCTGACGTGATGACAGTGACTGGGTGTTTCCTTCGGACGGGTGGTCAGAGCGGGAAAGGCCTCCTGGGAGGGCAGTGAGGCTGAGAGGTGATGGGAGGAGGCGGCCCCTGTCTGATCTTTCCCGAGTACGGGAACGGCCAGCGCAGAGGTCCCAGGCAGGAACCCGTTGCACATGCTCCTGTAATGACGAGAGAAAGCGCCTGTATGCCGGGGTTGGACGGGTGGGCAGGGCTTGCTGTGCTGGGCGTGGGGTCTGGATTCTGGTCCAGGTGCAGGGGGAGGTGTTGGAGGGAGCTGATGGCCTCAACTTTCCCTGTGTAAAGATCGTGCCGGCTGCTGCGTGAGGAGGATGAGACTGCAGAGCACAGGAGGCACAGGCTGGAGGCTGCGGCCATGGTCCGGGGGAGGGGTGAGGACCGGAGTGCTGATAGTGGAGGTGGAGGACAGCAGTCACACTGGGGACACCTGTAGTTTGGAGGTGAAGTCAATAGCTCCTTCTAATGGAGGGGACAGGGGACAACGGAGTGGGTGGAGGGACAAAGGGGAATTGAGAGCCATTTCTAGGTGCTTTGCTTAAGCAACTGCGTGGATGGTGGTGTCCTCACGGGCACAGATGGACTTGGGGAGGGGCTGGCAATCAGGGGGCTCCTTCAACCCTGGGAAGTTTAAGACGCCTGCTCATCCATTCTGGAATCACTGGGCGGGTGGGGGCACAGCCCTGCCTGGAGCCCAGGAGCCCGCGGGGTAGAGAGGAGGTGTCCGTCTGGGTGTCATGGGCACATGGACGGTGCATGAGGCTGTGAGCCTGGGTGGGTCCCCACAGGAGAGAGGGAGTTAGACAGGGAGGGGCGGGTGTGCAGAGGAGGAGGAGGAGCAGTGTCAGGAGGCCGGGAGGGGGAGGCCAGAGGAGTGGGAAGGGCCAAGAGCAGAAGGTATTTCAGGAAGGTGGGAACGACCAGGACCAGCCATGGTCACTTGACGAAGCTCAGCAAAGTGCCGGGTGCAACGCCTGTTTGGAGCGAGGCGTCGGGGCAGAGGGTGGGGTGGGAGTACTA
Source organism: Eulemur rufifrons (assembly GCF_041146395.1). Lineage (NCBI taxonomy): Eukaryota > Metazoa > Chordata > Mammalia > Primates > Lemuridae > Eulemur > Eulemur rufifrons. The sequence goes on along the minus strand of NC_090984.1, from coordinate 116,604,704 downwards.
GAGTAAAGTACCAAAGATGGTGAATCTCAGCTTAAAACAAGCTCAGCTGAGCTTTCAGAATTTTCTGCCCTGAAGAGTAGTAGAGAAATAGGATGGTCCCCGGAGGGGGCTGTGGGGATGGGGGAGGACGTGTTAAGGTCCTCCTTACGCTAGAACAGTCCTGTGTGCTGCTGGGAATGACCCGGTGGAGAGGGAGACAGCAAAGATTTAGGAGGGCGGAGATAATTAAGATAATCACAAAGCCCTTGCTAGTCGAGAGGGGAGGGGACCCCTTCTTTGCTGTACTAGGAGGGAAAGCAAGAGTCCAGCACAGAGCGGGGCGGCGGGGGGGGGGGGGGGGGGCGCTGGTTGCTCTGAGGCAGGACAGCCAGGGAAGCTCCATCCACGTGGTTCTTGGCTGGACTGGGCTCCCAGCAGAGAGGGGGAAGCAGGGGAAACGTGGAAGTTCAGGGGCAAAGGGGAAAGAGTGAAATTGCCAACGTGGAGAACAAAGCGGAGTGTGGGAGGGTTTGGGGCAGGCGGGGGCCCCCAGCTCCACCCGTGTGGTCAGGCCGCTCCTGCTGTAAGTAACACTGTGCTGACATCAAGTCCCAGAAGTGGATGTGGGTTCAGCGATGTGAACATTTGAAAGATTTGTGACAGATACGGAAAGAACATTGTCGAGTCGCTTCTCCCAACCAGTAGTTACGACGTGTGCCCCAGTAACCTACGAGAGAGGGCTCTCGTCTGGAGGCACCAGCACCAGAACGCTCTGTTACTGTTTTTACAAAATCCTTCCCAATTTGATAGCAAAGGTTTGATAGCAAACTCATTGCTGTGGTTACAGATTTTCCATTTCTTTGATTAATGTTGGAGTGCACTATTTTTTTCATGAGCATATTAGCTATTTGTCTTTTCTTATAGATTATTCTTTGTGGCATATTTAAAGAGTCTCCACGGTAAATCTCAGTGAAATTATGGGCACACGGTTCTTCAGGAGCGAAGCAGGGAATGGGTTTGTAGAGAAGGGTTTTGGGGGTCTTTATTTTCCTGACAGTTGCAATGGCATGAAATGACAAAACGCCAGTACACGGAGTCGGGACCATGAGCAGCGTATTTCAAAGCTAACTAAATAGGGTTCATGTTAAGTTGTCACCTCTGCCTCTGCACACAGACACACACGTGCCCACGCTGGTGGCAGTGGGGAATTACGTACAGAGTTATATCTCGGCTCAGCTCTTTGTGATGACTTTTATTAATTATTGAATACTTTGATAAATAATTCATGATTTTCCTGCTGTTGAAGACATCATCAAAAATTCGTTGAGTAGAAGTCAAGCCAACCCCCAGTCTTCCTGAAGCTGGAATAAAGCAGGATTTATTCCACGTATGTGTGAGTGAGGGTGTGAATGTGAGTGTGTGTGTGTGTGTGTGTATGTGTGTACATGCCCATGTGTGTATGCTTGCATCCTCCTGGGTGTTTGCTGAGTGTGGAACACGTGCAGGAGTGACAGGCACATTGTATATGAGCGTATGTTGAGCATGTGATGTGAGACGTGTGTGTGAGCATTTGAGTGGACGTACATCTCCTGGGTAAAAATGGGCTGAAAAGGAATTTCTCTGGGGACTTTATATTCTGCACTTTGTTATAATTTCTTTGGTCTCTGGTGCTGGGAGCAATAGTTCCTTCTATGTTTATAGATCCTTCTATCTGTATAGATCCTTCTTAATAAAAATGTCCAGATTTCGAATAGGGGAAATTGAAATAAAAACCACGCGTGCATCGAGGAGCAATAAGGTGCAGGGCAGGGGGGTGACCACAGGAGCATCACTTCCTCCAGGAAACTTCCCCCCATTCCCCAAGCTGGGCTTCTCAGCGCTGGCACGTAGTAATTCCGGGCCAAGACATTGAAGACTACAAAAGATAAAGACAAGAAGCTCCTTTGAAAAGGAAAACGAACCAGGCCATCAGCAGGGTGTCTAGTCTGACCACTTTGACCATTAGTTACTTAATGTTTCTGGGCTTCTACCTATAAAATCTTAATAAATCTCTGCCCTATGACCACTGGGGGCTCTTGTGAGAGCTTTGAAGAGAAGTGAGCATCATTAGGGGTGGGAAGGACACAATTCAAGGGGCAGTTTTGGTTCCTGTCTAATCTCTACCACTCACGGGCTCTGCAACAGGGACAAGTTGCTTTGTTTCTCTTAGGCTGTTTCCTCAAGTACAGAATGGAACACTATTAAGCACGAAGCAGAAGCAAATAAAATAACACAGGATCATGGTGAGAATTGAATGGGCTGACCTGGCACAGTGCTTGGCACATACCTGGGTCATGATAAGATTATATTCATTTCATGTTCATCCCAAGGAGCAGCATCTGGGCGCTCCCGTGATCCCCCAGTGCCATAGATTGGTGTCTAGCTGTAATATCAATTACCGAGAAACGAGCATTAAAATCTCCAACTCCGATTGTAGATGTGTCTACTTCTCTTTTAGTTCTGTCCATTTTCGCTACATGCATTTGGAAGTCTGTTATTATGTGCCAACACATTGATGATTGTTTTGTCTTCCTGTTGAATAGACTCCTTTATCATTATGAAATGTCCCTCATTCACCCTAATCATAGAGTTCGTTGTAAAGTTTACTTCCTCTAACATTAATATGGTCACATATCAGCTTTCCTTTGCTTAGCATTTTCATGGTATATCTTTTCCTATATTTTTGCTTTGTACCTATCTGTGTCTTTGTAGTTAAAGGGCATCTTTTGTAAACAGGATACAGTTGGCTCTTGCTGTTTTATCCAGTTGATAATCTCTGCTTCTTAAGTGGAGTGTTTAATCCATTTACATTTACTGTAATTATTGTTATGGTTGGGTTTAAGCCTACAATCTTGCTAATTTTTCTCCATTTGTCTCAGTTTTTTGTTTTTCTATTTCTCTTGTCCTGCTTCCTTTTACATTAATTGTTGTTTAGTATTCTATTTTATTTCCTCTATTGCATTTTTAAGCTATACTTCTTTTCATTATTTTTACTAGTTATTCTAATATACATCTTTAACTTATCATACTCCACTTAGAATTAATTTTATTCCACTGCATCTTTCATTCTTCATACTTCATCAAGGGTAAGAACATTGCAAAAGTATTTACCTTCTTATTGTTTGTGATATTATTGTCTCATTTTTCTTCTATATCCATCATAAACCTAACATCACAATATTATTTTTGCTTTAAGTTGTCATTTATCTTTTGAAGAAATTAAGAGAAGAAAGTATGAGCTAATCTTTATATTTATCCATATCCCTACTATTTCTGATGCTCCACACTCCTACCTTCAGATCTGAATCTCCCTCTAGTATCATTTCCATTCAGCCTGAAGAACTTCCTTTAGTATTTCTTGCAGTACAGGTTTGGCGGTGACAAATTTTCTCAGCTTTAGCTTTCATTTATCTGAAACTATCTTTATTTCTTCTAAATTTTTAAGTAGCTTTATTGAGATATAATGCACCTACCATAACATTCACCCATTTAAAGTATACAATTCAGTGGTTTGGGGTATATTATTAATTTTAAAAATTGTGTTAAAATATATATAACACAGAATTAGTCATTTTAACTATTTTTCAGTGCACAATTAATTCAGTGGCATTAATTACATTTACAGTGCTGTGCAACCATTACTACTATTTCAAAACTTTTTAATCACCCCAAACAAAAACTCTGTTACCATTAAGCAATGACTACCTATTTTTCCTTCCTTTCCCCAGTCTCTGCTAACCTCTATTCCACTTTCCCTCTCTATGAATTTTCCCATTCTAGGTACCTCATATAAGGAATCATACGATTTTGTCCTTTTGTGTCTGGCTTATTTCACTTAGCACATACTTTCAGGGTTCGTCTAAGGCGGACCACGCCCAAGGCTGGCAGATCAGCACCGGCTGCTGGCAGAGACCTTGGTTTCACTCCACAGCGCTGCCTGACTGCTCCCGTGCCTGGCGGCTGGCTTCCCCCGGAGCAAGACCTCCAAGGGGCCCAGATGCAATACCTCCTAAGACCTGGCCTGAGAAGTCACACACTGTCACTTCCAGCATATTCTGTGGGTGACACAGGCCAGCCCTGACTCAGTGTGGGAGGAGACGACACAAGTGCATGAACACCAGAAGGCAGTAACCACCAGGGCCACCTTGGAGGTGGCATCTGAGAGACATCATTCCCAAGGGAAGCAGGTCCCAAGGTGGAAACAGAACTGGCGGCCACAGAAGATGCCACATCTGTCTCTAAGTTCTAGAAATGGCGGCATCAAGGTGTCCAGCCATGTTCTCTTAAACGGGGGTGGCCACAGAAGCACCCACCACATGAAGTAAGACTAACATAAAGGACCCTGGAGTGGAACACAAACTGGAAACAGTAAATGTCACCAACCATTTCAGGGCATATGTCCCCTCAGCCACCTTCAAGGTCAGCTGCAGCCGTGGCAGGTCCCACCTGCAGTGCCAGCCACATCTTGGCCCCCCTGGCTGCTGCTGGCCTGGCCCACACATAGGGCAGCCCACAAGTGCATGGGGGTGAGCAGCCCCCATCAACACGGGGGTGGGAGTCAGAGGGGGTACATGTCCCAGTCTCTTGTCCCATCACAGAAATTCTGAGACTCCAGCACAGTTCCTCGGGGACCCCAGTAGAACTGGACCCCAGTGGCCCACAGCAGGAACCGGCTCGGGGAAGCCTGTGTCACTGCCCTTTTGCTCCTTGCTTGTCACCTTCAGAACAAACTCCCTGGACCCAACTTCTTGCCTCCCTCGGGCTCTACTTTCAGGGAAACCCAAACTAAGACAGGAAGCTTCAACTCCTCTTCCTCCCAGGCCCCGTGTTCTTGATTCATAACATTCTCTGCCGTTTCTTCTCCTGAGCAGACACGCTGAGCACTCCGTGTGCAGCAGGCGCTGGGAAGCAGAGGTGAGGCAGACGTGAGCTCAGCCCTCAATGACCTTCACCTCGCACGCGGCCGCCCCAGACAGAGGCATCGGCAGCTGACGCACATGAGGAGGGTGGGGACACGGTGTCCTGGGACATGAGGGGACAGGAGCCGGAAGAGTGCTCTCCAAATCAGACAGCCATCTGGGAAGGCTTCTTGGATAACTGATGCTTGCGCCGAGAGATACAAAGGAGGAAAAGTCATTAATGAGACAAAGCAGGGATGAGGTTGGTTTGGCCAAGAGAAGCGCACGTGAGAAATGAAATGATATTGTCAAGGAGCTACTGCTGACGCTTTTCGTTGTTTCCTTAGCATTTCTAGAGAGCTTTTCCAAGTGTCCTTCCCCACAGGGATGATTTCATGTGATCTTCGTAACGGCCTTGTGTGCCGGGGATAACGATCCCCATTTTGCAGGTGAGGAAACAGAGTCTCGAGAGAGGTTCGATAATTTGCCTGTGGTTACCCGGCTAGCAAACGGCAGAACTGGGATTCAAACACTGGCCAGTCTGATTCCCGATCCCGAGGTCTTGACCCGCGGAGTGTGTTTCCTTCTGTGGTCGGGGCGCATGTGGATGGCGGAGGGGGAAGGGCCGGAGCTGGGAGCAGCAGGTGTTTAAACGAGGGAACCAACGGCAGGCTCAGATTTGATATTTTCCAAAGACAACTCCGAGCATTGTCCCTACACTCCCTCTGGGTTCCAGAGTCTAAGAGGAAGGTCCTTGTCCATCCTGGGGCCACAGCAAGCAGCGTCCCCGTGATGCCGGAGTGGGGTGGCCACGGCGATTAATGCCACGTTTCCCAGCAAGGCTCAGCCAGCCCTGCCTGTTAAGAAATTGCCCTCCGATGCTAACCTTCCAGGGTCTGAGATTTTATTAAGGAAAGTGACATTATTTTTCTGTTTGTTTTATCCCTCTTGGAAAGCCTAATAAACATCTCCTAATGAGCAACAAGGGCCTCCGGGGTGCAATGATATATACTGTGGCTATTTTTGACTCACACTGCTTTTTTTCCAGAACAATCTTAATTAAGTGGAAGGTGCCAGTAGCTCTAAAAGAATTTACCAACTGCCTCTCAAAGTAACTTTGATTAATAGCAGAGGCACGAAAGTGTCGCCATAACCAGGTCACATGACATAATACAAATGACTGTATGTTGCTATTTTTAAGTAATGTTTATTAGAATCCCTTGGCGCGTAATAAATTTAATTTACAGCTGCTTGCAGCCTGACTTACACATGGCCTCCTGCGGCTCCGCTCATTAGCACACTTGGGGAAGAAATGAGTTTTCTCTTTAATTCTCCCATTGCATTTCTCCTTTCTAATGAGGCCAGATTGTGAAACTCTTCAGGAGAGAATTCCTCCATCATCTCCAGGACAAATCGTCTTAAACGCTCAAATTTTTTTAATTATCACCGAGGCACGCAGCACAAATGCATGCTGGATAGCTTGGGGCAGAGCTGGAGAAAGACGCAGTGACTCATCCCTGCTCACATGGGCGAGCACCCACAGCAGGGAACACTAGAGGAGGAGGCCTTGGGGTCCCGAGAACATCCCAGTGGGAGATTTGGAGGCCTTGAAACAGATCTAACTCGTACTAGATTCTCCGGAGAGCAGCAGACGAGCTCCAGGCTAGGAGACCAGAGGCCTGGAGTCTACTTCTGCTTCTGAGTTAGCTTAGAAGACCCCTGAGGACCTTTCAAGCTCTTAACGGTCTGATTCTTCCCATTTCTTGGCTTCAGGACCAAATATCTCAATCAAAGTATCGTACAGAGCAGGAGTCAGCAGACTTGTTCTCTAAAGGGCCAGACAGTAAAGATTTTAGGCTTTGCAGGCCAAGAGGCAACATCAAGGGTGTTATGTAGACACATAACAAGAGAGAACAAATTTCCGCAAGTTATTATTGATGAAATTTAAAACGTAATGTAATAATTAAGTATGATGTTTTATAATACAGGTCTACTAATGAGACGAATGGAATTCTTTTTTTATGGCATAGCATTTAGCTTAATTGGGGTTCAAAGATAGTGTTTCATGTCCTCAAACTGATGAAAAATGTTCCTCTGTAATAACCATTTTTAGCTCCTGGGTTGTACAAAAACAGTGAGTGGGCTGGATGTTGCCTGCGGGCCATCGTTTGCCAACTCCTAGCATAGGATGGCATCTAAGAGGGTGGGCTCTACAGTCAAACTGCCCAGGGTTCAAATCATGGTGTCCCAACAATTAGCTGGGAAGTTATGCCATCTCTTGTATCAGCTATCAGCCATTCACCCCACAGTCATGCTGCAAACTGCTGTGGTGGACAAGGAGAAATACTAAGTTAGTTGGTGAGTCGGTGGCATCCCTTGATCTGGGCTGGTTCTGCTGGTTCGCGTGGGCTAAGCAGCCTTGCCCACAGCCCACAACCGTTTGGCTGGCGGTTGGCTGATCTAGGGTGGCCCCAGCAGCTCAACTCTGTCCACGTGTCCCTTACCCCTGGCAGGCCAGCTGAGGTGCATTCGGACAGAGAAGCAAAAGCAAGCAAACCCAGTCCCCAGCACCTCCCAAGCCCCTGCCTGCATCACACCCACCAACATCCCATGGGTCCAGAGCAAGGCCCAGGGACCCAGAGTCAGAGTGGGGAGCAGGACAAAGTCACATGGCAAAAGGGGGGATAGAGCAAGGGACAGACACTGGGGCCCTTCGCACAGCCTTACCCTTCTCTGCCTGTTTCTATAAAATGGTGACCATAATAGAAGGTACTTTATAAGGTTGCCATGAAGATTTAAGGAATCGATACTGTGATATCTTTAGAACAGAGCCCAACACTTAGCAAACAGCCAGTGCATCTTAGTTGTTATTATTACCTGGTTTCCTTACTCTGTGTACCAGCATCTTAATTCTAATCACCTGGTAGAATCTATGCATTCTAAGGATCTAGAAATAACAGTACCTGGAAGGAACTACTTACTCGGGGGCTCTTGTAAAGCTTTGTGCTCAGATTTGGGGCATGGATGCCAGAGGAGAGCCAGCGATGTCCGGTCCCACTTCCTGCTCCACCCACAAAGGAACCAAAGTGAAGTGGGTGGAGAGGAAGGCTCTGGTCTCACGGGGAGACATCCCTGGCTTTCCCAGGCTGTCTGGTCCCATGCCATCTGCATGGGGTGGCTGCTCCTTGTTCGGAGCTCTCTGTCCCACACTCTCAAAACTCAGTGTCCTCCCCAGTTGGCTGGTACGAAGGCTCTGCCTTCACTGGTCCACCCGGCCAGCTGCTGCTGTGGGACCCTCGCCTCCTGCCTCTCTGACCTGAGCAATGCTAGGCTGTTCTCTGTCTTCGCTCATCATGTGCAGCAACAGGAGGGGCCCTCATTATTGGGGGAGCAGAGATACCTTTGAGCATCTCATGTAACACAGTTAAGCATCCTTCCTGCAACATTGCCCTGGGGGTGCTGGTTCTTGTCTAATGTCCGATAAGTTATACACATTCCACTTTTAAGAAACCCAACATAGGAAACTCCACAATGCAAATCATTAAAGGATGTGACAGAAATTTCTAGTTGTCTGGTTGTCCCCCAATATCCATTTCTCACTTGTTCATTAGTAATGGAACCCTGATTTTAAGCCGGACACATGGCTGCCTTGAATAGAAAATGTGTTTCACAGCCTCCTTTGCAGCTGGGTGTGGTCCTGTGATTATGCCTAAGTCAACAGGATGCAAGCAGAAGTATCATTTGAGACTTCCAGAAAGTGCTCTTAAAGGGAGGAATGTACCCTCCTTTATGTCTTCCTTTTTCCTGCTGGCTGGAATGTGAATGTGATGGCTGGAGTTGGAGTAGCCATACTGGACCATGAGGTGAAAGGAACCCTACACACTGAGGACAGCAGATCCCTGCCCTGGGGAGCACCACTGGCCCAAGACTTCCTTTTACCAGAGTGAGAAATAAACTTCTACCATGTTTAAGCCTCTTCTCTGGGCATTATTGATCATATCTGGTATTTACATGGTATTTTAGAGTTTATGAAACCCATTCCCATTTATGTTCCCTTGTGATCTTCCCAGGAAAGCAAGTAATATTCTTATTCCCATTTTACAGATGAAGAAACTGAGGCTTGGGGAGTTTAAATGGATTTCCCAAGATCACACAGCTAGACAGATGCTGTTATTCTAAACTAGACTGTGTGACTCGAGTCCAGGCTCTCAGCCAGCACTCAGCTCACCTGCCTCCCATCTGCCCACACCGCCTCACCCCCATCCCCCCTCCCCAGTGCTGCCAGAGTGGGCTTTGTAAGTCACTCTCTTGCTCGAATCTGTTCAGTGCTTCCCCACTGCCCCCGGAATGAATTCCAGATGTCTCAGCATGGCTCCCGAGGCCCAGCGTGGTGGAGTCTTTCCCTCCCACTGCTTCATCTCTTACGCTCTCCTGCTCTCACCTCCGGTTACGTCCAAGAACACAGAGCCAGGAAATATCAGTACCAGGAATCCAGTCCAGCTCTGTTTGACACCAGAGTCAACATGTTTTCCCCTAAATCCTCAGCCTCCCAATTCCTCATTACTTTCATATTCACTCAGGAGGCTAAAAAGCTCAGAAGTCCAAGTCCCCAGACACGGACTACAGACAGCGCAGAGGAGGCGTTGGGAAGGGAGGGGGCGGGAAGATGCCCCTGGGCAAAGTGATGTGAGCTGGATTTGAAGGATGACGGGGACTCTGCCAGGAAGGCAGAGGGGAAAGCATTTCAGGTAGGGAAGGTGCACGTGCAGAGGCAGGATGTGGGACCTGCAAAATGGGTGCGGGAACCTCAGTCTGGTCACTCTCCAGCAGAAGGTACAATTGTGCCGGGACACAGAAAGCATCGGGCGTTTCCTGCATGTCTGCGGCCTGTGCTCACCCCCATCCCACACCATGTCACAGTCATCTCTGTCCTGCTCTGTCTTCCCCACCAGATGGGAGCAACTGGAAGGACGGTGGGACCCTGTCTGGGGCAATTCCGGTCCCCAGTGCCCACGGCCTGGCACAGAATCTGCATCCTATGCATGTTCATTCAGTGTCTGAACAAGCAAAGTTTGTCATAACCTTAATTCAGGGACAATCAGACCAAACTGTCCCTTTTATGTCACACTCTTTGCAAGGCGTGCTCTGTGAAAAGCTACAAAGCACGGCTGTGTGCGGGGCTGGGCACACTGGTATGAACAGAACTTCAAGCTCCCGGATGCTTCTGACATTTCTCACTAAAGTAAATGACAAAATCCTCATTCCCTGAAAAATCTACAAAGCTCAAAGCCAGACAGGTTTCCAGGAAGAAGCCATTCTGTGAAAATCCTACTGTAAACAAAAAGAAACAGAGTTCGGCAAGTTCTCCCTGTGATCAAAAGTCACTCAAACATTTACTCATAAGGCAAGACACAAGACGCAGAACTTTGCAAACTGTCTCTCTTTCCATTCGTTCATTCAGCAAATATGTCCGGGGCCCGTCGGTCAAGCCCTGCTCTGGGCTCCTGGGATGTGGTGCTTGGCCCCTTAGTTTGGGTTGTCCCGGCAGCACAGCATGAGACGAGGACTTGGTGCGCGTGATTTATTTGGGGGGCGAGCCCAGAAGCAAGAGAGAGGAAGCAGGGAAAGGAAGACAGAGCAGGGGAGAAGCCAGCTAAGCTTGTGTTAAGGAGTCATTGGTGGTGATCAGGCCTCACTCCACTGCAGACCCCGAAGGAACTGCAAAGGATGAGCCTCCGAACTGGCCCTGCAGAGGCGGAGCTGTGTCCGTTGACCCTGCTCTACTGTTCAGGGGCCTCACCCCCCACGCTCCTGGTCTCACCTGCTGAGTGGGTTTCCTCCACTGTCCGGCAGAGGAGCAGAGACGCCACGTCAGGGACGTGCAGGCGGACCCCGGCACACAGAGGAGCTGCCCGGCATGGCGGCCTCCGGAACCGGAGATGGGCTGGGGGACGTGGAAGGGAATGCAAAGCGTCCACTCAGGCAATGGACAAAGGGGCCCAGACCCCTGCCCTCAGGAGCTTAAATTCTGGGGAGGGGAGACAGATAGCAAGCAAAGGAGACAAGTAAAATAAAGTGTGTATGAGGAAACAGTAAGTACCAGGGTGAAAATAAAACAAAGGAAGGAGACGAGGAGAGCCAGTGGTGTGGGCTGACATCTTAAACAGGGTGATGAGGTGGGTCTTGCTGAAAAAGTGACATGTGAGCAAAGACTTGAAAAGCAGAGGAAGGGGGCCCTGCTGATCTGCAGGGAAAAGCAGAGGGAACAGTCAGGCCGAGGGTTTGAGACCAGCAAGGAGGCTAGAGGAGGAGGAATAGGAGATGCCAAGAAGATGGGGTTCAAGAGGCGAGGGGACCCCTCCCGTAGGTCCAGTGGCACTTGGCTTGCCCACTTGGTAATGCTTTAGCAGCCAGTCTCAGGTGTCAATGCTGCCAGGTGCCCCCGGCTCTCACAGTCGGGAGAGGAGGCAGGCACACAGTTAGACACCGTGGATGTGATGTCATGGACCTGCTCTGAGGAGGCCCCGGGCTCCAAGTGTGACTTATTTCTAATATTCCCCACTGCAGCCCAGCAAGGCACATATCAGCACCCTCATTTTACAGTCAGGGAAACTGAGGCTCAGAGAGGCTAAGGGAACTTCCAAGACTTGACTCAGATTCAAGTGACACCATAATCAGAGTTCTCTCCACTCACCCCACAGCTTGCCGCCTCCCTGACGGCACATGCTCTCAGCTAGAGCCCAGTGTGACCAGGTGCCGTGACGGGAGCATGCGGAAAATGGAGAGAAGGGGACCTGGGGTGGCTGTGTAGGAATTAGCCAAGCTGACAAGAGGAGAAGGGATCCCAGGCAGAGCGAGGGAAGGGAGGTGGAAACAGCCAGTGGGAGACTGCAGAAGCTCAAGGTATAAAGGGGTGGGGGGCATGGAGCAGGGGGTGGGGACACTTGGGTGCTGTGTTCTGGCGCCTTCTGGGGAGTTTGAAGCAGGGAAGAGAAATGGTCTATTTGCAACCTCCGGGTTACGCACCTGCCTCCTCCCTCTATGGGAAGGTGAGGCCTTGGAACGTTGGACCCGTCTTCTTCCTCCCGCTGGCCCCTGCTTGGCCCACACATGTTGGTGCTCAGTGGAACCGAGGGAATGAAGCTAGCTCTCCCAGCCGGGCTGGCATTTGGACGTGACTGCTCTGGCCAAAGGAGTGGCCAGCCAAGCAGTTCCCACCAAATGTTCTCCTGGATCAAATCTGTTTGGATTTTCTTTTGACGTAGGAAAGTGGCCCTGGGCCAGGCTGTGGCTAGCAAGCAAGCCCAGAGCTGACGACTTTCTCCAAAATGTTGGTCCTTTCTCAGAGTTTAAGAAAGGATGAAAAGGGAGGGGAACATGGATGGTTTTTAAAAAAGTTAAAAATCTGGGCTTCCTGACTGCCCCCACCCCCCACCTCCATGTCCAAACATCCAGCTTCAAAGATCTGGACCGAACGAAGTGTGTTCTTTGGGAAAGAATAATTCACAGTTTGGGGTGAGGCAAATCTGCCCACGGCACAACCCCAAGTAATGCGTCCTGCTCCGCTCTCAGATGATCGACAGGAGTGTGGGACAAACCTCGGAAGGACGGATGAGGTCCTAGACGAAGCCCAGAGGAGACTTGGAATTCTCCTCCCCAACACCTGGACAATCAGGAAAACATCCTTTCTGGACAGATTCACAGCTGACCTATCAAATGTGACATTGACAGTTACCTGTTGAACTTAAGCAGAGGTAACCAACAATTTGGATAATACCAATGTCTTTTTAAATAGCTGTATGTTTATTTGCAGCATTTCAAAACATAATTAGCCTGCATAATTTCAAGGGCCAATAATAAGTGCTCCTTTACCAGTCAAAGCATTTCCTCTTGTTGTCTTTGTGTTTTGCTCAAAAAGATCCCTAATGCCAATTAGCACTCTTGCAAAAAGGCGGCATTTTTGCCCCCCCTAGTCTTCAAAACAATTAGAGTTAGGTTTTTTTTTTTTTTTGAGCAATTACTATGTGCCAAGCTAAGTGTTTATATGAATAATCTCAGTTAATCCTTCCAAGAACTCTGTGATCTAATTATATCTAAATACTATGATAATCTCTGGTAGACAAAGGGTAGGAGTCAGGCCTCAAAGTTCAGGAAATTCCCCAAAGATCACACCGCCAGTGAGAATCAAGCGGTCTGACTGCAGAGCCTGTGTTCTTGACCAGCATAGAACTCCCCACCCAGAACTCGCCTGTGTCCGTAGAAAAGTGGGAACCCACGGAAAATCACCTGGATTTTTATTGAGCCTTCCCTTCCAACTCCCTGTACTTAAACCGATGTTTCAGGTACAGACTGTTCTGGCTGCCCTGGTGTTCCACTGCATTGTGTGCATGTGGCCGCAACCACTAAAGCCCTTGAAACCTCTAAGAACTTGTGCAAGGCTGGGTTCCCTAGAAAAGGGCACCTGAAGCAAAGCTTATGCAATAGCACATTTTGTGGGGTGCAATGCCAGGGTAGAAAGGTGAGGGACACGGGAAGGGAGGCAGGGAAGGAAAGCAGATCAAACGCAGTGCTGAGCTGGCCACAGCTTTGCCAGGGAACACAGCCAGCTGTTCAGTCATACGAGACGTATTCAAGTAGGCCATATGGATGGAGAAAGGGAGACAAATTACCTACCAGATCTTTCCAGACTCTGTCTCTCATTGATCAAAATCCACCCCACAGGAAGTTAACTCTCTTCCACTCTCAGGTTGTGCTCCTCAGCCCCTACTGGCAAGCCAGATCTAACTCGCCACGGTGTGGGGTTCATCCGAGCACGGGATTGGTGATACACACCCAAACCTCCACGACTCCCAGGCTTGGCCCCTGCCAAGGTGGGCATGATGGGGGCGGGGCTGAAGCTCAGGGCTGAGATTGCTGGTGATGCCAGGAGACGGGATGAGGGTGGCGCTGGCTGCCCTCTCCATCAGACAGCACATGGCGGAGGTGGGGCCAAGTGAAACCAGGAAGCGCAGAGATGGTCCAACACAGTCCACCCCTTGCATTATTCAGAGTTGCCCCCATCCTCCTATCATATTTGGATCTAACTTGACAACAAAATGCCATTAATTTGAGAGTGAAAGTGCAAGTCCAGTTTTTGAAGTGGTCAATTGTAACCGCCTGAAAAGACATAAAAGGATTAGCAAACCAAGCTCTAGTCCCACTGCTGCGGCTGGTCCCAGGGCCATGACTGGCATTCATCATCTTCCCCACCCCCACTTCCCTTCTGGATTTCCGTGTCTAGCCCTTCAACAGGTCTGGGCTTCTCCCCTGGAGGGTCTGTGAATGTTGCAATTGCCTGTTCGTGGATATCTCTGAGCAGAGAGCCCCAGTGAATCCCAGACTACCAGGTGTATGAGTCAGCTCGGGCTGCTGTGACAAAATTCCACACGCTGAGTGGCTTAAACAACAGAATTAATTTTCTCCCAGTTCTGGAGGCTGGAAGTTCTAGGTCAAAGTTCATCGGGGTCAGTTTCTGGTGAGGGCTTTCTTGCTGCTTTGTCTGCACATGGCCTTTCCTCTGAGTACACACAGAGGTACACACACAGGTCTCTTCCTCTTCTTGTGAGGACAGCAATCCTGGTGGATAGGGCCCTGCACTTATGACCTCACTGAACCTTAATAACTTCCTAAAGACCCTATCTCCATACACAGCCATACTGTGGGTTAGAGCTTCAACATATGCATTTTCGGGGGACACAATTCAGTCCATAGTACAAGACATACTCTTCCCTGCACTTGCTGTGTAACAGCAACCCTAGCTCCTCGTGAAATCCAAGGCAATCACCTGTCAGTATACTGACTCTTTCACTGCTGGTCTATTGGCACGAGGAGCCCAAGGTTGCAGTCACAGCTTCCAGTTTAGTGGAACCCTTGCCGTGTCCATTAGTGGAAGTTTCCCCCTCTAGGAGCCAGGACCTCCAACTCCTCAGAGTCTAAGTTTGCAGGAACAAGAAGCACAGATTCTGCAGGTTTCTCACTGGCAGCTGGACTTAGAAGGGCCAATCCCACTTCCACTCTTTGCTTCCCAGACTTGTGTGTTCTAGCTATTAGAGACACATCTATGGACTCACACTGCATCTAGGAGAACAATGCTCCAACCGCACAAGTTGTTGCCTCTCAGCTGATGTCACAGCTGAGCACTCAACAGACCACCCCATCATTCAGGGAAGCACTAGGATGGCCAGAGACAGAGGCTGGGTCACCCTGTCCAGCTGATTTTTGAGAGCCTCCTTAGTGATGGCTGCTCCCTGGTGAGCATGAATAGGAAGCAGAAAGAACCCTACTCTTTGTGCCCACTCGCATGAGTTCACTCACTGTTTACCTGACTTCCACACCCTGGATTTTCAGTTCTGTTCTTTCCATGTCCCTAAACAATTAGCCCAGCCATTTACCCTGGCACAGGAGTCTGCACCTTGGGCCACCTCTCCTGCTACCCTTGAATGGAGATATAACACAGCAGTAGTCTATCCCCAGTTGGCACCAATATATGTGTCAACCTGTATGTAAATGAGGCCCTGGTCCTTTCCTCCTCCATCAGTTTGTCACATGGAACTCCCATTTGAGGCTAAAGGTGTAAGTTGAGGAAGAGCTTCAACAGAAGTGGGTGACCTGAGAATCTGGATCAGCTGTTCAGGTAATTTACCTGTTCCTTCTGGAACTGCTCGAGCCTGGTCCTAAACATATCACTTCTCCCACATGTTGGACTGCTGCTGTTCGTGACCAACCTGATGCCTCAATGATATTGCACAGTCCTTCCTCAAGAAACCCAGCTCCCCTTCAATCAGTGGGCTCTGAGATATGAACAAACTTAGATAACTTTCCATTCCAGTAGATGTCAACTTTCTGCTCTAACACTCTTGATGTTTTAAATATTTATACAAATCGAACACCATCCTTGTCAGCTCTCCATCTGTCTCACCCCTACGTACATCATGATCTGCTAGCCATTGACATGGGTTCCTATGTATCAAAACATCCTGACTGCCACTCCAGCCTTGCTGCCCATTGTGACATTATGGTAATTGTCTCTCATGACTTATGAGAGACATACATTTGCCATTACATTGGCTTCCATTCATACAAGGGAGCCAGTTTCCCCATCTCCCACCATTGAACTCTACCTTCAGAAGATAGCTACCGCTGAACTTCTCAAAGATGCTGATGCCCCTCACCAGGACTTTTCTTTCTGTCTCAGTGAAGGGAACGTTCTCTGGACCATCCCGGGGAACACAGTCAAGTGGTGGGTTCTAAGGTGTTGTGATTCTAATATTCACACCTCTCTGAACCTTCTGGTTCTTTTCTCCTTACTGTGCCTAAAAAGTTCTGGAATCTCACCTTATTTATTATAGGCTATTGTTATGAAAACAGGTACTAGATTGCAAGGTACCTGCTTCAATGAGGCCATTGTGGTCCCCAAGCCAAGAGCAGCTGTCCTATTCTAACAAGGGAAAGAGAGTAGCTTCTACCTACCAGAGGATTTAAGGAGATTTTGGGGTCCAAAATTTTCAGGCTTGTCCACACAGATGTCTCTATTCTGGATCACAAGGTCCAACTCTTTCCCTTATAAGAGCCTGGACTTGGACATAAGAGACCTAAATGGCTGCACATTTAGTTTTCTTTTCAGCTCTGTGCCCCTTACAATCAGATCCTGAGCTTCCTTTTCAGAGCAATCTGTTTGTGGATGTTACGAGTGCCTTAAAAGTTTTCAAAAAACAGGCCTTAAGTTGGCAGATAGCTTCCCTGAGCCTATCATTTTCCTTTTGCCAGATCTCCAATACTGTCAGAAAAAGCTACCTAACCCCAGGGCAGCAGCCACGTGCTCTCATAAAGCCTTGCTTTCTACCTGCACCTCATTCCCATGAGTCAAAGGGGAAGCTTTGACATTGTAATGACACTGGGTGGCAAGTACGGCCCCTATTGCTTACGTGTAGATGGGAAATCCAACTCCAATGTCCCATCCTGAATGAAGATCTACTTTGTAGAGCCACCGTGGTACCAATTGTCCCTGTTCCTCAGGAGACAGAGCATGAAGTGATGCTTGCTTGCTAACACTTATTGAGGGATACAATCCTAGAGCGGCAAAAATAAGGGGAAAAGGGAAGTGAATCAGGGAAGGGGAGAAACAAATACGAGATGGTGCATTATTGAGCTGACCACATCTTCCGAAGAAAACATGGCCAGTTGCTCAGTCACGCCTACTGGACATCGCCTGACAGGCCAAATGGAACCACTACAATCCATATGCTGGGTCCCTTCCACCTCTTGTCTTTCATTGGCCAAAATTCGCCCCAAGCTGTAACTCCCATGCATTTCTGAGTCGAGGTACCTGGCCCCTGCAGGCAGATCCCACATGCTGTGTGTGGGGCCGTCTGAGTCCAGAAAGGGTGAGAGGAGCCAGGACCTCCCTAGGTCTGCCATGGCATAAGAGGCCTGTGACAAAGCCAGGTGTTCACCCTAAGGGAGGCTGTGATATTCCATGGTGTTAGGAATGCCAGGAGGATGTGGGGCCAGGTGACCCTCAAGGGGTATATAGACTAGGACCAGTACAGAAATACTGAAGACCAGAGTGGACAACGCAGGATATCCAACGTACAAAACCTGCCCGGGTTCTCCCTGGAACCTCTGGCTGGGGGTTAGTACTTCTGAATCCCACGTGGCAGCTGCGATTCTGGCTAAGTCTCAAATGTCTCCAAACTTTTCCAACAGGACAATTAATTTGCCTCACAGAGTTGTGAGAATTGATTTAAAATGTGATGGAAAGAACATTTTTAAGTAGCAACCAGCTGCAGGTATAAACAGAGGGGCTGTTAATCTGAAGATTGGAGCCGTGTACTGAGCAAAACACCATGACCGGAAAGGCATTAAAATGTCCGGTGTTATTAATATTTTCACCTCAGCTGACCAACGGTGGCTCTGTTTTGTGCTTCATTCCCTTTCTTCACACTGTTGATGAGTCACTTAGGAAGTCCTTCCCCCAGCACTTCCGTCCTGTCTCCCCCCACCAGACATTGAGGCATCCAGGTTTGTTTGCTCTTCTGTACTCTGTAGAACATTCCGTCTGGCTCCTGTGAGGTGCTCATGGGTGCTACCCATGGACTGAAGGAATGAATGATGGAACGAATGTCTCCATAACTTTGCCCAAGGGGTTACCAATGCTTGAAATGTTCCCCCACTTCTGGGAGAGGAACCTTTGCTCCTCCCTCCCTGCATTCCTCAGTCCCCTCCTTTCTCACTTGGGCTGGTGCAACGCCAGAGACGGAGGAACGGCTGGTTCGGTCCGTCTCCCCGACAGCCCCCAAGTTCACGTTCGTTCCCGCTGGTTGAGGCGCGGATCTGCAGCATCTATGCGGAGAAAAGCCTTGGGGCAGTGCTCTGGCAAGAAGAGGCCGCTAGGACATCGGTCTGAAAGCTGGTTTGCAGAGCAAACAGTTTAGAGTGTGTTTGCTTGGGGTGACTTAAGGGTGCCTATATACTGGGAAAAGGGGAACTCTGTAATGTGTCTCCGATGCACACGCCGTGGTGTTTAACCCTGCACTACCAGTTTTAAGCCCTTGGGTCTCTCGCCCAACCTAAAAATGGGATTTCCAGGCCTGGGGGGCCTTCTGTAAAGCCCCGGAATCCGTCAGAGAGGTTGCAAAGTGCTTCCACCAGATGAGCAGAGCGGCAGCGCCGTGGCAGGGATGCTGCCGGCGAGGCTAGGAGCAGTTTGTTTGAAAGAGAGACGTAACCGGGCTACTTCCCGAAGAACCGACTTGTTGATAATCTTGCCCCAAACAGAGGAGTTTGCAGATGGTTGAGGAAACGCAGTGCGAGAAAGGCTCCCCCAGGACCGCCGCACCTCCTCCCCAGGCGCAGCCGTGTTGGAGGGGAGGTCCGGCTGCTTGGACTGCAACAGGGAGGACAAGGCCCGGAGGGGCGGCCTGCACCTTGCAGCCCCGGCACCCGCGAGAGCCTGCGGGGCGTGGAACGGGGACAGTCCGCAAGGATGGAGCGCAAAAAGGGGTCTCCATACCGTCAGTACTCAGCACCCGCCCGCAGCCTCGGGTGAGACTTGGGGGAAGGGCAGGCAAGGGACAGGACCCCGCTGAAACCGGGAATCCTCGGCCTCCAGGGTGAATAAATAAATTATTAAGCGCCCAATACACAATAGCCTCGCTAGATGGAGACGAGGAATCACTGCAGCTGCGCTGGCGGCGGCGGCGGGGAGCGCGGGCGGGAGTGCAGCCCCGGGCGGGAGGCGGGCGAGGCTCTGGCTCCGCTCACGTCTGTTTTCCTTTTTCGTGCATTATTTATTTCGCCTCCGCCCGCAGCTCTGCTACCCGAGCGGGCGCTCCGGGCCAGCGCCTCCCGCCGGGGCCTCTCGCGGGCCGGCGTGAGGGGCGCGGAGAGCTCGGGCACCCCCGCGCCCCGGGCAGCCGCGCGGCGCCACCGGCAAGGGCAGGGAGCAGCCGCGGGCCGGGGGAGGGCTCGCGCGGCCGGCTCCGGGCGGCTCGGAGGAGACTTTCCCCGCCCTCCGCCTCCGCCTCGCCAGCCCGCCCTAGCCCTGGGCCCGGGGTGCCGCCCCTCCCGCCCCGCGCGCGGCCAGGCGCAGCCCGGAGCCACCGCACCCTGCACCCCGTGCGAGGGCGTCGCTCGCGGTCCCCGGCTCAGCCGCCTCGGAGGCCCAACCGGCGCGCAAACTTTTGCTCCAGTGCCCGGCGCTCCGCCCGGGCATGTGAAGCACTCGGGTGCCTGCACAGCCCCCAGGGTGAGGACCGAGGCCCCGCCTAGAGGGCGGGGGACTGGGGAGGCGGCTGGCTTTAAATGGGGGCCGTCCGGCGGCTGGGAAACAGAGCTGCCGCGGGGGGAACGCGGACCTCTCTTCCCCGCGCCGGAGATCGGCTGGGGCCGCCGCCAGGCAAGGTGGTGTGAGGCGTTGGAGGGGTACGGGCGGAGATGGAGGCGTGGGGGAAACCCACGCCTGGGAGCCAGAGATCGGGGCTGCGGGGTGCAAATGGGGGTGCGCACCGAGGTGCATATGTTGCAGTGTGCGCAATGAGGCCGGCAGGGCAGAGAGGGTGCACGCAGCGTGTGGTTTCTTGGTGCTGTGCATGCAGGGTCAGCGGGTGTGCAGGCAGCAGTCGGTGGGTGTGCGCGCAGGGTGAGTGGTGCCCGCCGGGTTTGAAGTGTGCTCACAGTGAGAGTGAGTTGTGCCTGACTGCTTCTGGGAAGTGCATGGGGCTCAGTAGGTGTGCTTGGCTGTTTCTGGAAGTGTGCATGGGCCCAAGGTGTGCACACAGTGCTCTGGGCGTGTGCGCAGAACTAAGGTGTATACATGAGGGTATCTTGTGCACCAGGATAGGGTGCGAGTTCTAGGATGCACGAAAGGTCAGTGCGTGTGCAAGCTGGAGTGAAAGTGCAGGCTGGGTTTATGAGGGTGCCCAGAATGCGGGGCGTGCCCGCCCGATCTGGGTGGGCTGGAACGTGTGCTGGTGAGCGGTGGCAATGCTGCCCGCGGTGACCTGAGCCTTGCTCTCCTGACAGTTCGCCCAGGAGCGGGCGCAGCGGGCCGAGATGCTCCTCCGGGACCTGGTGCTGCGCCGCGGCTGCTGCTGGCCCTCGCTGCTGCTGCACTGCGCTCTGCACCCGCTCTGGGGCTTCGTGCAGGTGAGATGCGCGGGCCGTCTACTGGCTGCGGTGGGTTGCGCGGGGCGGGGGGCGGGGGGGGGGCGGTGCTCTCCGGTGAGGAGGGAGCTGTCAGTTTGCTCCGGAGACCCTGCCTTCCTGCAGCCGTCCAACTCATTGGTCCTCAGGAGAGTTTAGGAAAAGAAAAGCTGTTAAGGTCCCTAGTACTCTGGCCCTGAAAAGATAAGAAACTCCAGAGAGAGGCTGCAGTTGTGGCCTAAGGCTGCAGGACAGGGCCTTGGAATGGAAAGGGGCTCAGGGGATACCCTCTGATGGTAACATTCTACTGTAGAAATTCAGGAAAAGAAACAAACTTAAAAAAAAAAAGAACACAATTCCAAGAATATACATTCATTATTTCCCACCAGAGCCTATGGTAAACTTCAAATTAGCTTTCTTAAACTGATCTTCAGCACGGAAGGGGGCCGTGTTTCTTGTAGAGTATCAGAGCTGGGGATGTGCACAGATTATGCTGGGTGGCCACTCTTGGGAATGTAAGAAGGACCTGTCCCTCTGTTCAGACTGCCTGAATCCCTCACCCTGGGCCCCCTAGACCCCAGGGCAGAGGCCAGGCAGTTAGTTACCTTTTAGGGTCAGAAAGAGGGTTAGATGGGACAGTCCCTAGCTAGTACCTCCCAGAAATACGTGGCCAGTGGTGCAGTGGAGAGTGAAGAGGTGGACTTTGGTGTCAGCTCTGAATTTTGAACCTCAGCTCTCTGCCCCTCACCAGCTGGGGGACTTTGGGCAACACACTTAACCTCTCTGAGCTTGGATTCTTCTTCCTGACTGTGCAAGTGCTTGATGAGAGAAATGGAAATAAAGATTACTTAGGACCATGCCTGGACCTTAATGAACACTAAACAGTAGCTGTCACTGCCAGTTTTGATATGAGTAACAGTAATGCCACTCTTCTGTCTAGCTTGCCGGGTATTCTGTTGATCACTATGCAGTCTCTGACATTTTTCAATGCTCCAGAGGACATTTTACTGTTTGGGGCATTGAAGGACTCACCCTGGGGTATTTGCAGCTTCATGTTCTCCTGGTGGCACTTTGGGGATTGCAGACTACTCAGGTGGCTGCCCTGAGTAGGGGTGACAGACCGAAGAAGGGATGAGGCAAGACCGGTGACCAGTCTGCCCAAGTGATGGGGCCGTGCTTGGGGGCTGCTCAGTCAGTCATGCTTGGATGGTGGCCTAGGTGACCACCCACAGAGAGACAAAGGTTCTGCTGCTGGCCAGCACCCCCCACCGCAAGCGCCAGACCCATCTTCTGCTCTCTTCTCTGGCTGCCTCTGTCTCACTCACGATTGTTTTCCTTTTGGAATTGACAGCTTTGTTTAATGTGTGAAACAGCAGTTACTAAACTCAACTGTGCCTCCTAGGAACCAGGATTTTGTCACTTCTAAACACTTCGGTGGTTTGGGACCAGCTTCCCTTGTTGAACTTTGAGTTGAACCTCCGATATTAAGTTCACTTAATTGTCATATTCATTTGTTTACAATTTTCTCTCTTCCATAAGATTCTTCAGCTAGGATGGGAGAGCAACATGATGAGATTGTCAGTCTCCAAGACTAGAATTCTACTGTGTGAACTAGCGGGGTCTAAGCAGGAGACCCACTACCACCCCACTCTGCTGCAAAAGCAGCTCAGTTTTTTAACAGTGTCCTTTGGCCAGGCAGTGCACAAGCAATTGTGTGTGTGTGTGTGTTTCAGATGCTCTTACTCAATACAAATCAATTTTCATGAAAATCAATTAGAAAAGGAATCCTCCAGACAAGTAGAATGAGTAAAATCTTGGCTTGAGGCTCTGGAAAAATTAATTTACAAATGATAGGGACAGAGAAACCAAGGGAAAAGGGGTTTTGGAATGGATGCATCTGGCTTTTAAGCAAAAGAGCTGAATCCAGGGGAACTCAGGAGAGAAGAGGAAAAATGGAAGTGCATGAAGCCATGAGTTTATCTTTAAGTGGAGAGAATAGAATCTGTCACGTCATCAGAGTTTCTGGAATATAGAGAAAGAACTCAGAGCTATCTGTCCTTTCATGAGCATTTTGCCAGAAGAATGCCCCAGAGTGGTAACCATTTGGAAAGATGGGGCCAACATCGCAAAATCATATGATTAATGGGACAAATGAGGGAGGAGATCTGGGGTCCTCCAAAGCACCAGATTCCTACCTTGAAATCAGCCCTAAGCCTCTGGCTGCTTCCAGATGATAAGAAACTTAATCATTAAAGTCGTACGACATTTAAATTGCCGGAAGGGTTGGTTGGAGCATTCCTTAACCTCTCCTCCTTTGGCTTTAATGTGTCTGGAATTGAGATTTTGAGCTTTAGTGATTTAGCGTTCTTCTAAGTTCACTCCAGATGATTCCATTTTTTTGCAAGGGAAGAGGATGACAGGCTGGCAAATTTATTAGGTGTGACAGGAGTGTGTCTCATCAAGTTACTGTGGTGCTGGCCTGTCTCCATAAAAGATACCAGAAGGCATCATCTTTGTGGTCGCCCTCCTAGAGCAACAGTCAGGGAGACAGGCTCTTATCTGGCCCTGGTGGTCTCTACACTAATGAGGAGCTACGCCAGACCCAAGTGATGTGGAACCCCTTCTATGGCCAGTCGCTGCAGCTTGGATTATTCAGTCAACAGCATTTATTAGGCACTTACTGTATGCCAGGTCAAGTGTTAAGTGTGAGGGGCTTCCTGGTCCCTGCCCTCGTGGCATCGATCGTCTGGCACTGTAGAGCCACTTGAACAATTACAGGCAAGAGAGCCCAGTAGGAGCAGACAGCTCGGACGTGGTGCAAGCGTCAGAGAAGTGCTTCAGCTGAGGCGTGAAGGATGAGGAGTCAGGATGCAAATGAGGGCAAGGTGTCCGGGCAGAGGGACCAGCCCGAGCTGGAGGAAAGAATGGGACATGGGAAGAACCAGAGGAGGGAAGCCCCAGGTAAGGCCACTGTTGCAAGCCATTAACATCGTGTCTTGCAGTTTGGACTTGATCCCTAGGGCTACACACACCACTGAGAGTTTTAAATAAGAGATGACACCATCTCAGAATGGCATTTTAGAAATCTCAGTCCAGCTCCAGCAGGAAGGATGGATTCAAGGAGGGGGCAGGGGAAGAGGCAAAGAGTTTGGTGAGGGTTCAGTTGCCACAGTTAGCAAATAAAAATATAGGACATCAAATTAAAATTGAATTTCAGATAAACTACAGGTGGTTTTTTAGCATAAGTATATCCCATACAATATTGGAGATAGCCTTATACTAAAAAATTGCTGGTTGTTTACCTGAAATTCAAATTTAACAGGGCATCCTATATTTTATCTGGCACCCCTAGGGCAGGGGCAAGTGCTGCCCAGCAGAGACACGATGGTGGCCTCGTTTAGGCAGCAGCAGAGGGAATGGAGAGAAGGGGATGGATTCAAGGACTATAAGGAGGCAACATCCACCAGACCCAAACACTGCGCTGACTGGCCAGGTGTGGGATGGTGGCGGGAGAAGCAGGTGCTGATGCTGAGACCCGGCAGCCATGGAGCACTGTGTCCCCCAGACCCCAGCAACAGGTCCCAAATCCAGGTGACTACAGGACCTACCTGTGCCTCAGCCCACTCTCCCAGATAGCAGCATTCTGGTCCCCAGGAGAACGCTCAGAACAGGGGCGGGAAGGCAGTTGCTTGTGAAATTGAATAAGAAGGGGTCTCCGGGAGTAACAATACAGCGTTTGTCTTTGGGCCTTAGGAAAGTCATCGACCTCTCTGGGCCTTTCTTAGTCAAGTCCTGCTAAGAGCAGGTGACATCAGGAGCAAGTTCATTCTCCTCGTGGAACTCCCCAAGATAGAAACCAACCAAGCCAGGTGCTGAGACAAGTTTTTAATACTTGAGGTTTCCTCTGTATTGGTCTAAAATACAACACTGCCCATCAACAGAATCGCAAAGTGGAACCAGAGTTGGGGAATGGATAGAGCCTGTGTTTCCCCACTGTTGGGCAGACCATCCCCCAACACACCGTCTCCCTGAGCACCGACTGAATGCTGGCCTCTGTACAGCTTTGGTATGTCACTTAGCTTTGCTGAACTGCTGTACCCTCCTGTTAAGTGTGGATCATAACACCGACCTCTCTTGGCTGTTCTCATGGTGAAATGAGAGCATGTTCCCATGGCTGGCGTATAGTAGGGCTCAGAAAGTCACTCTTGTTCAGGATTAATAAGGCTCAGACTCACCTACCTGTCTGGCCCAAGATGCTCACAACTGAGTGTGGAGAGACAGGCTTTGCAAGACAATGGGGAGGTGCCCAAATGGAAGTGTGGGCAAGGTGAGGCAGCAGCCCCGGGCAGGTGGGTCTAACTCCAGCAGGGAGGGGAGTGTGAGTTTTCAGGTGGCTATGTCCAGGAAGGCTGTTGGAGAGAGAGGGGCTTGAAGGAGGAAGAGAAACTGGCGAGTGGATAAAGGGTCCAAATGCCCAACTGTCAGTCAAGGGAGGCCCAGGTCCCGGCTTGTGTGGGACCAGACTATCAGGAGAGTCCAGCGAGGACCCCAAGGGGTGCCCGCCCCTCGGGAAGAAGGACGGCCAGACCAGACTGGGTCCTTTCCGGAGAACAGCTGGTTAAGCAGTTGTGCTGCTCCCATTGCAGCAGGGCCTTTGTGCGGGAGACCAGGAGCCGCAGACTTTCAGGATGCAGCGAGCTCCTCCCCCCCCCCCCAGCCTTGGAATCTGGCCCTGATTTTCCTATCGCCTCATCACATTGAACACTCTTATACAGCTGCGCCTTCATATCCTCGCACAAAAATGGGTCATTGTGTCAGGCTGGGTTAAACAAACGTGCTCCTCTTGAACTCTCGCATAAATTGCACCTTGGAGAGCGGGAAAGTAATTGCTCCGGCAACGGTATTGCTTGAAGTTCACGCACTTGGTGGAGTGCAGTGGAGACGGGGGCTCAGAGGCCAGCTGCCAGGGAAATGGAGCTTTCCAGCAACCCCAGGGGCTTAGGAGGTTGGAGTCCAGAGGGGGGACAGGCTCAATGAGCTGGTGGATTTACCACTGACTTGTAAGCCGTTAATCACCTCCGTAAAGTAACTGAGAAAAGGCTCACCATCCCAGGACGTGCTCTTCCCAGTGAGAGATAAAATTGCCTTCCAGGGTTTGACACACAGTCAATAGTCCTTTAAAAACACTACAAGGTGGGAAGCAGGAGCCTCTTGGCCTCGCAGATATTAAGGTAGGGCTGTAAATCAGTCCCCTTCCCGCTGCCACGCGGGTGGACGTTACCCACATTACTTCTTCACGTCTGCGGCGGGCGAAGGCAGCGTCCCAGCCCTGTGGGCTGTCTCGGCCATGCAGCAAAGGGACTGGATCGGCCTCCCAAGGCAGGCCACATGTGGCTGGGGGCGGGGAGATTGGGGTTCTGGTTTTCTACTCAGAGATGATAGAGAGATTAACCGTGGCCATTGATGAGGTAGGGGGTGACCAGCAACTCTTTTCTTCATGCCTTTAAATCAGCTTGTTCCCTGGGCCAGGCACAAAACACCGGACTCGTGGAGTTATGGCCCTCTGGATAGGGAGGGACGGTGGCCGTCAGTTCTCTGGCCAGTGGTTCTTATGCTGGCTCGACATAAGAAGTTTAACCTGCGAAGCTTAAGCAAAACACCCAGGCCCAGCTCCACCTGCAGAATCCTGATTGGATCGTTGTGGGTGAGGCCCAGGCCTGAGTGGTTTTTAAAGCTGCCTGGGAGATGCCCAAGTGCAGCCGGAGCAGGAACTGCTGGGGGAGCACAGCTCACTCCTCCCGCTCTTCCCCGGTGACAGACGAGGAAACTGAGACTGGCGCTGGAAAAACACCAGGCCAGGATTCAAGAGGTGGACTCTGGGCCAGTTTCTAATACTCACTCATTCACCAAGTATTTATCAAACGCTAGGCACTCCCGTGGGTGCTGGTTTCTGATAGTGTGAGAGGGAGAGATTAGAAAGGCCTGCCCTGCCCTCTTAGAGCTCACAGTCCCACGGTGAAGACAGGTGTGAACCAGGTAATCACCCAAATGTAGACTTTACCCCCAAAGAGTAGAACCTGGTGCCAGGAGAGCCTATAAAAAGGGACCCGCCTGGTTAAGGAGGTCAGAGACGCTTCCCGGAGGTGAGAGCCAAGCTGAGTAATGGGCACGGCAGGAGTAGGGCTGGGAGAACATTCCAGCCACTGGAGTAGCTGGCCAGGGTCCAGGAACGGAAAGGTGGGCTTGAGGGCAGAGAGAGGGCGAGAGCAAGGGACGAGGTGGGCCCAGTGCAGGGCCCTGTGGGCCATGGGGTTGGGGGGTGGAGGTGGTTTTGTGGGGTGTCTTGCCCACAAGACCACCTGGACGCCACATGGAGGGCATCAGGCAAGTTGCTCTGCTCTCTTTGGTCACACAGGACACAGGAGCAGCACCCCTGCTAGGAAGGTTCCTCCCTAAGATAGGGGCGCCTTGCCCCAGAGTGGCCATGGCTGCAGAGAAGGCCAGGACACGGCCTTGTGCCATAGCAAGGGAGACAGGAGAAGCGGCTGGGCTTAGGTTACCTGTCACTGTCCAGGTGCGAGACCCTTGGGCAGCCCCTTCTACCTGAGCCTCAGTTTCCTCATTTGTACAATGGAGAGATTCTACAAGTCAACCTTCAAGTTCATATCTGCCTCTCATTAACATCCGGGTCACTTGCCCAGGGTCCCCCAGCTTGGCCTCCAAACCTGCCAGGCCAGCCTCCTGCAACATCATCCCTTTTGCACCCACCGACTTCTGTCTGTGCTTCCTGCTTGGTCTCAGGGAAGAATCCCGAGCTCCAGCCTGGCAGGGACGGGGTGGCCTGGGCCACTTCGCCTTCCTTCGCCTCATTGTCTTCTACCTCTCTTGGGTGTGTGTGCCCATGTCCGCAGGTGACACACGGGGAACCCCAGAAGTCCTGCTCCAAGGTGACCGAAAGCTGCCGACACGTCTGCCAGTGCCGGCCCCCGCCCCCGCTGCCCCCGCCGCCCCCGCCCCCGCCGCCTCCCAGGCTGCTCTCCGCCCCAGGTAGGTAACGGCTTACTCCATTTTGGGGTTCTTCTCTGTGTTTTCCTGGGCCCATGAAGAGCGGGTGAGCGTGGCCGAGGGCAGCTCTGCCTCCTCTGTAATTTTCCACTGGCCGAGCAGGAGAGAAGCCAAGGCCCCACTTTTCCCTGCAGTCTGCAAAACGCCCTTCCCACAGAATGCTCCTGCGAGATGGAGAAGGATGTTTCTCCATCAGTTAATCAGATAAAAGTCAATCTCCATTTGATGAGAGACTCGGCCTGGATTGTTCTGAAGGCCAGATCTTTAAAGGGCGCAGCCGCTAGGGACTGGTCCTAAATTCCCCACCTCCCCCAGATGGTTTTCAGTTTTTGATTTTAATTCACATTTAAGGAGCCAGTTAGGACAGAACCAAAGTCAAGGCTCTGAGAGCAAAGTTACACGGATGCCTTTTGGCCATTTGCACCGAATTCTGCCAAATCCTTGCTTTGACTTGTTTGCCTTGGACGATTTCATCTCTGAACAATTTGACTGCCTGGCCATTCAAACAAAGCAGTGTTTCTTCAGCCAGAAATGGCCTGAGCCCTGACTTCTGCATGGTAGAGTTCCCTGCTTACAGTGGGTGGTTGATAAGGTCTCTAAAAAGGAGATTCTATAATTTAGACGGATCCTTCTCAAGTTTTGGCCTGCAGAATGCCTGTGATTATGTCTGGATCCACCTCATTAAGCACATCTCCATGGAATTATTTGGGACGTGCATTAAATAACCTTGATGCAAAGCTTGTTCTCTGGTAGGCTCTGTTTCCAGCCCTCTGGGTGTCCAGTCAGTGATGCAATGTTCTGGGGGGGTCTTTGCAGTTTATGTGAATTTCTGCATTTTGTCTGCAAGGCCCCTACCTGTCTCCACCCTTACCTACCACCCTGTGGCTCAGGGCTTCTCGAAGTGTGGCCCTCAAACTACCTGCTTCAGCATCACCTGAAGCATTTGTTTTTAAGTGCACCTTCATGGGCCCACTTCTAAGCCCCTGAGCCAGATTCTTTGGGGCAGGGCTTAGGAGTTATCACGGTAACAAGTTCTAAGGTGATTCAGATGCAAGTGAGAGTTGAGAACCTAGGCCAGCCAGGCCCCTGCTCCCGGCATCAGCAGGACGCTTCTATCTCAGATTGCTCGCTGGCCTCCTCTCTCCTGAAGGAATCCCTGGGCCCGTGCTGTGGGGCCTGGTCTCAGGTACCTGCTCCTACAAGCCACTCCCTTCCCTTTGCCCTCCACTCTGTGCTCCAGGCTGTGCTATCTGCAGGTGTGTTTGTACCTAGGGGATGCACATCCCCCAGCTAGGGTCCCTCCGATTCATCTCGTGCTCACTGAGCACCTGTGTCAGACATAGGTGAAGGACCGTTCTGGTCTTCTGGAATCTCTCAACCCCACAGGAAAGGCTGTCCTGTCAGCAACCCACAAAGAGTGGCCCAAGGGAACACAGAAATGGTTTGCCAGGCATGCTGGGAATTCCCAAGTATTCAGGCAAAACGACAGCTCCAGTAAATAGTAACATTGACCTGGGTCTTTAAGAATAAATACAAGTGTTCCAGGTTGACAAGGAGGTTGCAGGAGAAAGGCATGCAGGCTAAAGGAGCACCGTGGACAGAGGCTTGGAGGCAGGACTTTGGGAGACTCACCGTGGGAGTCACAAAGCCTTCAGTAGGTTTAAAGTGGTGGCCAAGGCTGGACACAGTGGTACGCACCTATAGTCCCAGCTACTCGGGAGGTTGAGCCTGGATGATTGATCGTTTGAGCCCAGGAGTCGGAGGCTGCAGTGGGCTATGATTGTGCCACTGCACTCCAGCCTGGGCAACAGACCCTGTGTCTAAAAAAAAATAAAAATAAAAATAAAAGGGTGACCAAGGGGGTGGACATTGAAGGACTTTGTGTGCCTGGCCAAGCAGATCACATTTCATCCTGTGGGACAGTGTTTGCCAAACAATGATCTGTGTTCGCCATACCCAAGCACCACCTCTTACTTGCCTTATTTTTTTTCTTTAAATAGACTCACTTTTGTGTTTCTACAAATTAATTTCCAAAGACAGCTTTAACTATTGTAAATGAGAAACCAGTATCACTTGCATAAATAGAAGGTGACCATAAAAATAAATGTAATAACAACAAATTCTAGCGGGCTGCAGAAGGTTCTGAGCTCGAGGCCTCTGTCTTTTTGTTAGAAAGGGAAAGAAGCTAGTTGTAAGAGATGTCAAAGCCATAGTGCCACCGTGCTGAGACTTTCTCTATAAAGTAATCAGAAGGTCTGTAAGAGAATCAAAAAGATCTTAAGTTTCCTGTTACAGTTTTCAATGTGATTGGGTGCTGGGTCCACGTACCATGTAAAATGAGCTCACTTAACTGCAGGGACATGGGCTGTGCTTTAGGAAACTCGCTGTGGACAGTGATGAGCCTGTGATCCTGCATCATCTACTTCAGAAAGATCAACTTTTTTGACAATGTGGAAGGTGGATCGGGGTTGAGATGTCAGACTGGAGCCCAGTGGGGGGCTCTTGAGATCATTCCGACCTCAGCCCACTCACGAGGGCCTGGAGCGAGGCTGGCGACTGTGTGGGTAGAGGGGATGAAGTCTTCATGCCCAGCTTTAGGCCCGAGGGTGCTTTGGGGTGAGAGGAGCGTAGGTATGGTTTGATGCTGTGACAGGGCTTTTTCAGCTACAAATGGCAGAAACAAATCTTGAAGTGGCTTAAGTGTTCCAAAAAATAGGGGAGATGTTAGCTTGCTGGCTTCTCTTTCAGGATATCCCAGATCTGCTGGATCCACGGTCTCAAATGACGATGGTATTGGATTTCTGTCTGCCTCTGTCTCTCGTTCTCTCTCTGTCTCTTTCTCTTCTGATTTCTCCTGGGTTGGCTTTTCTCTTAGGCTGGCTTAGTCCCTGGAGCTCCAGGACTCCATCAGTGCTATTGTCAGTAATCCCCCTACGAAGAGAGCTTCTCTTTCCCAGTAATCCAACAAAAGTCCTGGGGCTGACTTTCATTGGTCCAGCTTGGGTCACATGCTCAGCCTTGGACCAATCACGGTGGCCTGCAGGAATAGAACATGCTCATTGATCAGGCCTGGGCCATGTGACCACCCCAGGAGTTAATGTGTATGGCTAGAGGTTAAGGCAGTGATGGTTTCCCAAAGGAAAATCTGGGCAGAGGGTCTATAACCCAAAGATGAGGACATGATCACTGGGCAGGGAAGACAGGGGCTGCACCCCACAACCCTGGCGTGCCTCGGGCATGTGGCAGAGAATGTGTGCTATATATCCCTTGGTCCTCCTGGAGCTCAGCCCAGAGCCCTGCACATAGGCAGTGCCCAATAAATGCCAGAGCTATGGCCACATCCACAACTTCTGCCAATCGTACAATACAAATGCCTGTTGTATAATCCTGAAACTATCGGCTTCTCCCAGAGGGCACAGGGCTTCAGTGCTGTGACGCCTCTGCCACCACGCAACAGGTGTGCATGGAGCTGCAGGTATGGGGCACTGTGCCGGGGCCAGGAAGCCAGCAGTGAGCAAGAGGCAGCTCCTGTCCTCATGGAGTCCCCAGTGGACTGTCACTTGCAGAAGGTGTTCACAGGAGTGTCTTCTCCTGCCCTCTTGCTGGATACACTGGCTCCAGGCTCGTGTCAGCCCTTGTGCCATTTGTTCATCTGACGTGCCTTGTATCCCTGCCACTCACAAGGCCCCTGCTTCACCTGCAGAACATTTGCCGAGCACCTGCTCTGTGTCCAGCCCTGTGTTGGGCACACTGAGGGGCAAAGAGGTTCATAAGAGGCCAATTCCACGGGCCTGGGTTGGCCTGCGAAACAGCTACTTTCTTTTTACGATTTTAAGAGGGCCAGTTGACACCAGCCTCGTCTACTTCTCCTATAGAACAGTTCTTGATGACAACTAGCCCATGGCGTTGATTTGAGGATTCCATAGAAACTGGACAGGTGCTTCTGACTGCTAATTAGCCCGTGCAAATCCTGGTGACGAGCAGTCCCTGGGCACTGCTGGCGGGGGGGGGGGGGTATTGCAGTCCAAGGGGGCGGGGAGGGAGGATCTGGGCAGGTGTGAGAGAATTGCCAGGTAGGCCTGGGATGGGCAGGAGCAGAGGGAGGCTAGATAGGCCACAGAGGGAGTGGCTGAAGCACAGGCCAGAATGAGGAGCCCAGGGGTCAGGCGGGAGACACCTGCTGCCGTGCTGCTGCTCTGCAGGAGTGGGGTGCGTGCGTCTGGGACAGAGGGAGGAGGAGGGGAAAGAGAAACACCTGTCTGTGTGACTTGTAAAGTCCCCCCTGGAAGTAATGACTGGGAACGTTTGCGAGAATTGTTGGGTGTCCTTCACATGGCCAGGCAGGCCGGACTCCTCATCCAGACGGCACCCTGCTCCCCGCTGTTCGGGATGGCAACTCATCCTTATTTTCCCAGGCTTCTCCTGGCTTTAGCTCTGAAAGTCCTGTGTCCCAGGAAACCTCTCAGTCCTGGGCAAACTGGGGTGGTTCGTCACCCTACTGCTGGACCACCCTTCTGCAGGCAATGGCAACAGTGGCTTTTAAGGTTTTTTGTTGTTGTTGTTGTTGTGTGTATTTTGGGGGTGTTTGGTTTGTTCTGTTTTATCATGGAACTTTTGAGAGCACTGACTCCCTAAGCTCCATCTAGAATTCATTGCTCGAGGGAGAAGCTCAGCCTATCTTCCCCTGTGGGGGCCCAGCTCTGTGCCACTCCTCCCAACATTCTTGTCCCGAGTGCTGTCTGCCACTGGGAAGGGGCATGGAAAGGGGTCTAGTGAACTGGAAGGTTCTCGAGTAGCATCTCCACTTTCTGCCCTTGGGTTTTCAAGCTCTGCTCACAACCCTCCCTCTTAAGCCAAGGTGGCGCCTGCCAAGGGCAGCTGTGCTTTGTCCTGGGCCACAGGGAGGCACCAGACTGATGGCTGTCAAACTTGAGGTTGTATCAGAAGCCCCGGAGGACTTGTTTAAGCCCAGATTGACTGATCTCATCCCCAGAATTCCTGACTCAGTAGGTCTGGGGCAGGGCCCGAGGACCTGTGTTTCTTACGCGTTCTTAGGTGATGCCATTGCTGCTCATCCTGGGCGCACTTTGAGAACCTGTGTCCTAGACAGTGACAGTCCCAGCAAATGTCTTTGGCATCAGCCCCAGCCCTTTCACTCTGGGCTCTGTGACCCTCAGCATGGCACATTCCTCTCAGAGCCTCAGTTCTCTCATATGACTCCTACCTGGGCAGGAATTGCTGTGAAGATTAGAAATGACACAGGCAATCCTGGACAGAAACTACGTGCTCGAAAGATAACGTTACAGCGCAGTGGCCCAGAGCCTGGGGTCCCACCCTTGTTCATTAGCTAAGTGGTTTGGTCGAGGAATCCTTAACTGCTCAGAGCCTGAATTTCCAAATATGTAAAATGGGGCTAATAACTCCACCTGCTGCACGTGGGTGGTTGTGAGGTTCTATGTCATAAAGCCAACACAGCGCAGAGCCTGGAACACTCAATAAATGGCAGCTAATAAGTAATACTAATGATAACAGTGGTGACAATGACAGGTCACTAACCTTCAGATTGGGGGTTGCTTGAATGTGATTCAAGCATCTCTGCTGAGAAAGAGGCATCAGATCAGAAACTCAGGATGAAATGGGCTCTTAAAGCGTGTGTAGACTCTCCTAGGTCTTCGACAGAGAAGGAAACGTTTTTCAGAGCGTTCCACCCGTGTCCCTTCCGGGGCAGCCCTTACCAGACATGTGATCCTCAGAGTCAACTGGAGTCCCC
Source organism: Eulemur rufifrons (assembly GCF_041146395.1). Taxonomy (NCBI): domain Eukaryota; kingdom Metazoa; phylum Chordata; class Mammalia; order Primates; family Lemuridae; genus Eulemur; species Eulemur rufifrons. The sequence continues at coordinate 116,571,272 of NC_090984.1, read as the reverse complement.
CAGGCGAAGATATTTCTGGAAGGCGTGGGTGGGAGTGTGCCCTGGGAGAGGCAGAGGCAAGGGCATGCTTGAGGCCTGACCGAAAGGCCTTCGGCAGCCACCAGAGCTCAGAACCTGGGCTCGCTTTGTAAATATCAGCGATAGCCCGCTCGTCCCTGCCTGTGACTCAGAGGGCCGAGGCCACAGAAGGAGCTGTGTACCAGCCCTCAAGGAAAAGCACACACACCCCCTCCGCGAGACCTGCTTCCAAGGCTGATGGGGCCAAAAATAGCTGTGGCAGAACAGAGGCGTGAGCCTGCATTTCCATAGTGCCTGTCTTGAAGGCGTTCAAAGTACTGATATAGATTTGATTTTTGCATTTATTTTATTCTTGGAAAAGCCAGAACAGAGGTTAAGTGACTCTGCAAAGGTCCCACCGCAGTGGTGGAGCTAGGAATGTGGTCACCTGGGTCTGCTCCTATGTACCAAGGGCTGAGTTTTAGCAGAGAAAGAAACGAACGGGACTAGAGAAGTTCTAGGAAGCCTTTTCTTTGCTCCTCCAGGACACTAGAAAACCAGTATTCAGTTCCTGGGGGAGGCTCTGCTTTCCTCATCTCATTTAATCCCCAAACGCTCCTTTGTAATAGGTGGTATTATGGCCAATTTCTATAAGGAACTCAGAGAGGGTGAATTACTTGTTCCGGGCTGCTCAGCTGGCAAGGAGGGGAGGTTATTCCAGGCTGGCTGATCATTCCCTGCTGCCTCCCCTGCCTAACTCGCCCCCTCATTTCTGAGTGCCAGCTTCTGGGTCCCCCATTCCTTTCCTTGGATGGCCTTGCTGCTTCTTGGAGCTTTTGCTCCAAGTTCTTCTGTCTGACAAGATCTCCCTGAAGCAGTTAACCTGAACCCCTGCAAATCTCAGCTCGGACTTGCTTCCCTTCTTCAGGACCTTCCCTGACTTCCGCAGAGGTTACCCCAGTCCCTGTTCTGGTCATCTGTGGCTGCGGAACAAACCGCCCCAAAAGTTACAGCAGAAATGGATTGCCTTGCCTCTCACTGTTGTGAGGCTCGACTGGGCTCCAGCCGGAGGTTCTTGCTTGGGGTCTTTCACGTGATTGTTTCCATTGGCTGGGGTTGGGCCCTATTGAAGGCTTCCTCTCTCATGTCTGGCTGGCCGGCTGTTGGTTGGGTCCTCGGCCGGGGCTGTCCACCAGGACACCTCCATGTGGTGCCACCATGTGATCTGGGCGTCCCTACAAGACGGCAGCTGGATTTCAAGGTTGAGAGGCCAGTGGAAGCTGTATCCCTTTGACAATGCAGTTGAGGAAGTCACGCAGCGTGCCTTCTGCTGCTTTCTGTTCCTTAGAATCAAGTGACCAGGGCTGGTTCATATTCAAGGACTGGGGAATTAAATCCCATCTCTTGGTGGAGGACTGTCAGAGAATTTGCTTATGTTTTGAAACCATAGCACTCTCCAGCAACACACACACACACATACACACACACACTCTGAACTTTTCATTTTCCTTTACAGCAATTATCCCACCTTTTAAATATGTAATGAATTACTTGACTAATGCCTGGATCCTTTGCTAGACATACACAACTGTCGAGTGTCTGCTGGGTCCACAGTGACAGCCCTGCTCCTTAGCACATGGCTGGCACATCATCAGTCCTCAGTAAATACATTCATTTATTTTACAGATACTTTGGAATATCCGCTCTGTGCCAGGCACTGTGCTAGGTTCTGGGAATACAGTGGTGAACAGGACAGAAGGGCTCCTGCAGTCACAGAGGTTATGGTTTGCTGTGTCCATGCACAGGAAGGGGCATGGGGTGGTGGGATAGAAAATAAACAAATCAAAAACATCTCAGCAAAATGGAAGATAATGTGTGCTACAAAGGTATGAGAGCTGTGATCTGCAAGGGCTAACGGTGTGGCCGCTTAGAGTGCATGGACAGGAGATGACATTTAAGCTGAAAGCTGACTAAAAGGAGTAGTGGGTCGAGGAAGATCTGGGGGAACATCAGAGGGAACAGCATTCTCATCAGAGGGAACAGCATGTGCAAGGTCTCCATGCGAGGAAGCACTTGCATGGGGTGTGTGAAGGGCCAGCATGGCTGCTGGCTGCTGGGTGAGGGAAGACAGGAGCAGGTGAGCCCAGAGGAGGCAGAGCCCAGACCACACACGGCCTCGGAGGCAGGGAAGGGGTTTGGGTTTTATCTGAAGTACGGCCAGAGCCTCTAGAGGGTTTTGAGCAGGTGGCTGGCGTGGCCTCATTTGCACTTTGCAGAGACTGGCTCTGGGCAGTGGGCGGCAGGGGAAGGGGAAGAGTGGAGGCCGGGAGCCCAGTGGGGAGGCTGTCGCCGGGGGCCAGGCCGGCGGTGGTAGTGGTGGAGATGGTGGCGCTGGGCCAGGCTCAGGGGTGGGGGCAGCGGAGGTGACAAGCCCTGGTCTGATGTAAGGTCGGCTGAGGGCAGGGCTGGTGGCCTTGGTGATAGCTGTGGCTGTAGCGGAAGCAAGGAAGCTGCTAGGTTCTGAGGAACGACCGAGTGCAGAAGCCAGCGGTCACTCAGCGCTCCCTCTCCTTGGTCCTGTCGTGGCGATCTCACAGGTGGGACGATGAAGCCGACTCTGGTGGTGCCGGGAGGGGTTATGGCAGCTTGGTGTTCCCCCCAGAGTGTTTTAGGAGCTGCTGTTTTAAGGCCCCAGCCTCTGGGGCATTCGTAGGAATCCAAAGTTTAACTAGGCCTCATCTCTGTAAAATGAAGTCCCGATCGTTGATGCAAACCAGGTCTTCTTCCACGTTGTGACAAGTCTGGGGCAAGCAGAAGAGGCCACCGTCCCCCCTTGTGGGCCACACAGCTGAGCGATGGGCACAGCAGGTGGAGCCAGTTCCTGCAACCTCCTTCTGTCCTTGCCGCTGTCCTTGCCCTTGGCTAGACACAGCGTGAGCCTGGAACGAGGGACTGTAGGCTTCAAACACGGCCACGTCACTTTTAGTGTCTCTTGCTTCATGGGCTGTGTTTGTGTGTGGCTGGTCTTCACTGTCTCCATTGATTTGGACCTTGAGGTGTTGGATGCTCACCTTTTGCCAGAGGCTGGGTTTGTGTCCTGTTACCTTTGGGCCACCCGCCTGGTCTGCGAGTAGGGCAGCCTGCAGGCTGGGCCCGGCTCTGGCTCTCCCCAGTGGTGCTGGCCGCTCAGCCTCTTGGAGCTTCCACTTTCCTGCTCTCCGAAGGTGGTGGTGGAAGTGTCCATGACACACGTGAGGGCCTAGGTTCTGGGAATACAGTTCCATCCTGGAACGTTGTCCCCCCACAGTGAATGGGATCCCTTGTCAGTGTAACCCTCGCTTGAGCGGATTTCTTATCCACGCTGGCCTTGGCGCTCTCACCCATAAGGTGGGCTGACTCTGCCTTTCGTCCCACTCTCTACAAAGCACAACGCATGTATGGACTTGAGCGTTTGAGAGCCATAAGCCTTAATACTATATTAATAGTTGCTGGCCTTTTTAAAAGAGTAACCTTATCTTTTTAAGTAGTGAGTTTTTCTTTCCCAATTCAATAAATGAAATTGTTTCAGTCTTCCATTTATTTGTATCCAGCAAATAAGAAAAGATTACAAATTTATGCATACTTTAACTTACTCAACAAACCTTTATTTGCTGATTTATCAGACAAACATTTACCAAGAGGTCTTGCCACGGCAGGTTCTGGGACTACAAAGATGAATTAGACACGGCCCTGCCGTCAGAGGGCCCCGCCGCTCGCTGGACATCCGAGCCCGGGTGCACGTTGGCATCGCCTGGGAGCTTTAAAAATGCCTGGTGCCCGGGCTCAGCCCTGAGGGGAGCTTTACAGCTGCCCCGGGTGATTCTCATGTGAATCAAGGTTGAGACCCTTGGTTAAAACCAGAGGCCTGAGGCAGGAATAATTTCTATTTGGAGGTGCCAAGATGAGAACAGGTGAGGTGCGGTGGAACTTGGACTTGAGGTGGACCACAAAAACCAGGGGACTTGCAGGCAGGGGGTGGGGAAGAGAGAGCACTTCTTCAATGACACCCTGTTGCCACCACGGGTGCTAGGACGTTTGCAGAGTTTAGGCCAGACTGGTCCCGGCCCTCCAGGGATTCCAAATCTCCCGTGGCGTCCAGACTCAACACCGAGGCGGGTAAAGGGAAGCACATCTCAGCAAGAGTGCGCACCAGGCCTGGCACGGACTTCCTCTTGCTCTTTTGTTTCTTTAATTTTTATTGAGATAAAATTCACGTAACATAAAATTCACAGTTTGACCATTTTAAAGCATACAATTCAAGGGTTTTTAATATATTTGCAATGTTGTACAACCATCAGCACTATCTAATTCCAGAGCGTGTTTCCTCACCCCCAAAAGAAACCCCATACCCTCCGACCCCTGGCAACCGCTGCTCTACCTCCCATCTCCATGGAGTTGCCTGGGTGTTCTCAGGCAGGTGAGCGAGCCAGCCTGAGCCCCAGTTTCCTCGTCCCCTAGTGGGGTGATGCCTCCTTGCCCTGTGTTGTTTGAGGCAGAAGCGAGAGGGGTGTGTCTAGCCCGGTGCTGCTGCTCAGAAAGTGTGGCCCCTCGTGGACGGGATCCTGCAGGGCAGGGGGACGTGATCCTGGCTAAAAGGCCCCACCTGTTGCACTGGGCTCCAGGGCTGGTTCTGGCAGCCCTGGAACTCTGGCCTCGGGACATCACTGTCCTGCGATTCCCGGCGTCGGCTGTGTTGCAGGCACAGAGTCATCACTCTCCGTGGCTTCAGTTTGCCAAAAGCTCAGCCAAGCCTTTGCTCCCACTCAGGGCCCCACCCTGGTTGCTGGGCCCTGGCGTTGCAGGGCGTTCTCTTGCTTCCCGTCCCTTTCCTGGTGTCACCTGTTGTCAGCAGCAAGCGGTCTGCAGGGAGACTGCGCCAGTGAGAATCCTGCGACCTTGGACAAGTGCCTAACTTGGCTAATCTCAATTTCCTAATTGGTAAAATGGAAACAAGCTCACCGTTACTCTGCAGGGCTGTCGTGAAGAGGCAGCGAGGTAGAGATACAGCTCAGTTAGCCCAGGGCTTGGCATCCGTCAGTTCTTAATAAATGTTCTGGGTGATGTTTGCTGTTTCTGTGTGCCCACTGCCTTCGTGGCCCTTCTTCTCTCTCTTTGCCACAAGCACAGCCTTCTCTGCTCAGAGGATCTTGTCAATTATTACGGAAGTTGGCCACGGCAACGTGAGGATGGCTAGGGTCTCATAGGCCACTCTGCCCATCGGGGCTCCAGGATCTGACGCCCTGTCGTTTGTTCATTCATTCATTCAACCTGCGTGCTCTGTCCTAGGCACTGGCAGAGGAGAAAGAAGGAGGACGTGGTCCCCATCCTTAATCACTTTATATCTTATTTTCCTTCTTCATTTCCTCTTCTTGAGCCCCAGAGCATGACGTGGCCATCTGCACTGAGGGCAGGACACCCAGTCACTGGTTTCGGTTTTGTTGTCAATGGAAAAGATTAAAGTGAGACAACTACAATGGTTGCCTGCCGGATGCAGGGATGTAGGCAGATGTGTTCACCTTTAGGCCTAAGGAGAGTTTGCAGTTTGTTCACCAAACATCTGTTGAGTTCTGTGTGCCATGGTCCACGCGACACTCCTGCCTTTGAGGCCCCAGCTCTGTCCTGAGGTTGGACTCACTGGTGTGTTGGCAGCAAACTCACTCGGCCACGTGCCGTCGGTGGAAGAGATGCTGGCCTCGATGTGAACTGGGAATTGTGTGGGTGTCACCTGATGCTGCACCTGGGAGGCCGGAGGCTGCTTACCCGCCATCCAATCATCCACCTCTCCCAGCACACCTGGCCTTGAGACAAGTCGGACTCAGAAGGGCCAGATGACTTTCTCAAGGTCCCCACCAAGGGGAGTAGCAGAGACCCAGACCCAGGTCTTTTCAATCTGGATCTTGCTTCCCTGGCCTCTGCTGTTATCCAAGCACAGCAGACACCTTGAGCCGTGTCTCTGGCAAAGGTGCTTTCAGAACGTGGTTCCCTTCACTTAACCAGGACACGTTGCTTTCATCACGAATAGATGAGCAATCGCTTCTCGGCCTTTTGCTAAGATCAAGTGAAGAATATACAAATGTCTTCTAAAAAACTGGTCTTTAAAAAATGTGTAGCCCCTGTGGCTTGTGTAAGCGTCCGGGTTCCCTGTCTGCACACTACCTGGAAATACGGAGGAAAATGTGTGGCCCTGGGTGCAAAGGGCTTTTGGCTTCTCCTTTGCTTAACAGCTTTCCTGTGGGCTCCGTTTTAGGTCACTGCTCTCATTTTATTTATTATAAACTAAGGCAAAATTAGAAAACCACCAATTAAAATAAATTACTTAGGAAGAGCAATTTCTGGGGAAGAGAACTTCCAGCTGGCTTTTGGAGGAGCTTCAGGGATGCAACACGAGGGTCCCGGGAACTGGAGGTGCTCGGATTGGAGGTCTTGAGTGCTGACTTGGTTTCCCCAAAATGATTGATCTTTGAGAGAGAGAGAAAACAATGCCCAAAGGGACATAATTTGAAACAAGAACACGTTCACTTGTAAACTTATTCCCACCATACTGATGCACGGGCTAAGACCTGCACTTTGTTCCGCCAAGTTGGAGTGATTTGGAACCCAGGTGCCATGCTGTAGCTGCGTGGCCTTGGAAAAGAGCCTTCCTCCTGTGTGGACCTCATTTTCCTCCTGCTGAGAGGGTCGAATGGGTTAATATGTTACAGTGCTTAGTACAGGCCTGGCACAGGGTGACCTCCCTGCCAAGGTTAGCTACTTCATATTATTACAAAAATTCATCTAGGATGCCCCATTTGTGTCCAGGACAAAGCAACCAGTCTGACCTATCAAGTAATATCTGATCTGATCTCTGAGGACAGGGAGTGTTTTTGCATCTGTGTCCCCAGAGACAGCACAGGGATGGACACGTGGAAAGTACACGTTGAGTGTTTGCACAAATGAATGTACGCACGACTAGAAGCTGAAGACGAGATAAACTCTCGGAAGAAAGAGGGTAGGGAGGGGACTCACGTTTTGCAGGAGTTTGCCATTTGCCTGGCAGCATTTGGGACCTGGTCTTGGTTTTGGTTTCTCCAGGAACAGAGGCTGAGACAAAGGTTCAAATACAAGTGGTTATTTGAGAGGTAATCCCAGAAAACAGCGATAGCGCAGCAGGTGGTGTGACGGAGAAAGAGTGGCGGCTGGCGAGGGTGTAATGTGAAGCCACTTACTCCAGCGGGCAACTGCAGCCCAGTCTGCTCGGGAGCTCTGGGCGTGGTGGCATCGATGTACCACCTCCCGCCAGTCACACGTGAGAGCTGGCCGGGAGCAGTGGGAGTGTCACTTTCCCGGGCAGAGATGTAGTGTTGGCAGCTGGAAGCTGAGCCAGCGTGCCTTGGGAGGACACCAGCAGCATCCACTATGAGCTGTCACCTTCTTCCACCATGCCTGCCATGGGCGACCCCGCCCCTGGTCGCACCCCGTTGGCTCTATGCTCTCTGACTAGGTGGCCTCTTTTTCCCACTCAAGAAAGTACATCAGTGTTTAAGCGAATGTTCTCCTATCATTGGGATACCTAATTTATACATTTAAAGAGCAGCAAATCACTCACAAACATTTATTGAACAAATATTTATAGAGTGCTGAGTGTGCCAAGCACTGCACTGTGGTCACAGACAGAGGATGACGCAGTGGAGAAGACACAGTGAACCCACAAGGAAAGTTCACGGGGGAAGGAGGGGGCTCTGTTTTTTCTCACGTGGAGTTTGAGATGCCTGCGGACAGCCGGGGGAGGCAGAACATGCAGGGATTGCAGGCCGGGCGGAGAAGCACGTGTCCCAGGGGGCAGCCGAGAGGAGAGGTGTCCTAGAGGAGGCACTGGCTTGGCTGAGGTGGGAGCATGACCGTCCGGGGAAGGCTGGGAGGGGAGCAGGGGAGCAGGGGCTAAGGGTCGGCAGCAGAGAGCCCGGCCTGTCCCAGGGTTGAAAGTCCACGGCAGGCGGGGCGAGAGGTGAGCCGGAGGAGTGAGGGTAGGCCAGGCCCACGGCCTGCAGAGAGTGCTAGACTTAGATCCCGGCAGCAAGCCCCTGGGGGTCCGAGTGGAGACCCTCGGGGTACGTTGCTGGCCGGGTGCTCAGTGGCAGGAGGAGGCGGTGCACCAAGGCAGAGAAGAGCAGGGGGCAAAAGGGTGGGCACTTGAGAACCTTCAGGACTCAGTGACCAGCCAGCTGCAGGGGTGAGGGAGAAGGAAGACCCCAAGGTGAAGGTGTCTGATCAGATGCCTCTCTCAGAGGAAGAGTGTGACAGGCAGAGGTCGGAGTTCCAGGTCTGGGCGCCAGGTGTGCAGTGGGGAGCCCACGTAGGCGGAGGGCCGAGGAGGGACACCGTCTGACTTGCGCCTGCTGGGGTCGCTCTGGCTGCTGTGTTGAAGCGAGAGCATGGGGGTCGGGCAGAGCCTGCTGCGGGGACCAGGGCAGAGGTGATGCAGGTGGAGCAGCCCAATCACAGCACTCAATGTCAGTGACGAAGGACTCTCGTGGGGCCAGCTGGCAGCAGCGGGGAGGTGAGAATGGTTGGATTCCGGAGGAGCCTACTGCCCTTCCGAGTAAGGTGGCTTCTGATGGGTGGCATCCTGGAGGCCCAGGACAGGAAGCGGGGAGGACGGCTGGCCCTGCAGTTGCTACAAAGCAAGCAGCAACAGTGGGTCTTCCCCGGAGTGGCCCCAGGGCCGGGGGCTGTGCTGGAGCCAGGACAGAGCCACCTGACTTCATCTCCCAGCTAGCCCGTCGAGCGACAGCTCTGAGTCCAGCAGGGCTTCGAGGAAGTGGCCTGCAAATGACCAGGTACCGGTGTAATTAAAAGAGGGAGATGATTTATGCACCTACTGGGTGGGCGATGAGCTCCGTCACATCAGTGCTTCCAGGTGTGCAGCCGAGGGTCCCCCGTCACTGACATCAAGTGCTGTGATTGGGCTGTGAAGGCCGAGCCGGCCCCGCCTGCATCCACGGGGCCCGACGCTGGCGGTTCCCAGCGCTGCCTCTCGGGCCTCCGAACGGCACCCAGGCCCCGGCCCATGCCCGAGGCCCATCCAGCCATCGAGGGAGGTCGTTTCTGTGGGTACAGAAGGACAGTCAAAGCCTGTTAGAGACATGGCGCTGGTTTTCTCTGAAGTAATCAGTGCTCACAAATGAAATAGAAAATAATGATCAAGAGGTTAGATATACTCTGAACAAGAAACTCCTCTTGGTTTCTGCTAAAAAAGCTCCCAACTCAAAGCTCTTCTGACTTTCTTGGTTAAGAACCAAGTAAAATTAGAGTCCAGATGCCCTGTGGGAGACCACTGCGGGTGTTTAAGAAGTTCATTCACTCACTCACTCATTCACTCAGTGAGCATCTGTTGAGCACTGAATCTCGGCCAGATACTGCAGGTGGGGCTGGGGAGCTGAGGGCATAGGGGTGACCTTACAGGGCAGAAATGGAGGCTACGGAGGGGACCCTGGCTTCAATGGAGTGACCAGGGAAGGCCTCTTCAAACTGGCTATATTTGAAAGAGGAGAAGACTGGGGAGAGCATTCTAGGCAGAGGGAAGAGCATGTGCAAAGGCCCTGTGGTACAACCATCAGGGTTTGAGAAACCCAGAGAAGCTCACATTGCTGAGCATAGTGATCAAGGGGAGAGTGGTGTAAACTGAGATTGGGGAGGCTAGACTCAAATTGTTCAGGGCTTTGTAACGTGTAATTTACATAGGACAGAACTGCATTTTCTCTAAAGTGCTATGGAAAGCCATTAAAGAAATTTTGACCATAGGGTTGGCACTTCCAGATTTGCTTTTTGGGACATTCATTGGCATCTGAGTGCAGAATGGGTTGGAAGTGTGAGAGGGTGGGGGGGAGACAAGTCAGGAAGCTATGGCAGTTGTCCAGGTTATAGAAGAGGGATCTGGACTGGGGCAGTGCCTGAGGGGGAGGAGAGGTGACAGATCCCCGATGCAGTTTGGAGACAGCAGGGTGGGATGCAGGAGGGTAGAGAGGGGAAGGAAGGAGTTGAAGATTGGAGATACAAAGACAAGTTGATGCCAACATGTGTCTACCAAGAATTTGGTGGCCCTGGCGCCATCTGCTGAGCAGGGATGGTCACTTGTCTGGCTGACATGTACTGCGCACCTCCTATGTCCCAGGCGCTGGGCCATGCAGCCTAGGGATGAGTGAGAACCACCCCCTGCTCTGGTGGAACTCACCAGCAAGGGGACAGGGGATAAGAAGCTGTCACCCAGCAGAGAGCATAGTGGGTACCAAGTGCTGCAGATGAGCCCTGAGCCATCAGAGATGACTGCCTGGAGGAGGTGGCATTGAACTGCGCTTCGGAGAGCAGTTAGGATTCGGAAGAGCAGATGCGGGGCTGGGTAGAAGGGTGGATGGAGGAGGTGCTCCGGGTGGGACAGACAGCACGAGCAAAGGTGGACAGTAAAAAAGGCCCAGGGCCTTTTGGGTACCCGACTGTGGCCCTACTTTTTGGGAGCATAGAGTATTTGGGCAGGGTAACAGGAGCAGGAGCTGCCCCAGGTGGATGGGCCGAGGAGTCTGGGTGATTCTGGAAGAGCTGAAGGATTCTGAGCAGCTGAGTTAGCAGAGCTAAGTGGTGCATTAGGTCATGAATCTCTCGGAGATGGGAATGAGGCCGAGTCCCCAAGCAGTTGTGTGTCTGTGTTCGGTTCCTTGCTGTGGCAACCGTCTACTTGTAAGCTTGTGCCAAGATGTCGGCCTTGTTTTGTTCCCCTTCACAGCCAGTCTCTGGGGACTTGATTTATGCTGGCTCCCCCTCCCGCGCCTCCCCCTGAATATGGCCAGGCAGCGTACGGGGAGGGTGTGCGTGGCCAGGCGGAGCGGGCCTTCCTGCAGTTTATCAGGGCTGCCGTGACCTGGCCGTTGCATCTGTGCTGCCCGTTGGCCCCCAGAGGAGCAGCCCAGTAGAGGTTCAAGTGTCTCGGGCCAGCCTGCCTGGGAAGCGTCCAGACTGTGCCAGCCAGACTGGGGCCTTGCCAAGGCCCAGGGCAGGGTGGTGAAGGCCACGCCCTCCCTGGTGAATGCCTCCCTCTCCCACTGGCGGCTCTGGCTGGTTTGTTGGGCTGCCAGGGCGGAACTGCTTTCTCAGTCCACCTGGGGAACTGCGGGTCTTGGGGGATTCTAAGCTCTGTCTGGGCTGGAGTGCAAGGGACCTGGAGCAACAGGGAGTCTTCTTACTCTTTCTCCTCCCTCCCCCCGTGCAAGCTCCCCCCTCGTGCTCCCTTTTGTCTAGGTTCCCATGAGTCCCCCACCTGTGTGCCCCCCCACACCCATGCACGCACACACGTACACACGCACACACACACACGTGCACACATGGGCACACACGTGAGCATGCACACATGCACACACACATGGGCAGGCCCCGTCTCCTTTGCTCTCCTCCCCTCCCTCCCCTTGAGCTGGCTTTTGTCCTACCAGGGGTTCTCAGTTGGGGTAGAAACACCCCATTGGGTGCATTTGGAAATGGGGTGTCCATTTTTTTCCTGCCACAGTGACTGGGAGGTGAGCACTACTGGCATTCAGGGGGCAGGGGCCAGGGCTGGTAAGTGTCATGCAGCTGCGAGGGACAGTCTCACACGACAAAGCACTGCCCTCCCTGTGTGCCAGCAGAGACCCTGCGGAGGAGCTGCTCAGCCGTCAAACCTCCTTTCTGAGCAGCCAGACTTCAAGTCCTGACCTGGTGCCCCGTGCAGCATTGATTCTTTCCATTTTTGGAAAACTCCGTGACCTGCGTTGCTGCCGTGGAAGGTGATGGCTGTCTTTTTTGATGATCCCGTTTCACTGTTGTATGATAGTTTGGGGCTAATCCAGATTCATCTGTGAAGCGTTTGCTAAACAGCTACGATGCAAAGTACGCTGGACCCGGGCCAGGTGCTCAGAGAGCTGGCGGTAGCGTCACCGAGCGTCTCTGGTGGACTTTGATGACGCCACCAGCATTTGGGCCGGTCCCTGGAGGGTAAACGGTGGGTCCCCTTCCTCCCTGAACCTGCTCCACAGAGCCCACTGCACGGTGGCTGCTCATGGTGCACTCGGGAAATCTGCGGCCTGTCGAGTTGACCCAGGGACTCCACGGTCGTGGCTGTTGACATTCCCCGTGGGGGATTACAGGACTCTATCCTCCAGGGCTCTCATTCTACTCTATGCTTTTGAATGTCGATATTCACATTGAACTTCTACACAGTCTCACGGGGCCAGGTGCTCGCACTCGACTGCGGCTTTAAAGACCTGGTGTTTTCCATGGTTTCCCCCAGTCGTCTTGTCTTCGGTGGTTCCCTGGAGGCAGCGCCTGAGACAGGAGTGCTCCCGGGAGGAGAGGGAGGTGGGACAAGAGAGGGAAGGGGACGCGCCAGGGTGTGGTTTCAGCGGGGCCAGGGGCCCGGGGAGCACTGCAATGTGGGGGGCACCACAGAGGGGCTCAGCCTCGAGGCATCAGGGAATCGCTGACTGCCCAGCAAAGGGCCGGGGCCACGGCAGCCACCTCATGTTCCGCTCGGAGGTCAGGACAATCTCGCTCCTTCAAGCACAATGACTTGTCACGTTCTTGGCCCAAATATCAGTCCAGTGACATAAAGACTTAACAAAATTTATCTCACTGCTTTTGAGATTTTTAAGTATTTCCCCCCCCACCTCATTCCTTTTTTTGCCCCATTTCCACCAAACTTCTCTTCCACCAAGACAGACCCACCGCCCCGCCCGCCTCAGAGACCTTGGGAGCTCGAATGACCCCATGCGGAAGAGATATCTGTCACCACGGGTCCTTAAACCACAGGGGACTTGCTGGGCAGGGCCCGCTCCCGCCGGCCCGGCCCCAGGCCGGAACGCCGGGCTCTTTCACAGCCAGAAATACACAAAGGATTTTCTTCTCATCTCTGAGAACATTCTGGGCCTTATACCCAGCAAAGCAGTTTATCTCCTCGTTCAACTCTGAGATGCTTTCCGTGGGCCGCTTAAACCCTGTGGGATTAGCGGGCTCTGACGTTCCCGGGCGCAGCAGGGGTGCGAGCGCGAGGTGGCGGCGGCTGAGTCGTCAAGCGCTGTCGTTTCTGAGGGGCAGCCGTGAAGCAATGGGACTAATTCCTTCCTTCCTCTCCTTCTTTTCTTAAACACGCATCCCACAATTTATCCATCCTCCCCTTGGACGTTTTACCACTGTGTGCCGGCTCTGGCAGTTCTGTCCCTGCTCAGAAAGCTTCTAGATTCTTCCCTACAAGGGTTTGAACCTGAGGGACCAGAATGGGAGCAACATTTAGCAAAGGCCGTGATGAAAACATTGGGGTTTTCTTCCACCTTTGGTAAGAAGCCTTTGAAGGGTGCTGAGCGGGAATGTCATGGAAACTGACTCACACTTGACAAAGAACCCGCCACTGTGGGGGGCGGGCCGGAGGCCAGGGAGGAGGCCGTGTAGAGGGGGTGTCTTTGAAGGAAGAACTGCGGGGACTTGCGTTGGGTTCGAGGGAGGGAGAGGTGAGGGGCCCGTCGGGAAGACCCCGAGTGTCTGAACTGTGCAGCTGGGCGAATGGGTGATTGAGGGGTGGGGGAGTGTCTGCTCTCTGCGCTTGGCCGCCCCTTCCTCGCCTCTCCAGAAATCGTGGGTAGGGTGCCCATTCCTCGTCACCCTTGTGAGCTGGTTCTGGGGGTAGGAGAGCTGCTGACTTGGCCCCAGGGTGGATTTGGGACAAGATCCAAGACGTTTTCCACATCTCCAGCTATCAGAAGTGCTGGAAAAGGTCCACATGGCTTGTGGGAAACTGGGGCCACGCGTGTTTCAGAATCAGAATGCTCGGATTTCGGAATAGTAGTAGCGTGTACCACAGATTCAGTAACACCGCCAGGCAGCCAGGGACCCAGGGAGAGTCCCGTAGTGAAATGTCTGGACACTCACACTCAGCAGGTCAAATCTAGACCATAAATAACCCCATCCCTGCTCAGCTCAGGGTCTGTTACCCAATGTTTTGGCACCAAACTACCTTTTGGGTTTGGAAATTACAAATAAAGGGTTGAGGTCCTATATTTGAGAAACAGCCTCTCCTGAACTGGTTAGATCAACTGTGCGTCATCCATTCAGCTCTTAAAAAAAAACAAAGGCAGCTCCTCTCATACCGATGAGAAAGCGTTGCCAAAATACACCGAGTGGAAAATGCATTATCTCCCACAAGTCACAGCCTCCCAGGTGCGCATATGGGCTGCTGTCGGCAGGAATTCACATAAATACACATTGTCCCAAAAGATACATAGGAAGTTGGTTACAATCACGGTTGTCTGTTGGGGAGGTTACCTGACTAACCGTTAAGCCTCCATTTCTTTTCACCGACCAGCTTCTGGATGTTTCTAGAACCTTCTAGATTATTGGTCATATTTTATGGTTCAGGACATTCCAGAATTGGGGAATGTCTGTGCCAAAAGAGCTTTCTTTAAGACCCCTCCTCAAGGCCCTGGCCACTGTGGCGTTTGCTTCTGGCAACTTTGGTTTTCTAAAGCAGGTGGACGCAGCAGGTTTCTGAAGTGTTGCCCTGTCTGTATGAGGCAGTCCTCACCTCTGAGGCCCCATTAATGTCCCTGTCAAAGGAAGATGATGGAGCAGTGGATCATGGTGACCTGTGTGGCCAGCTGTCATAAAGAATAAAGAGCGAGTGGCAGCAGCAGCCGAACGGTTCTTGAGGGGCTCGACGTCCATTGGATTTGGGCTGATGCACTCGGGAGCTCGTGACTGTAGGAAGGAAAGGGGGGAGTTTCGGTTCCATTTTCTCTCCGTCCTGGCATCTGAGATGCCGGTGCAGCCAGCTTTGCACTCTTACCTCACAGACACTTTAATCGAGCAAGTCCCGCCATCTTCCCGGGGGAAGGAGGAGGTGGGGGACAGGGAAGGCCAGGAGTGTGGCTAGGGACACCCCTCGTGGAGACCAGAGGCCCCCCATGGCCCACGGCAATGTTAAAATCTGTTCTCCAGCCCGGACCGAGACACCTGAAACCTAGCAACAGTGGTCTCTTCCTGGTTTGCTGTAGGACGTGGTAGAAAGAAGATGGACTTTGGGTCAGATTGTCCCGGAATCCTGCCTCTGCACTGATCTGTCTTCATTGAGCTTGTCCTCACGTCTGTAAATGGGGCAATGACACCCACGTCTCCTTGTGGATCGGGAGACATGTGTAGTGGTGCATGACAAGCGCTCAGCAAAGGGGACAACTGTTATCATTATATTTTTATTAAGCAAATTGAACATTTTTATATGAATTTTGTCCTCCATAAAATTTTCTGAAACCTTAGGTAGGCATCTGCTCATTTGCCAGCAGACGACAAGTAACAAATGAACACGAGGGCAGGCTCAGAGGCAGCCTGGCAGGCCCAGCCCTGGGGTTTGGTGTTTTGCATGAACATGAGCAATTGTGGCCGTGACTTTGTAAATTGCCATCATAGCTTCTTTTCTTGCAATGGGAAAGGTGCTCCTAGCTCACATTTGGGGATGAATGCCTCCTGGGGTTTGGCAGCACGCCCTCCCTCTTGCAGCTGTTCTATCTGGACGAGAACAAGGTCGCCCTGCTCACCTGCACCTTCCTGCCATTATCAAAGGAGGCCTGTCCAGCAAGCGGGTGGTATCTCCCCACTTAGGCAAGGGCGGGTCTCCAGTGGCCTCTGAGAAGGCCCTAGCTTTGGACCTTCTGTCTGGGAAAGATGACGGGTTCTGCTGGGTGGCTGAGGGAGGAACATCCGTTGGTTTTGCCCCCTGCTTCCACCATAGGAAAATAAGACAATGGAGCAGCGCCTGTTCCCTGCTCCCCAGTTTCTGTGTCATCCTTGCCAGCCATCAGAGAAGGCCAAAGGCCACTGTTTCCTGGAAGAGATGTTGGCCTTCCCCCGTCCCTACACCATCTGCCCCTCCCAAGAGTGAATGGGTTCCTTGTTCTCAGACTTAGAATGAACAGGGACTGTGGGGGGGAAAGGCACATTGTCTCTTGCCTTGGCAGAGAGAGTTATGGATGCCTTGGAAATAATGCATTGGCTTCTTCTTGGACCTTGTTGCGGACAGTTCCGCTGCACAGCCTCTGCGTAGCCCGGGGTCATCCCGAAGGCAATTGGCTTGGAATCTTCAAATGGCCCTGAAATGGCCCGCTGGAAGACCATCAAGACTAACTCCTTCGTTTGACTGGGGTTGGCACGTCGTACCCGGGGAGGCTGAGTCAGGTTTGCACTGTTGGCTGTGCCTGCGTTGGATCCATTAGTCTCTACAGCAAGTGTGGGAGCCAGGAAACAGCCCTGGAGATCATCCAGCCCTGTGGTTCTCTTTGTTTCCCGGGGGACATCTGGTCATTACAGTTGGGGGAGGGGTACTGTCATCGAGTGGGTAGAGGCCAGGGATGCGGCTAAACATCCTACAGTGCACAGGACAGCCCCACAACAAAGAATTCTCCAGCCCAGAATGTCAGCAGCACCAAGGTTGAGGACCCCTGCCCTGGCCAAGGTCACCACTCCCATTGTGCAGATGGGCTTTTGAGGTCCAGAGGGAGGAGTGACTTGCAAAAGTCCAAAGGGTTTCAGTGACAATGCCACAACCCAGGTTGCATGACCTCGACCTTTAGAATGGGCTACTTTTCCAGGTAGAAAACAAAATGCCCAGGCAGGGGCTGGTTGCCAAAATTGCCCAGGCTGAGCGTGCCCTGACCTTTGGACAGGCCAGTGTCACAGCAGTTGTCCTTGGGTGTTGCCGTAGCAGGGTTCTCATGGGTCTCAGGCCTGGCTCCGTCCCACTGCAGTGGCACAGTTGATCTCGAGGAGGATGGAACCGTCTGCTCTGGTATTATCTCGAAGGCATAGTGACCACTTTTTAGATCCAGGTGTTCCACTCACCAAGCCATGTGGCTCCTGAAAAAGTGAGTGAGTGGGGGCCGGTGGTGATAGACTGTGCCCGGCATGTTCACGGCCCGTCAGAGCCTTGGGCTATGGGGAGAAGGGCTCTCCCTACCGCCGTCTCCCAGGCTCTGACTCTGTCTCTTTACTCGCAGCTCTGTGACTTCGCCCCTCCCACCTTAGGAACCCTCTGTTTCCTTACCTATAAATAGTGCTAATGGTCCCTGCCTTGCCTGCTCCAGGGGAAAGGGATCTGAGAATCAAAGAAGAGAATCTAAGAAAAATGTGCTTTGAAAGTAGATAGCACTGGCAGGCTGTGTGTGGCCGTCGCGATTCGCTTTCAGTGGAGCAAGAAAACTCTCCGCGGCTGCCTGTTTTGGAAAGGGAAGCAGAACATCCCACCTCCCATCGCCCCGGGCCAGCACCGGCCAATAAACTTCCCGCGATGGCAGAACTGATCTAAGTCTGTGCAGTGCGGGAGCCCTTAGCCACATGCGGCTGCTGAGCACTGAAATACGCTCAAGGAACTGAATTCTTGATTTTACTTATTTTTAGGTAATTTAAATGTAAACGGTCACATGTGGCTCGTGGCTGCTGCGTTGGACAGTGCAGCTGTGGACCGTCAGTGTGGATATTTTTCCTTCTTTAATACTATGGTTTCATCCCAAAGCCACACACATTTCAGGTTCTTCCTTCTTTCACAAAGACCAACTGAGCAGCAGTGATTTTTCTCAGCCATGTCATTGTCCCTTTGTAGTCCCAACTTGGCTAAAATCAGTCTTACCTTAACCCAACAGGACCCTTTTAAATAGGACTTAAGCTCTGTCCAGAGAACTAGCAAAGGGTGGTTCTGGAAGGAATCACCCAAAACATAGGGAGTTCACATGTGTCTAGTTGGGATATGATTTCATCTCTGTTTAATGCTTCAAGGCAGGCAGGGGCTCTCAGCACCTCGGTGACCTCATGTCTAGGGCCCCTGACCTGGGACCTGTCTTCGGACCCTGACAGAAGGATTTCTAAAGGAAGCATTCCTGGGGAAGACTGGGGAGGCAACGGAGCAGGCGGGGAGGGGGCCATGTCAGGCCAAGTCCTGCAAAGGCAACTTTGGTCTCCCAGTTGTCCCCAACCAGCGGCAGGGGGCTGGGCTTGCAGACTGGGCATCTGTCACTCCCTGGTGGAGGATGCTCTGCAGGTCGTGGGGGAGTAAAATTCTGGGCCGCTGCCCTGTGCTGAGCCACCCCAGCAGCCCTAGCACAGTCCCCAAAGAAGGGCTACAAGTGCCCAGAGAGTCAGACGTGTGGCTTCTTCACTTTTCAGCATCCAGAGCACAGTGACCTGCATCCCAGCCAGAAGGTGGGAAGCAGCTCCCACCAGCCTTCAAGGGCATGTTGTCACCTTCCAGGGGTGGGGAGCCCGTGGCCTGCTGATTCCAAGACTGTTCTTTTTTAAGCACCAAAGGAGGCAAGAAAAGCTTCAGCTTTCTCTGCTGCACCCCTTTTAATAAAGGATTTGTTCTGTAAAATCTGGATTCAGACAAAAGGCCGCACTGAAGGACCTAGAAGGCCCCATGTGCCTTAAGGCTGCAGGTTCCCTACCCCTGCTTGACCATGGGAAGCTGAGACTTGTAAAATTCAAATGCTTTGTTTGGGGGTCACTTGGCAGGGGTTGTGTGGCCAAGTCAGGATCCAAAGCTGGGTCTGTCTGTCTGTCTGCCGTGCTTCGCTGCCTTTTCACACTGTCACTGTTAAAACTCCTGGGCAAGACAGAGCCCTGTGCCATGTGCCTAGAGACTCCCCGCAGGGTGTTGGTGTGACATTTGGAATGAAGGGCCCTTGTAAAAATAAAATGGAAGGAGTTGGATGTTTACTCGCACAATACAAATTTGGGGTATAATTTCAGGGTACAACTTTCAGACTGCTCTTCTAAGCTTATCTAAGAATCTCAGGTTAAGACTTCCCTAAGTTAGGGGTAACTTTCCATAAAAGGCCAGAGAGGAAACATTTTAGGCTTGCCAGTGTAGCACAAAGGATGCCTTGGACAACATGTAAACAAACGAGTGTGTCTGTGTTCCAATAAAACTTTATTTACAAAATGGGCGGTGGGCTGGATTTGGCCAGCACCAACCTCTGGTCCAAGTTGGCCCTGAACCCCACTTCAAAGTGATTACAACTGTTTAGACAGAGCAGATTCTACCTGGCTGGGCATTCATGAGGCAGAGCACGTAGTAGGCTCTTACCAGACTTGTGTTCAGCAAGCGAGTGGATCAGCACTTAAATCATGAGGAGTCAAGGCAGCGGGGAGGGTGGGCCCCAGTGGTCAGCCAGCGCTGGGCTGTTCCAGAGCCGGTGAGCCTGCAGACCCTCTGTAGCCGTGTGCCTGTGGCCGGGTGGGAACACGAGGTTTGGCAGGTCTCGGGAGGGGGCCCGGGTGAGGACAGAAAAGGGGCGGGGTGCAGCTACTAAAAGAAAGTAGATGTTGTTGAGTAACAAGGCCGTGCCTTAAGGAGCCCAACAAAGAGGGCAGTTTGGGCAAAGAACAAGGGGTGATGTGTTCTTCGGTGGACACCAGAAGCATAATTAATTCACCAGGCAGCGACCTGCTGTTCTCAGCTCCAGTCCCGGCCTCCACCCAGATCTTTCCCTCGCGTCGGGAGGAGCTGTGTCTGCCCCTGCCACGGGGACATAAGCCCAATTCATTATTTTCCTTTCCTAATTAGGCCCAGGAATGATAGAAACAATTATTAATAATGTATTGGGTTTTTTTAAAATGCCTCCTCAGGAGCCGAGCCTGAGAACCATGCCCTTGATGACACGCAGCCACTCTGCCACCACGCTGGGCTCCGTGCCCAGAGCGGAGAAAGAAATAAATCAGAGGAGCGAGGGGCCCACGCAGCACAGGCTATAGGTTGGCAGCCACGGATGGCAGGGTCCAGAGCCCCTCACCCAGGGCCGTGGGAGAGATCCCACCAGCAGCGAGGGGGACAGAGAGGCTTGGGGTGCCAGCAGCCTGCGCCCAGTCCTTCCCTTGCTGACCTTTCCACAGTGCCCCGTAGGGCTCAGCGGGAACGTCATGCTCTCTCCTTCCACGTGCTCAGCCCAGACCCGCGGAGTCAGCCCTGACTCCTCTGTGTCTCTCGCACTCTGCGTGCCCGCTCTCGTGACCTCCACCTTCAAAGCATTTCCCGAGTCCAACCTTTGCCCTCCGCCTCCACCACTGACACCTGAACCTGAGCCGCTGCTGTCTCTGCCCTGGGGTGTCGGCAGTGTCCTCCCAGCTTCCCACCCTGCTCACACCCCGCCACATGGGCGCACACGCACACATAGTCTATTCTAAACACAGGGTCACCATGTGGGCATCTAAGTCAGACCTTGCCACCCTCTTTCACGACCCTGCAGTGCCACCGCCTTTTCCAGTCCTCGTGGCCTCCGGGCCCTATGCAATGACATCTCCTCTTAGTGTCCTCTGTCTGCTTTGTATCAGCCACACCGGCCTCCTCCAGCTCCTGAGATCTGCCAGGCCCCAGCTCACCTCAGGGCCTTCCTGTGGCTGGTCCTTCCCCAGATACCTGCGTGGAGAACTCCTGTGCCAAATTCCAGTCTTTGCTCAAACGTCACCTCTGAGGCTGACCTGACCACCCTACATCACGTTGGGACACACCCACCCTGCACCCCAACACCCTCAGCCCCCACGGCTGCTGTGCATTGGAGTAAAGACACAGTGGTGTCCAGGAGGAGAGGCTGGGCCTCTGCGTCTCCCTCGAGAGCGAGGGGTGCATGGCTGCGCTGTGGGGCTCTGAGAGGGAACGCCCAGGTTGGGGCCTGGGCCGGGAGGAAGGCACTGCCCAGGCCATACTGAGGAGGCCGGGCGAGGAGGCCCAGCACGCTGCCGGACGGATGCTGCCGGCACAGGAGGCCAATGGGCTGGGGTGGGGCCTGCGGGATGCTGCACACACTGGGCAGTGGCTGAGAAGAGGCTGAGGGCAGAGAGGACGTTTTGAGACCACTCGTATAGCATGAGGGTAGACCAGGGGCCCGGGGCAGCTCTCCCCAGGAAGCCCAGCAAGGTCAGCCCTTTTGCAGTTTGGCCTCTCAGGAACCCTGAATCCCAGTGGCACACTTAGGTCTGTCTTCTGGCTGAACCACCCGCCAGAGGCTGACCATGGCTTTACGCACACCCGTGGGCCAACAGTTCCGGTCTGCACTGGGTGAGAGCGGGATTTGCTTGGCTGCAGCAGCCCACGGCAGCCTAGCTCACAGGGGGTGAAGGGGCCCCTGGACAGTGTAGGGGAGGCAGCGTGAGACTTCCAGGAGGACTACAGAAGGTGTAGCGGGCCCCCAAAGCAGCCTAAGCACAGCTTCGCCTCTGTGGCACAGGGACCCCCATTTAGGTTACAGTGTCCACAAACTGCTTCCCCTCTGCATAGTGGAGAAAGGTGTGTGCTTTGTTTCTGGAACAGACAGGCCACCGAGACACCCCCAGGAACTCTGCACCCTCTGGGAGGCTGAATGTGCCTTCCTGTCTGTCCGTTACGTGTGGGCTGGGCATCGGTGCCCTCTGCCTGCGGTTACCAGGCAGCCAGGGGCTTCCTGCCGTGGGAACCCTTAGCCTGAGGGAGGAATCTGGAAGACGCAGGAGAAAAGGGCGTCTCCTGCTAAATGAGACAGCCTGCATGAGATTCCATCGGCAGAGAAGGGGTGGAAGGGCCCCCCAAGTGGAGGTGCACCTGGGCGCCATATTCATCTGAAGCAACCCCAAAGGAGAGTTCTCATTTCTCCCAAGAAATAGGGTCTCATTCCAGGGGCTGGCATAAGGCACCAAGGTCTGATTTTGTACTTGTGGTTTTCAAGTCCAGCCAACATGCCCTGGTACCTTTGGTGTGGGAGATGGGTGAGCGCCCCACACCCGAGCTGCTCTGCAGACCTCCCTCGACCGTTGTGGGAGGTGGACGCCCTGGCACAGGCCTCCCGGAGGATGCCCCGTGCCCGTGAATGGACAGCAGTGGCCTCAGAGTCAGTCCCTTGTGTCCGAGACAATGGGGCTCTGTATGGGGGCGAGGGGAGGGAGGCTCCTGCCTCAGTGGACTTTGGGTCTGTCATACAACTCAACGGGGGCAGAGCTGGGGGCACTGAGGCAGGGCAAGGGTTGTCATCTCATGAACGGACTCTGAGAAACCGTGTCCTCCTTGGGAGACGTGTACTTTGTGGGCAGGACATCAGCAGGGCTGAGAGACCTGAGGACCTGGGTCTGGTCCCCGGGTGGCCTTGGGCAGCCTCCTCCCCTTCTCTGAGCCTCAGTTTCCTCCTTTGTCCAAAGGGTCACACAAGTCTTTGGCAGAGCTCCCGGCCCCCTCGCTGTCCTTGTGAGCCAGACAAAACCAGCGGCTGCTCCAGGTGAGCTGGCTGAGGCAGGGACAACAAGGAAGTCTGCTCTTTAATACTCAAACGTTTCTCCACCTTTCAGCGAGTGCTCTGGGTCCCGTGTGTGCACGTCTCCTAGGTGCACTGGACGATTTCCTCAAGACCCTTCAGGTGGGTGGGAGGGAGCAGCGACCCTGCACGCTCTAAGGACCAACTCTGCCCTTAGACTGTCCCTTGGAGCAGGGCTGTGACTCCTCTCGCCTCTGCTCCCAATGCCTGGTGCCTGGTAGTGTCACCAGCCTATACTGACCCTGAGACAGAGAAATGATGCCCAGCCCAGGCTAGCTTCTGCCCCCTGTCTCCCACAGGAAGGGCTCAATTTGTCCTCTGTGGCTTGGGAAGCGCATTCATGGACAGTAGCTCCTTAACGGAGACTGAGGCTGATCTCCACGGCACAGGGGGCCCTAGACAAGCCGGCTAGACTGAATTGTCAGCGGCTGGGACCCGCCTGATGGGCTGGGAGCTGGGTGGCTGAGGAAGCCGGAAGCAGAGAGAGGAGACAGTGGCGGCACCTCCTCACCTGACCTTAATTAAGGCCAATTAAGCTCTCAGCATGCGGCCCTGTCAGCTCTTGGGAACGGTCAGGAAACCACTCAGGCAGCTTGGGCGTGAGTCACCAAAACTTGGAAAATTAGGAGAGAGTCTGATGAGGCCCCCCAGGCCCAGAGGCCCATGGGATGCCCATGGTGTCACCAGCAGTGCCTGGCGCTCAGGCCGTGCTCCAGAAATGGGGAGCTGCGGGAGCGAATGGCCGGCCTCTTGAGGTGCCCATGCACAAGGTAACAGGCCAAGCCATGGATGAAGCCTCCGTGCCATGATGGAAAAGGGATTTCAAACAAAGAACATGGCTATCTCTGCCTGCCTCTATACCCACACTGCATTACCATTGAAACACACCTTGCAAAACTGGGAGTAGCCAACCTACTCACTGTCCCTTTGGTTCACTTGGGGCTGGCTCAGTTCCTGCCTGTCAATCAAACGTCTCCCCTGGGCTGCTTCTCTCCAACATCTGGCTCTGATGGGCCAGCTGTTCCCCTGTGAATTGAGTCAGCTATGAGTACTGTAGCCAGGCCCCTGGCTATGTGGCCTCAGTTTCCCCACTTTAAAGGGGGAATATATCAAGTTGACTGAGGAGCTATTAAAAAAATTAAGATAAAAGGGGAATATAATTAGGCTGTGCACCATCATGCCTACTAGTCCCATAAAGTCACTGCTGAGTAAGTGACGGTTGCTACTCCTGGTACCCACAGAATGCTGCCTCTGTTTTCTCATTTGATAGTCACAAAAACCCCATGAGGACTAGAGGGGAGGGATTTGTCACCAAGAGTGGCTGGAGGGCTTGCCTAACCCCACGTGGTTCTTCCGTGACGTTGGACCACGGAAGGGTCCACAGCCTGCTCCCCAACAGGACTCTCCTGGGTCTCTTTGGTCCCCTCAGCATCCTTGCATGCCCATTCAGGTGGGCGCATCCGAAGCTCGCCACCCTACATGCTTTTGCAGACACACCTCTGGGGGTATCGCGATCTCTTTCCATTTCCTTTCTTGCTCTTGCCACGATATGTAATTATACATTTGTTGCTGCATTTGTTGCTAGCGGCTTCCTCTGCTCTTCTCAAAGTTCCCCTGGGGAGAAACCTCATCTGCCTTTCACTCCCTGGACTCTCAGCTCCATCTCCCCAACTTGCAGGGCTGCCCGGCCCTGCCTGGCTTCCCCCTTCCTGCACCACTGTTTGGACACCCTCAGAGGGCAGTGAGCTGGCCCAGTGGTAAGACTCATCTGTTTCTTGTCTCTCTGGGGTCACTGTCTGTTGTGGCCTGGTATCTACTGCAAAACAAACAAACAAACAAAAAAACCTTTGTTTTGTATATTCGGTATGTTTTTGGATGTTTCAGGCAGGAGGGCAAATCTGGTCCCTATTACTCTGTCTTGGCTGGAAGCAGAAGTCCCAAAGGTTTTAACGATGGCATTTCTTAGCTGAAAAGAAAGCTGCCCCTCTGCTAAGGCAAAACTGGGTGGTTCTATTAAAGTTGCTCTCTCTGGTTGCCAGTCTCATCATCTTCACGGGTGTCAGGAGCGTTTAATGAATACAACAGACAAAGCCTCATTGAGTCCCGGGAGAGAGGGTGTTGTGACCCCCGAGATGCCAGGACAGCTCCTGCCTTTCTGTTGTGTTTGCCGAGAGCAAGAGGGCGTGACAGAGGAGGCAGAGCGCTCGGGCATCCTCATTCCTGGAACGTGGCACTCCCTGATTGTCTCAGCCTTCCCTGTCTGACACTTGTCTCTCACACGGCACTACCTTTACCCCTGAAATGACCTTCACCTTGCACATTAGCAGTTTGTGCGGGTCTCTTCTCTTGGAGACTGCCCACTCCTCCAGCATGATGATCAAGTCTTAGCTTTGTAACGATCCGTGGGGCGGCTGGCGGCAGACCTGGTCAGGGCACAGTGTACGTCTGAGTCATCTTGGCACTCCCAGCTCCCAGCACAGTGCCAGGCACCGAGCGTGCTCAGTACGTGTTTGGTGGATGGATGAATGAATGAGCACCTTCGTGATGCTGTCTCCTCAAATATGAACCATCAGTCTGTGCACATGAGATTCTGGAAGGAGGTCCTGGCCACACCCAGGAGGAGGCAAGTCCAAGCAGGGGCAGACCCAGCCTGCAGCCCAAAGACCGGGGTCCCAACGCTGGCCCCTGGGAAAGTTCCTTCTTGATCCTGAGCTTCAACAGGTATTCTCTTTTCTGAGACGACACCTCCTAGGCTTTCTCCAGCCCCAACATTCTCTAATTGACTCAAGCAAGTATAAATAAAGATGCATTCTTTGAACACAACAGCTGGTTTTCTGAGCAAAATCCAAGATTTATGCCTCGACAAGTTTCCACCAAACACCTCCCTCTTTTCATATGTTAGCAGTTTCGTGTCGGGTAGTTTCCTCATACGTGTGGGGTGATCGTGCACTGTGAGGGGGACCCTGTACAGAGGACAGTCAACCCCCGGCTCCCTGCTTTCAGTACCAATTATGTTTTGAAAAGTAATTGAAAAAAATTCGCATCTCATGAACAGAGAATATAAAGAAAAGAGGCGCTGTGAAATTAGTGCCAAGTTCCCAGGGAGGCTTGCAATCAATCAGGTTGATGGAATTCCTCAGCAGGGGCCCTGTTGGCATTTTTTGAGGGGTAATTCTACCTGGCGAGAATATCCAGTGCATTGCCATTAACGTCCATAGCTGCTGGGATCACTCACTGTGGCAACCACAGACAGCCCCCTCCCATTTTTCCAAGTGCTTGGAGGAGGAGGGTGGGTGCAGCAGCCCCTAGCCGAGACCACACACGGTAGATTTATCCCAGCCACAGGAGTGTTGGGTGACCTTCTGTGGGCCATTCATGGGCAAGCATGGCCCTGGGGATGTTACAGCCTGAGGCAGAGTCATAAAAACCAAAATTTCTTCCCTTTGCAATGAAAATAAGGAGGCAAACCTTTGGGGCTTGGGGGCCCAGTGTAGACAGAACAGCCTTGGATGATCTGGTTGCATTTCTGCCCCTCCAGCAGGGACTTCTGACTTCCTGGAGTGTAGGGAAGGTGGGGCGTCACCCCGGGAAAACTCAAGCAACTCAGGGACACACCAAAATGAGGAACTGAGGAGAAGGATTTTGTGTTTGATATTTCACCAAAAAAGCACTGAACAAGTTCATCATGGGATGGCCTCCTTTCCCTTGTTTTAGAGCGTATGCCCACTTAGAGTTCTATGTTCTGTATCTTTTCAGTTTTGAGGTTTCTAAAGGCCTGATGCCCTGACTGAGAGCAGTTCAGGGGCATCCTCAAATCAGCCAGTTTCTCAGGCAGCATTTCTGATTCTGCCTGGTCTCTGTGACAATCTCAGGCTCAGCCCTGGGGACCTTGCATTTGTTAATGGGGTTTTAGCAATGGCTTCCGGGGAAGCACCTAATGGCTGCCTGGGTCTCCTAATCCAGCTACCACAATGCGATCACAGTTTGATAACCACTCCCTTCTTTCCAGCTTCTCTCCTCTTTCCATCTTTCTCCTTCTGCACAGGAGTGTACAAAAGTACAAGCACTTGGGAAAAACAGCTTGGCAGATCCTTATGAACTTAATCTCATACACACACCATCCAACCCAGCAATCCCACCAGAGATATTTATCCAAGAGGAATATTAATAGGAAACATGTCTATACAAAGACTTGTGCACAAATATTTATAGCAGCTTTATTCACGATAGTGGAAACCTGGAAACAGCCTAGGTGCTCACCGTCAGGTGCGTGGCTACACAGAGTGTGGTATTCCTGCAGTGAAATCCGACCAGCAGTAAGAGGAGGGGACCACGGAAATATGCAACAACACGGATGAATCTCAAAAACACTTTGCTAAATAAAGGAAGCAAGAAAAGGGAACACACACTGCATGATTTCATTCATATGAATGCCAAGAACAAGCAAATTTCACCTGTGATTTTAGAAATCAGAAGCATGGCTGCCCCCAGGGTGGGATTGACTAGAGGGAGGCACAGAGAGACTTTCTGGGCTGCTGGAAATATTCTGTGTTTTACTGGAGGTGTGGCTGCCGCTGGTGGATGCGTGTGACACAGCTGATCAGACAGTACATTTGAGATGGGTGCATTTCCCTAGACGTAAATTACACCTTGATAAGAATCCTAATAATGAAGCCATCCCTGGTATCCTTTGGGAAGTTGTCCACTTGTTCCCCACGTGCTGTTGCACCCCTCAAGGTGCTTATCATGGGGTGGACACCGAGTCTGGGGCATAGTTCTGATTCTTTTGCAGGTATTCACATCTTAAAGACCTGCCCGAAGCTAATACTGTCTGCCCATACGTCCATCTCTCCCTCCCTCCCCATTCTCCTCTCCCTCCCCTTCTGTCCCGTCCTCTAATTCTTTTTACAATTCTGGGCATTTCTTTCCAGCCGTGTCTGAGTCTTCCCAGAACCCATGGGATGAGGCTGGGTGATGTCTTTGCTTTTGTGGGAGGAAAGTGAACCGGCCTTACCTGCACCCGTCCTTCAGGTCCACCCCAACACAGCGTGTGCCCAGGGAGGGAGGACAGGTCCACTCGTGGACTCCATGAATTGAATAGCGATGGCAGGGCCCTGGAGAACCCAGTGTCAGGTGCACTGTCCGTGACACTTTTCCAAATTGTGGCCACCCTCTTCCCAACTGAGATGGCCACAGGTATCCCACCACAGGGGCCGGATCCAAGAAGGAAGAGAGCCTGCCTCTTGCAGGAAATTAGCTTAAGAAATGAACGTGGCCAAGCCTCCCTTTCTCTCCTTCCTCCCCCAGTGTCCCCTGTGAGCCCCGCTCCCCACCCCCACCTGCAGAAGAACCAGATTTAATGCCTCAGCTGAGAGAATGAGATGTTCTGTTATTTTTCATGGGAAATTAGACCTGACCCTGCTGTCAGTTAGCTCATGCCGAGAGAGGATGGATGGCCTGGGGCGCCGTGCTTAGCCCCTGCTCTGAGCACACCAGGGCCGGGATGGAGGCGCTTGGGGCCCAGCCTGGCTGGGGGCCAGTTATGATGTCACCTGCTGCAGGGTGGGGGCAGGGACAGTAGGAAAGGTCAGAGAGCTCTTATCCCGGTGATGGATGGTGGTGACACCCTCCCCCTGCCTGTCGTTGGTGTCACCCACGACAGCCCCACCTCTGAGGCTGGACCCACCGGCTCATCCAGGGGAGACTCAGGCTGCTCCTGTCTCTTTCAGCTCCCAACTCTACCTCTTGCCCCGCTGAGGAAAGCTGGTGGTCGGGGCTGGTGATCATCATCGCCGTATGCTGTGCCTCCCTGGTGTTCCTGACTGTGCTCGTCATCATTTGCTACAAAGCCATAAAAAGGTACGTGCCTGCCCACTGCACCCAGCTCTGAGCCTCAGGGAGCTCCTGCACCCACCCTGTCTTTTTTTAAATTATAAAAATTGTTAAGTATAGAAGCAGCAGAAAGAACATACAGTGAACTCCCATCTACCCTTAATTCAACAGTTTTCAAAAGATTTTGCTATATTTGCTGTATCTATTTTCTTTTTTCTTTGATCTTTTTCATTGCTGCAATATTTTAAAGTGGATCAAACATAATGTCCCTGTTCGTTTTTAGGGAGCTCGATTCCATAAGCATTTGATTAGCACCAACTATATGTCAAGCCCAGTGCAGTACAAAAAATGCAAAAATGTTGCAAAATACCAAAGGGTAATAGGAGTTGTTAATAATATAATATTTCTAAGAAAGTTTTTTAAAAGTTTCATGAAGCCCAAAGTTAGAGGGCCCACATTAAGAACAATTATAATACCTGAAATATTTAATTTCCGTCTCTGAATCGGTTGTTTTTGTGTGATTTCACTTTAATAATTCAAGATCAGAAGAATAAAATATCAAATTAAAAGTCTTCATGAGCACATGGTCAGGCACGTAGGACAAAGGGCTGTGAAAAGCCAACAGCCCGGGAGCGTCCTGGCAACTGGGCAGAAGAGGCAGGACACCAGGGGGCAGGGGCAGGGCGTGACAGCTCCACACAGGACGGGCCGTGCCCTGGGCACCTGCCTCCCAGCCGAGAACCCAAGCCAGGAGCCCCTCTGCCCCAACACTCCTGCTGCAGGTGGTCTCCAAAACTGTGCCAAGTAACAATGGGATAACCACGGTCTGGCAATGCCTCCGCCGGGCACTGGGCTCGTCTCCTCACCCATGTTCTCTCAGTTCATCTCCACGGCATCTTTTCCCAATCGGCTCCATTTTGCAGACGAGGAAACTGAGGTCCTAAGGGGTTGGGGAGCTGTCCAGGATGGCACAACCAGTAAGCAGTGCAGGCAAATTTGAACCCAGAATTATGAGGCTCCAAAGCCAGCCCTGACCTCGGCGCCGTGGCTCAGTGTTGCAGACGAGTTCAGCACAGTGTTGGGCTAGTGACAGACCTTGATATCTCTGTCTGCCCTTCCTCAGGGGCGTGGAAGAGGGGGCGACTGGGGGTGTGGTGAGGCATATCTGTGTCTCTCTAAGGCCAAAAGGACAGATAGACGAAAGGCCCAAGGTCTGAGACCCTGTAACTCTGGGCAGGGGCCTGGCCTCGGAAACTAAGGTGGATGCCTTGGAGTCTCCCAGGGGACGTGGCTAGTCTAATTCTAGGTGTTCTGTGGGCACCTTCTGTGTGCCAGGCTCGGTGGGCATAGAAACTGGTAAGAGGCAGGCTGTGCCTGCAGGCTGCTCACCTAGCCTTGGGGATAGGGGCTGATCTGTGAGTCGAAGAGGCAGGTGGGGGTTTGCTGGCAGCCTGTTGTGGCTGGAGGAGTCCTAGTGAACCCTGACCCGGATGACAGCAGCGTTTGAGCCAGGAGCCTGCTGGAAGGAGAGGAGGATTTTAGGAAGCAGAGCAGAGGAGGCAGCACAGGCAGAGGCCCTGTGTGAGCAGAAGCACCAGGGCACCAGGAAGCCACCGCAACCCAGAGGATGGCGCTGCAGGGAGCTGCCAGCCTGACTGGGGAGGCCTTTGTCACCAGGCTAAATGTGACTTTGCCTGTGACTCCAGGCACCAGGAGCTACTGAAGGTTTGGGTAGGGCACAGGCTGGCAGTCACCTCAAGGACATCCCCCCTCCCCTCGGAGATGCTCAACATAAATAATCTTTTAAATAAATTCACGCTCTTATAAAAGACTCCCTGAGCCACTTCTGCCTCCCTCCCTGCCCCAAACCTCCCCTGAAGAAATGTGCTACCTGCTTCTGCTGGAGGCGGGAAAAAGGAACACATCAGGGGGACAAACTCACATTACTATCCTACCCTGGCAGTGTGGCCCGGCCGCAGCCGTGCTGGGCTTGCTTTCTGCTGGGCTGGGGCTCTCCCAGGAAGGAAGGGGATGGGGGGGTCCGTCTTGGCCTCCTCTCAGAGGCCTCTGTCCCCTTCCACTCTCTCTGAGCTCTTGGTTCTGGAGTCTATCAGCGTCCTGGGAAAAAAGATAATTCACCCAGATGGCTCAGTTGATCGAATTTTGATGGTGGGCTCCTTCTAGGGGTGTAGGCGGGGCCCTTCCCAGGGCCATGGGCAGGTGCAGGGAGCAAATAGGGCTGGTGAGGTGCTCAGGGACTAGCAGCAGTGGGAGCGGTTAGCACCCCTAAGACGACAGGCAAGGGAACTGGCACCGTGAGGACTAGTGAGAGACTCACACTCCGGAGCAGGGCTATGCAGCACGAGCTGTGATTGGAACTGCAAGAGATGCCGCCCCCAGAACAGGGAGGAAGGGGGAGCAGATGCTGCCAGCCTCTCTCCACACTCTCAGCTCTCCCATGGGTGCCTCCCATTAGCCAAACCCAAGAAGCAGGAGAACCGGGAGATGTATGCGGCGCGTCGTCCTCCTGGTGGAACAGGCAAATGGGGGTGTGCACGGAGGCTCTGCGGCACAGCCCCTTTCTGCCCGGCACCACGCCTGCGTCCATCTCTGGGCCAAGGCCTGGGGACGCAGGGAAAGAAGACCCAGCCCTCTGCCCTCAAGATCTTCATAACCCAGAGAGGGCATCCCTGGTGCAGCAGACAGACACCCAGGGACAGGAGAGGGCTGTGCTCACTGCGGGAGGAGGCAGAAATAGAGCCCAGCACTGCCAGAACCCACCTGGAAGGGGCCTGGGGAGGGAGACTTAACCCCCTGCAGCCCCACTTAGGAGAGCAAAGTGCCCCTCCCTGCCTCCTGGGCTGTAAGAGATCGCATCAGCGGGAAGCCGGCTAGATGCCTGGCTGCATCTCTCTCCAGAGTAAGTGGAGGATTTCTTGCTCCCTGCCCATTGTTTTGGGTCAATAATTCATCTACAACATGCCTTTTCTCTTAGGAAACAAAAGCATCCCATGTCACTGTGAAACCGTTAAAAGGAGAATTTAGTGATGAGCCCTCCCTTTTTTTTCTCTCACAGCCTCAAGTCCTAGGGGAAGATTTTCAAGAGATCTTTGTGAATGGCCCCAACGCAGCCTTTTGGAGCCAGATGGCTGGGAGGATTGTTCTAGAATCAGCTGGGGTAGAGAGGAGGTGACTTTGGAGATGCCGGCCTGGCATCTGGGGGTGTTGGCCGTGGGAGCACAGGCCTCGGCAGGGACAGGAGGAGACTGAGGACGAGTTGCAGATGGGGAAGGAGCACCCTGCCGTGCCCTCGCATCTGTGTCCAAGGCTGCCCCAGGGCCTGGCTGAAGGGGGGCTGGTCCTTGGCAGGAGCGGGGTTCCAATCAGCACTTCCTAGGTGCAGATTTGGTGAATCAGCACTTCATCCTATGACTCAGCAAACGTACCCCAAGTCCCACCTCTGTGCTGGGCATTATGCTATGGTGCTCCAAGGCTGGCGGAGCCCAGAGAAGCGGCATCTTGCCCAGACCTGGTGTCTGGGAAGATTTCACAGAAGAGGCTCATTGGCCAGGCCAAGGGGCTGAGGAGGGACGTTACTTGAATTGGGATGAGCATGTGCAGTGGCCCCTGAGTCCCCTGTCAACAACCCCAAACCCCAGAGGGGCTTTCCCAGCCCTGGGGAGTCCATGCAGTGTGCATTTTGGTGGCTTCGTTGCCCCGAGCTTGTTGTGAACGAGCCTCTGTATCCCAGAGCCCATGAGCGTTCCGTACCCTGGCGCCTGACAACCAGGCGTCTTCCCACCCCTAGGCCGGACATGCGTGTATTTCCAACAGGACCTCTTGGGCTTGTATAAGAGCCAGACTGAGCGTCAAGCCCCCGGGTCTGTTCCCAGGCCCAGCCCGGCTCAGTGGGTATCACTTTTCTCTGTGTGCCTCAGTCTTCCCTCCCTGTGAACTGGCGGTCCCCCGAGTATCCTTCCACCTCCCTGAGCCTTTGTTTCCCTGCCCCAGGATCGCAGGAGGACCACTGACACCCAGTCATTTTGTTGCTCAGATGTGTAAATGCTGACCACGATGCTCCCAGGGCTGGGCCAGGCGCCAGGCACATGCTTGGCGCTGGGGCTACAGTGGTGGGTGCCACGGGCGCAGTCCCTGCCACTCTGCGCACACCATTCGGCAGGAGAAGAGGTTAATCAGACCACACCAGTCCCAAAGAACCGTGGATTACAGTCAGAGAGGAGAGGCTAAAGGGAAGCCCAAAGCTCTGTGAGTGGAGACAAGGAGACAACAAGAGTCTCAGCCCATGGCAGGAGATGAACCTTAAACATGCCAAGATCACCAGGAGTCACTGAGATAAAGCTCCAAGGCATGAGGCACCCACTGCCTGGGGAGGAGGCCCAGATCGCAGACCCTGGTTGGGGGGAGCCCCACAGGCCTTGGACTCCCAGGATGAGGCTGCTCTCCCAGCGTGGCATTGGCAGCTTCTCCGATGGCCACCCCCTTCACTCAGAGAAGAGCCCCTGTGTGAGGGGAGATGACCCCCACCCCCTCCACGTCTCTTCCGTGGAGACACCCACACACTCCAGGCAGGGGAGGGGTGCCTGCCTCCGATGGCCATCCGCGTCATGGGTGCTGTACTTCCGCTCTCCATCTGCCATTAAGTCATTTGACAGCCATTTCCTTCGCATTTACAGGGCGTTATTGGCTCAAAGACCAATAAAAGACCGTAGGACAGTTTGGCCGATCCTGCAGATCGTTAATTGCAGACAGTAAGCCAGGGTGCTGCTTCCTGGGTGTGGCTTGAGTGTGCGTGCCTGGGTAACCCCGCGTGTGCGGAGTGTCACATCCCTGCTGGGCTCTGGCGCTTATCAGCCGTTTGTGGTTCAGCCACTTCCAGCAGGACGAGCACTTCCGAATGCTCAAGTCTCTTTGATGGTGCCTTAGAAAACCCATTGACCGGCCCAGGGCTGCTCAGTAAGTCATTGTTGGGCCACAAGTATTTATTAAGCACCTACTGTGTGCAAGGGACTAGGCTAGGCAGAAGGGATGGAGAGATAAACAAGACTGAGCCCGGCCTTCCTCCTGCTCGTGGAGGAAGCAGATCGAGCCCGTGCACGAGCAAATGGGTAAACTGAGGCCAACGGAGGAGCGAGAGGAGGGGAGGGGTGAGGAGACAGGCTGCGTCCCTCCCACAGAGCCAGGCATGATGTGCATGTCTTTTGAGAGAGCGTAATGATCAGAGGGTATTGTTAGGGCTCGGCACACTCATTGCCTACTTTTAATTTAATTTTTATTTTTATCAAAGTAATACGTACACATACTTGTAGTTTAAAATGTCAAATGTGCTCTGAGCTCCTCTGTGGGAACTTGCTACCCTCAGTCCTCTCTCTCCCTCCCCCACATCACTCCTTCATCTCTAGCTTGATTCCTTCATGGATTTTTTTCCAAGATCTGTCCCAAATCATAGACTTAATAGAAAGTCAGTGAAATTGTTTCCTTTTTAGAATTTACTCTCTTTGGAGCTTTGGGGTAGCCCAGAGAAAGTCAGTTTTTACTGAATGTGCAGCTCGCGAAGAAGACCCGGTTACCCCGGGCAGCAGGAGTGCCAGGGAGGGGTGGAAATCAGTGTCCGATGGACTCTGAGCCAGAAGAAGCCTCCGTGGTCATGGGTCAACCCCTTGCTTTACAGATGAGGAAACTGAGGCATGGATGGGGAAGAGGAATGGCTCGGGTCTCAGAAGTTTCCAGCCCGTCTCTTGGGTCATTGAGCACTCAGGGAGCTCTCTGTGGTCAGTGCCCCGGCCCCCCCTTCTTCCAGCTGAGTCCTTGCTGCTTCTCCCTGAGACCTGACTCAAATGTCACTCACTTCCTCTGAGATGTCATCCCGGACCAGCGTAGAGCTCTCTCTTCCCTGCCCAACTGCTAGAGTTGCAGCTCTGCCTGGATTTACGATTCTGCTTTCTGCCGTGGGTAGGTGTAATGTTGGTGCTCCCGTGCCCACGTGCCCACGCACGTGTGTATGCGTGACTGTGTGGCACGCACGGTAGATGGGGAGCGGTCACCTCATCCTACTCATGTCTCCCTGACGGTACCCGGCGTGGTGCAGGCACGTGGTAACTATTCAGTGGCTGTTTCAGTGGCGTGAATGGGGCTTGTTTCCAGTGACTTGCCAGATTCCACCTCTTAAATTGACAAACTATTTAGAATTTCAGAAAATTCATGTTTTTCTCTGTCTGAGTAAGTGAAGTAGAATCTGCTTTTGCAGTAAATAGTGTGCACCCCATTTTAAATGCCTGGCCCCGCCCCTTCGCCAGCTCCTGTCTCCCAGCCCCCATGCCGTGTCTGCCCCGTCCCCGTCCCCATCTCCAGCCTTCCCCACACACTAGCTCGAGTGCACCTGCAGTGACTCAGCAGCCCCCTCTCCAAGCTTCGGAGCGGCACAGCCTCCCCCCACCTGTGCATGACACACTCCCAGGCTGCGAATGCCATGGAGGAGCCCCTGCCATCTGCCACCTCCTTGTCCTCCCCATAGGACACACCTACTGTGTCAGGGGCCAGCCCCGCCCTCTCTCTATCCACCCCCTGCTCTGGCCTCTAGCTGAACCACAGAGCCAGGGCCAGAGGAAGGGCAGGGGAAGTAAAGGTGGGCCAGGCCCAGAGGGCAGCAGTGAGGACCAGGAATTCAGGACAGGAGCGGAACCTCTTCATCCATCCTTAGCTCACCACAAACTTTCAGGAGCAAGAAATCCATATTGAATGCAACTTGGATCTTTGGGGTCTTGAGACAGCTTAGAGACTTTGGCCAGGTTGGGGATCAATGCAGTGACTGGGTGCCTGAGACCCCGCCGTTCCCACCTGTCACATCTCCCTGCTGTTCATGAATGTCCCTGTAGTAGCACTGGCTACCCCTCCAGGCCTCCAAACCAGTCTCTCTGGCTGGGAATCCAGGCTGCCGCGCCTGGATGTGCTGTGAGTCAGGTCAGAGTTAGCATGCTCGGAGGAAGGGTCTCCTTTGGTCAAGGGCTGAGCACTGATGCATGGCCTGGGCTGCCCAGAGCCCATCCTACATCCTTCGGCACCTTGGCTGTACTCCAGGAGCTGAGTCTTCTGCTTTGTAGCGGAATCAGGCTGGATCCTGTAAGACCTGGGCCAGCACACTTTCTGCTGGGCTTCACTGCCACCTTCTAGGCTGTCTGGGGTTCGGCTGTTTCCCCAGTCAGAGCCGCAGATGCCAGTGTCTCCCACCATCCTCACCACAGTCCTCCCTACAAGAAGAGACTGGGCCAACAGGGGCTGGGGCCTGGGTTGTCCCAAACTGCCTTGGGCTGAGATGCCTATCTGGACTCATTTATCCCCGGCCAGAGACTCACCCTGCGCAATAGGTAATGAAGTCCCATCCTGGCCGTGTGAGGCAGGCAGCAGGGAGGAGCCTGCTTTATCTGCCCACCGTCCTGGGTGCAGGGGGCATGGAGCCCAGGCCACGTGGCACTGTGGACAGCCACTGACAGAAAGCTAAGCAGTATGCTCAGGGCCGGCCCATGGGAAACCCAAACGGGTCCCTGATTCCTGGGGCCTTTTTCATCCGTCACCAAGAAATGCATGCCTCTCTGAACCCATCTGTCCAAACACACGGAGTCAAGGTCATGGGGCAGGGTGAGGGGTGGGCAGGAATCCTGATTTAAGGAGGCCTCAGATGACTCCCCGCCTTGCTCAGGATAAAGCCCAGAGGCCTTGCCCTGGCAGCTGGGCCCTGCAGGGCGTGGCTCCAGCCCACTCACCCCTGGTCTTGTTCCTCCTCCTCTTCGCCCCTTGCTCATGGCTCTCCGGCCCCACGTGTCTCCATCCTGGCTTCTGTCCTGCTCACTGCAGGGCCAGGTGCTTCGTGCCACTCGGGCTCAGCTTGGCCTAGAGCAGGACTCCTGTCACTCTCCCCCTGGACACCCGGTTCTCTGCCACCTTAGTTCTTCCCATAACTTGCTGCAATCTACTCACTTGTGCACTGTCAGTCACTTTACTGCCAACCTGGTGCCAAGCTGATGCCAATGTCCTCGGGCCATATAAGTCCATTCTGTGAAAACCTAGAGGACTCTGGAAGTGGGACCACCTGTGGGGAGATCCTCTCCATGAAGTGAGTGCCCTGAGCCTGAGGCTGGGAGCACTGGTGGACAGGCCACTCCTGGGATGCTGCCCCATCTGCAGGCTCCTTGTTTGCTGCAGGAGCCTGTGTGTGAACCAGGCAGTGCCGGGTGGCCCTGGCGGGGCCCATGAGAACCAGGCTGGCTGGCTCAGGACAACTGGAGCCTCTTCCCTCCGTGACCTCACCAGCCTCTGGGCACAGGGGAACACTGACGGGGCATGATCGCCCCAGGGTTCAGCACAAACCTCCTGGACAGTCCCAGGCCTCTCCTGGAAACTGGCCTCTAAAAAGAACAGATGGCTCTGGGTATTCCCACGGCCAGTGAAAGCCTTTTGTGACAGTAAAACCAGGTGGAGGGAGGTTTTGAGACCTGGTTCTGGGATCCAAGCACATGCCCACATTTTGTGGCTGCCTGTCCCCACCTGTTCTGCTGCATGGTACCCCCACCAGACTTCAACTTAAAGTCACCTCCACTCCGAGGTGTTCCCTGACGCCCCACCCCCTGGTCTAGAGGAGGGTGGTGGGGAGGCGTAGCTCCTGGAGCCTCAGGGAGGCAGGCGCCCTCTGGGCTTCCTCTGCCCGCACCACCTCCAGCAGGGATCGCCACCCCCAGCGCCATTCTGGCATCTCAGGGCCTTGAAGGACAGTCACTGAGGCCTGAGCTAGCTTGGAAGTCCCCTGTCCAAGGCTCTTGTGTGACCCCGCAGTCCTTTCTTCAATATCCAGGCTAGGAAGCGCTTTGCCCTAGAACAAACTCCCAGCTGCAGAGCAGTGCTCTAGGGCAGGGGAGAGTCGCGGGTCTGTGAGAGGCAGCCCTGGCTGGCCCACGGGACTCACAGGTGCCCCGAGACTGCTCAGCAGAGGTGGCTACACGAGCCCAGGGAGACAGTCAAAACGGTTGGCTCCTCTGACACGCGAGGGTGATCACCAGCCACACGCCTGTCTCCCATCGCCTGGGCAATGGGGGCTGGAAGTGGGGCTGCCGCTTCTCACAGTGGCAGCCTTGGGGGCTCAGAGAGGCTTCTGGCTTCTTGACCCAGGTTTGGGGAGGTGTGCAGTCCATAGTCTCATTGTGGAGCTCTGCGTGTGTGCACACACGTGTGTATGGCGGGTTTGAATGTGTGTGTATGGATGTGCATATATGTATATGCATGCATTATGTACATGCATGTGTGTATATGGGTGTGTATGGATGGGTGTGTGTATACATGTATATGTGCATACATGTATGTGATGTGTGTGTGTGTGTGTGTGTGTGAGAGAGGCGTAGGCGGTGGGGAGGGTGAATGCCTTCAGAAGAGGTGAGTCTGGGACCTTCAACCTTCCCTTCATGGAAAACAAACCACGGGGGTGGCGGAGGGGGGCGTGCACGCGACAAGAAGAGAGCTGGCGGCCCTCCCTTCCCAGGCTCCTCAGAGCTGTTCTTAGCCTCTGGCTTCCCCAGCAGAGCGGCAGGCGGAGGGTGGAAGCTGTCACATCCCTGTCAGCAAGGCCCACGAGGGGTGCCTGTGTCCTGGCCCTCCTGCCCAGGCAGAGGTGCTGGGGGAGGCACGGTTTCTGGAGCGGCCCGTCATGACTGCTGGCGTGTGTGGCCGGAGCTGTCATCACAGCACTCTGAGCAGAGAACGTGGGGTGCCTGCTGCCTGCAGACCCAGGTCGGGGAGAAGACGGCTCAAGGTGGGAGAGCCCGCCGTCCTGCAGGCAGCAGCCTGGGCACAGCCGAGGAGAAGCTCACTTACCTTTCTCTTGGCTTCTAGGAACCATGCCATGTAGGGAGCCCTCTGTGGCCATCTCTGCCTGGACCTGGGTGGAAATGCCTCTCCTTGGTTCACTGGGACCAGCCCTGGGTGGCTCACGGAGCCACAGAGCCAGGCTGGTCCTAGCAACTCCAGCATTTCCGGAGCCTCACCGGGCATGGTTAGGTAGGAAATCTGTGCACACTGGAGAACCTTGGCTGCTGCCAGCCATGGGAGCAGCTCCATGCCAACACCCTTCCACCAGCAGTACTGAGCTCTAACAAACACTTATGGAGCACTTACTGTATGCCGGATGCTTGTCTAAGTGCTTGACATGCATTAACATATTTAATCCTTCCAACAAGCCTATGAAATGGACACCATTACTGTGCTCATTTTATAGACGAGGAAACTGAGGCATAGAGAGGTTATGTAGCTTGCCTGAGGTGACACGGCCAGAAATGGCAGAGCAGGGGTTTAGTAAGCCATGATAATCTGCCTCTTAGCACTTGCGCAATGTCACCCTGCAGTGCCGTGCCACCTTCCGCTCTGGGTGAAATCCAGCTTCCGCTGGGCTCCAGGGGATCTCGGGAGTGGATTCAGCAGCAGGCACAGACCAAGTCCACTTCTCAGGAGAGCCCTCAGGTGCCACCCTGTCCCCTCGCCGTGTGCAGGCTGCGGAATGTTCCCATCAGAGGCAGTGCAGACCAAAGCTGCCTTCTCCGCCAGGAGGAGCCCCTGCCCGCCCCGGCCTCTCTTCCTGTCTAGGAGCCGCTGAGCAGCTGAGCAGGCACTGCCCGCCCCGCCCTGGCCCCAGGTGCCTGCCAGCAGGGCTTGCTTCCTGCCCAGCACTCCTTGGCCACCTCTTCCCCCAGGGACCTCCCCCCCGACCCCCAGGTAAAAAGGGGTCTCACAGCCAGCAGCCTGGCTTCAGAAATCTCTCCTTTTCTCCTGCTGGAAGATTCCTGCCGATTCCTACCTCACTCTAAGAAGGGTGGAAGCCGCGGCCTCCAGGCTCTGCCCGTGTCCAGGGAGCTCCACGCCCCCTCCCTCACTCATTTCGGCATTATCCACCCTGGAGTCCCTTAAGCCGGATCTCCTGCGACCTGGACCTGTTGCAGTCGATTTTTCAGCCCTAAGCCTGAGATTTAATGTTTATTCAGGAAAAATGCAGCGTGGCCTTGGGCCCAGAGTTTTTTGCCTGTTAATATTTTCTGGAATCCTGATGCTGATGTCCATCGTCCCCCCGCCCTCGTATATTGATGCTAAATTTATCCCTCTGAAGTCTTCAGGGGCCTTGTGGGGCAGCACTGTGGACCTCACTGTGAGAAAATGCCACCCCCAGACTGCCTAGGCCACGCAAATTCAGAGTGGGACAACAAGCCCACCCTAGCCCACCCAGCAGCGTCAGAGCTGCTCAAGCCTCCCTGGAAGCGGGTGAGCAGGACAGAAAGGGGGAAGAAGGGGACAGAGGGAGGAAGAGACCCAGGGCCAGAGCTTAGCTGCAGAGCCCATCATTTGCCACGGAGACTGTCACAAACTAGGTTCCAGAAAGCATCTCTGAGCACCTACCTAAGTGGGCTTGTTGGGTGCATAACGTGGGGCGTGCTGAGTTAAAGCAAAGCCAGACAGGCTTCCTGGAGGACCCTGAAGAATCTCTGGGAATCTTGCGGGGGAGGCTGGAGGAAGGCTTGCCCCAGCCGACCGGCTCCCACAGCCCGTGATGATTTCATGGGAAGACGTCTGGCCAGGACATGGCAGCAATGGGTGGTGGTCCCGGCCCCACCACAAACCATCGGGGGGTCCTTGCACAAGTCAGAGCCCTCGCTAAGCCTCAGTTTCCCCATGAAATGAATCTCCTAATCCAGGCCTAGCTCTTCAGGGGACCACTGTGTGAAGAGACAAGGAAATAGGTGCGACCGAGAGCACTTTGCACAAAGCACGACACACCGTGGGAGGAAGTGTGGGTTTGCATCTTGCATTTCTAGAAGAAGCCACAGTGGCTGGGCTTGACCCCCAGAGTGAGTGCCTTGGGTTCCTTCCTGTGTTTTTTGAGCTACTTCCGCTGCAGGAGCAAAGGGAACAGTTGGTCAACAGGCTTGAGCTCAGTGTGTGGTCTCTGAGTAGGCCTGGCAACCCCATCGTGAAAGTACTGCTAACCCCTCACAGCCCTCCTTCCCCTGAGCTAACTCAGTCAGAGCTGTATCCCGTAGCCGTCAAACTAGTCACCAAGTACCAGCCCTTCTCACCTTGGCTTTGGGAAGGCTCTGGGGACACTTGAGAAGGCAGAAGCAATTAATGCCTGGGCTCTTGACAATGGCATAAATGTTCAACTTTGCACTCAGCTCAGCCCTGGCACCCCTGGGGACATGGGAGGTCCTTGAGCTACAGCCCATGGGGATCAGATCCACCCAAGAGCCTGCAGTGTTGTTGCCTGGGATTGGGCTACACAGTGTATAGCCCAGACCAGGAGGATGTAGACACTCAGGTTGGGGGCTTGAGCCCTCCTGCCTGACTTGAGGGAGGAAGTGGGATTTGAGCCAGGCCAAAAAGTAGCACTGTGATTCTAGGACCTCAGCAAGTAAGCAAGAGCCTTCTCAAAGCCACCCTCCCAACCCTCCTGATCCCCTGTATGAATAGGAGGAGTGGTTCTTGGGGTTAAGTGGCCTCTGGAATGAGTTTCAAATGGCTTAATGTGAAGTGTTCAAGAACCACTGATGTGTACTAACTAATTTAGTTTGGACATTCACCACCATCACCATCATCATCATCACCACTCCACCACCACCACCGGTCACTGTCACCACCACTGTGATTACCACCATCGCCAGCTCCACCACCATCAACACCTCCACCACCATCAACCATTACCATTGCTATCACCATCACCACTACCATCACCACCACCTCCACCACCATCATCACCATCACCATCATCACCACCACCATCACCGCCACCTCCACCACCATTATCACCATCACCATCATCACCACCACCATCACCGCCACCTCCACCACCATCATCACCATCACCATCATCACCACCACCATCACCGCCACCTCCACCACCATCACCATCACCACTACATCACCATCATCACCATCACCACTACTATCACCATTATCATCATCCCCTTCATCAGTTTCCATTTGCCTTTGACCACACAGAGGCAAGATTGCAAAATCCAACTGTCTGCACCCCCAAATTTTTATATCTCTCTGCTCATAATCATAAAGCTCAATCAGAGGCTGACCATACATCCCATTTGTTCAGTACAGTCCTAATTCATGCCTGTTGTCCCTGCCTTGTTATTACAAGATCTCTTTCACTCTCAACTATGCCCTGGTTTTCATGACAAATTAAATGAGCATCCTGGTTAAGGCCACATTCAGCTTCTGACTGACCCCACAGGGACTAGCAGCCCAAGGATGCTAACGCAGAACAGAGCCTGGTGGCTTCCTGGGACTCATGGAGCACAGATGCTAGCTGAGAGGGCACAGCCACGACAGTCACTGTTAACTAACCATGCCCCTGCCTCTCCCTCCTCTCCCTCCCTGCCTCCTCCCACCTTCCAGGAAACCACTGAGAAAGGACGAAAATGGCACCAGTGTTGCTGAGTATCCCATGAGCTCTTCACAGAGCAGCAAAGGGGTGGATGTGAACAACGCGGTGGTGTGAGTCTGCAAGCCTTGGACCTGCTGGCCAGAGGGACACCTTGGTGGCATAGCGGACATGGGAAAGCAGATGGACACGAGCTGACAGTGGGCTTGTCCAGGACTTCATTGCCTTGCAGGCCTTGAGCCTCCCAAAGGAGAAACAATCCTCTTCCCAGGCTCGCCTCTGGTCGTCCCGGGCAGGGGTAGCTCGGACACCAGGATGAGCCTGGCTGACCCTGCATGCGGCACCAGGGCAGCGTCACCACCTGAGACCCTCCACACCCTCCTCCTTGTCTGGTGTTTGATCTGCCACCTGCCCCCAGCTGCTGTCTGAAGCCTGCGCACTGATGAAGGCCGGGATGGGGGGTTTGTTTGTCTGCTGGGGTGGGGAGGCCTCCCCCTTTACCAAAAAGAGAGGTGATCCAGGGCCCACTCCCCTTCCTGAAACCCTCTCCTCCTCCCAGGAGGCCCACCTGCTTCTCTGTTCACGTTCCCAACAGAAGCCATTGGCACAGCCAGGAGACAGACGTCCCCTTTCAAAGGTGCTTCCCATCCATCTGTCTGTCACCCCATCCGTGATTGTCTTCAGTCTTCAGGGCCTGCCTTCTCCCTTCTGTCCCCACTGATGCAGGGGGCCCTCGGCTCCTGACTGCTTGCCATGGAGGCTGTGAGCCCAGCTGGCAAAATCCCCTCCCGAGCAGACAAAGAGGCTCATTTACACTCGGAGGTAGTATCTGGCCTTCCATGGGCAAAATGACTCACTGAAGCCTAAGCCAGGAACCTCCAGGCAAGGGCAACGGCCACTGCACCTGTTCTCAGACTCATTCTATACCTGACCCCATAGGAACTGATGCATCCGTGTGAGCCAGGCCTTGCCTTAGTTGGGCAGAGGCTACCACCTGTGCCAAACCCACTGCGGGCACTCTGTACTAGGCTGGCACTGAGTCTGCCTGACCCCATGGTACTCAGACCCAATCCCCGCCTCACCTAGAAGGAGGTGATCTAAATGTCTCTTCCCGTGGTCGTATGCTGTAAAAGTGCTGAGCCCTCCAGAGTGGTTGGAGGATGAGAGAATGAATGGGATGGGAGGAGAGGAACCCTCCAGGCTTGGTGAACCCAACCGCTCCATCCCCGCCCACCTGGCCTGTCTCCCAGGTGGCCGCCTGCCCCATGGGACACATCAGGGGGTCCATGGAGACAGCAGCCTTGTGATTTTGCATGCCCTGGCAGATTAGGAGGACACTCCTGACCCTGTGGCTCCCCCCACCACCCCACACGCTTGCTCAAAAGGAACCGGCACACTAAATGGTTCCACCCTCAAGCCACGTAGGGATTTAGCTGGGTGGATCTGGTTTGCCTCCTCGGCCATCACTGTCCTTCTCTGGCAGGGGTTTGGGCTACAGGTAAGGCTTTCAAACCCAGGGAAGACTGACAGACGTGAAAACCAGTCCCCATTTGGGCAGAACATTTAAATACCCTAGTACCCACGAAGCTGTCTGGGTGTCATTGTCCTGCCCCCAGGTCAGAGGGTGCAGGCTGCGGATAGGCCTGGGGCACACCCTCCCACAAAGGGTTTTTTTTCTTTTCTCTTTGCCTTCTGTTTGAGGACTCCTTAGAGGTCTGGAGTTGGATCTGGCTTTCCCAGTGCACCTTGGCATTGGCACAGCGCTGCCGATGGCTTTCTTCATTGCCACCCCTGCCCCCAGCCAGTGAGCACTTTACAGAGCTCTTGGGATGTAGAGCCAGGTGACAAACAAGCCAGAGGATGTGGGTCAGCGGCAGCGCAGGGGTGGGAAACCCAGCAGCCCCTCCCACTGGAGGCCTGGATTTTGCAATTAG
Source organism: Eulemur rufifrons (assembly GCF_041146395.1). Lineage (NCBI taxonomy): Eukaryota > Metazoa > Chordata > Mammalia > Primates > Lemuridae > Eulemur > Eulemur rufifrons. The sequence continues at coordinate 116,527,731 of NC_090984.1, read as the reverse complement.
CCTAATCCTAATCTGCAACCTCCTGGTGCCTGCAGAACCCCCTGCCTGCGCCCTAAGCAGACACCTGGGCAGGACCCCGGCCCTGAACACACACCGCTGTGGGCTTCACCAGTGAGAAAATGCCTGTGCCTTGGCTGGTTGGAAGCTCAGGAGTGATCAGAGGGCAACTTCAGCCAGAGGGGAGACTTCTGGCTAAGGGACCGTGGAATGCCAGCAGCTTTGCACTCACCCACCGGGTCCCACCCACCCGACCTTGGCTTAAATTGAAGAGGCTCTGATTTTGCAATTAGCCTAACCCTCAGCCCCAGGTGAGGCTCCCTGGCAAGGAACCACAGCTGAGCCATCATCATGCTTTGGGGCCCGTGCCCCTTCCCTGAGCCACTGACACACCCGGGCTCCAGTTTGTCCATAAATTTCCCCTCAGTTGGGTTTGTAAAACCTCTTCTCACCTAGTGGGTGAAAACCGGTTTTTAAGAAGGATTCACTGAGGACCAACCCCCCCCCACCCCCACCCCCCGCTCCCAGACCCAGACCCAGACCCAGATACTCGGAAGATGCATCTCGTGGCGCAGCAAGAGTCCCACCCGATTTTTAGCGTCTGAGACTGAAGCAAACTGAAGACCGCGCCCGCCTGGTATTTGAGCTTAGTTAGACCTTTGACTTAAAAGGAATCCACAGTCCCTGAACACAGACCGACCCTCCGACCGGTCCGAGCTCAGAGGTTGAGAATGAAGTGCACCTTCCTCCTCGTTCTCTCAGATAGATATTTTCCAGCCTTCTCATAGTTGAGCCCAACTTTGGAACTCGGTGAGATGTAGGATCTCCCAGGGGTTTCAGGTGTTCCTGAGAAGCTTCTAAGGGAAGTGTTGGAAGAAAGACTAATAGGTGTAAAAACATAAACATATATATTATATATAGTTATATATATTTAAAGAGATATCTATATGTATAATCACCGTACTCTCTGCATCTGTACCAAGTGTGAGTCCAGCCGCCCAGGTAGTGCGAGACGTGTAATGCATGAGTGTAAATACCCCGACGTCTGCCTCCTTCGCCGTGTGTGCAGGGAGATGACGCTCGTTCCTGGGAGTTCTGTCAACGGGCAAATGCACGAGTCGACGCAGTCTTGTCCGCCAGCTAGCCGTGAGCGTTGACTTTGTGCTGAGACTTTGCACAGGAAGCGTTGTACCGGCAGCATTAGGGGTGGGCTGTATGCTACTTACGAGGAAGAAAGCACCAGGAGTTTTTTATTTTCAGTAAAACTATACTTATAAAGATGGCTGTCAGCTGTTGTTTGTGGTGGGTGCTGGGCCCTGGGTGCGGGGTGGGAAGCACAGGGCAGGCTGGGGCGTGTGTGTTGGGAGGGGGTCCCTGGGCTGGGCTGGGTACCTCGTGTACCTTACTTCTGTATTGTTTTCTCCCAGCACCTCAAGGTCAGTATTTATGGGGATTTCTGAGTGCAATCCTGGCCCTCATCACCCCACCCACCACCTTGAGCCTTGACGTAATTGGAAATAGGGCAAACAACCTTCCCAGTTTGCCTGGGACTGAGAGATTTTCCCGAACCTGGGACTTTCAGAGATAAAACCAGAAATGTCCCAGGCAAATGGGACAAGCAGGTCACCCTAATGTGACAAGTGCTTATAGGAATCCTGGGAAGCAAGAGTCAGCTGGCCACGCTGGAGGGGAGAAGGTGGCCGGGGTCGGCCTCCTAGACTGTCCACCCCTACGGGTAGAGTCGGCACCCACATGTGGGCGGGCAGCACCCCCGTACCCGGCCAGCTGCGTGGAGAGTCGAGGCTGCCCTGCACCCACAAGCAGAGGGCCCAGAGGGCACAGGGCCCGCCCCAGGCTCACCTGCTTGCCGAAGGCAGTGGCACGTGGGCAACCTGCGAGGCCGTTCCGCCCTCCGGCCTCACCCTCAGGTAAGCTCCACCGAAGCAACCAACCCCCAGCGCTTCTGGGGCAAAAGCTTCCTGGCCGGCAGGCTGGGCGGGTGGAGGAAGAGAGGGACAGTTGCCCTTGTGGAATTGTCGTCCTCATCTTTGGAATGAGGAGACAGGCCAGGGCTGGACTGCGACAGCCAAGGTCAAGCAGGTACCAGGAGATGGGGGTGGGGCTGGGGTTTGAACGCAGACCTGGGGACTTCAGCGCCCAGTCACTGGTCACGATCGAGGGGATCCCAGCCCAGATGCTCCCACTGTTGGTGTGTTGCCTGGCCCACCGGCCCTGCCTGGGTCCCCGTGGCTTCAGACTTAGTGAGGGGCGACTAAGAGGGCCCTGTGTGCCAGGCGCTAGGGCAGGTATTGCCCCCATCCTAGCCCACAGCCCACGGGAGGGTCAGCTAGGTGCTGGGACTCAGGGAAGGGCCTGTGTCCCAGGCATCAGGGAAGTGGAGGGGAACCATGGACGTTCTCGCCGAGAGCCAGGAGTCCCTCCTCTAATCCCCCACTGGATACTATGAGCGGCCATTTATGGAGAACCGCCATTTGCAAGCATACAGTAGGCATTCAGTAGAAGGCAGCTGTCATTACAGTTATTGTCACTGCCATTGTTAATGAAAGCAGCCTGTGCCATCTGGGTGACAGTGAGGGCTCCTCTGCCCACTGGCCACCCACATGGGTCCTGCCTTGGAGCTGGTGAGGAGTCGGAGGGACCCCTCCGACCTCCTACACACCCCTGTGCACCCCAGCCTGGGTGTCCTCAGCAGCAAGCCCGGAGGTCAGCAGGGGACTCAGCCAGGAGCAGCAGGCCTGTGTGCCAGGCTCTGCCCATTTGTGCAGGCGCCCAGCACGGGGATCGGGGGCCAGCCTGGGAGAGGGAGGAGGGGACCAGCCAAGCGTACAGGTGCTGGGGAGCTGTCGTCACGGAGCTGCAGGGCCAGAGCCCTCCTAGGTGCCTCCTGCATCTCCCCAAACCAACACAGCAAACTGCGCTCTGGCCACCTGAGAGCCTCATGTCCCGCTCTGGGGAACCGCTGCTGCTGGCGAGGCGTGAGACACAGTGGGACCTACAGGGCACCCCCGCCTGGCACCCACAGGGGTGGCAGAATTACTGTCTTGGACCCACGGGAGTGGCAGTGGGAGGAACACTTTCCCTCCGTCCTTCCCTGAAACACAGCATGACACGCACTGAGGCGCCACATCAGGGAAGACGGTCCTGTGAGGCTGAGCCGGCTGTCGCAGTGGCTCCCAGTGGCAGCTGGCTCACTAATGTGGCCTCACCCTTGGGAACACTCCCCCACCCCACCCGGCTAGGGACCGTCCCACTGGACCCCCCACCTCCCCCTCCTCTGCCACCCCCGCCCTACCTCTGCCTTAGTAACATGTTGGACGCCCCGTCTCCACCCCCAGCCCAGCGGCGCCCCCAGCCTGGGCTCCAGGCGCCATTGTCTGCCTTTTTTCTGGGAGCGCCCACTCTGCGAGGCCGCAGCCCCCGCTGGTGGAGCAGCGCCCCCGCCCCCTCCCCCAGGCCCGTCCTCGCCCCGCCCCTGGGCTGTCCTGGACATGTGACCCCAGGCTCCTGGCTCCAGCTCTCCATCGTCTGTTCATTCTCTGACCAGTCAGTCCCCAGATGCTGACAGAGATTCCGCTACCTGCCAGGTCCCTGCCAAACACTGGCTCCGGCTTCCCCCACCCGAGGGCCAGAGTAATGTCCCCACTTTTCTGGGAGGCACAGATAGCCCTGCACCCCTAACTCTCACTTCCTGCCTCTCCTGGGGATATGTCCTGCCTGTCATCCTCTGCTGCCCAAGCGGGACAGTCCTTGGAGCCTTTGCCCACCCATCCCGTCAGGGCTGACTGGGAGCTCGTGCTCTGTCCCGGGGATATGGAGAGAAACCAGACAGGGCCCCTGCCCTCCAGGGTGACATGGGCCCACAGTGTGCACAGAGATGGTGACACCAGTGTGGAGATGAAGGGACTTCATATACCTTACCGCTTTTAACCCTTCCCTCAACCTAGGAGGCACAGAGATCACCCCCAGTTTACAGATGAGTAAACTGAGGCTCAGAGAGGTCAAGGAGCTTATCAAGGGTCAAAAATGCAGTAAGTGGCAGAGCTGCAATACAGACCCAGCTCTGTGTGGCTACAAGTTCTAGGTCTTTCCGACCCAGACAGGCCCTCAGATTTCAAACGCTCCATCCCAGCCAGATTTAATGCAACTATCTTCCCAGCCCCTAGGAAGCACACAGGAGCTGCAGTCAGGGGTTCACGGACCTAGCACGGATCACTTAATATGCGACTTCTGGCTCTTCCCCCCTCAGAGCCTCAGTTTTCTCATCTGTAAAATGGGAGATAATTGCCGGCGGCTCTTTCCCCGATTACCTCCTTGTGCCTTTCTTTGAGCACCCTTCATCATTCTCTACCACCTTGGTTTATTTTCCATAGAGCTCTTCTCACCACCTAAGAACAACTGCTGACGTGTGCGCACGTCTGTCTGTCTCCTCCCATTAGAGCACCAGGGTGTGGGCGCAGGGACCTTCCCTGGCACGTGGTGGTCTTATTCGTGACCAAATCTCCAGCCCTCCGAACATCCCAACATGCTTGGCACAGGAAATATTTGCTGAGTTAATTAACAGTGGGTGACAAATTTAGCACAATACACAGAGGCAGAAAGAAAAGACTATAGCATTTTATTTCATATAACTGTTTGGAGTCCTCACCCCACTGGGTGTGGCAGGGAGTGGGGAGGGAAAAAACCCTGAATTTGCAAGTTGATGGTATTTCGGCCTCTTCTGGTTTCGCGAGTGTCTCTTGGCTGGCTCAGCTCCTTGTGGATAGGTGCCTGGCCTTTGCCGCATCTCCCCTGTGCCTGCTCTCTCTAGAAGGCACCTACGTGTACCCTGAGCAGATGTCTGTGGCCTGGGGCAGGAGAGCTGGGCTGGACCACCTGGTGTCTTCTGGGTTCTCACAGATCTCCGCTGCAGAGGGGCTGGCCTGGGCTGCTTCCCGGACAGCTGACTGTGGGGCTGTGCCTGGGCCCTTCTCGCCTTTTAGGGTGACCAGCTGGCCCCCACCACTCCAGGTGCAAACATCCAGGCTGTCACAGTCCCATCCTCCTGACGGCAGCCTCTGCCCACGTGCCTGCTGTCTCGGCACCAGACCAGTGAGGACTTCTGAACTCTGAGCACTCACAGAGGAGGGGGAAGGGCTGCAGACGCGTCTAGAGGTTTATGTGCCGCCATCTTCCGGGGCTCCCCAGTGCATTCCAACGGGGCATCTCTACAACGTCCTCAACGTCCTCACCCTTCACAAGGGTGAAGACAGGACCACCTTGTCTCCCAACCCCACCCTACATTTATCTCCTTTTCTTTTGCCAGTAATCCCCTGGGGTCCAAAAGAGGTGGGTTCTCGGCTCCCTCATCCTGTCTGACCAGAACTTTCCCTACACACTAAACTCCTCCTGCCCCACGCCGTCCATGGAACTAGACCAGGGCACGTGGTTTCCTGGAGAAGAATAAAGAACATATCCATTTATTATTTGCAAAATATTATCCCCGTTCTAAACCCAACGGTGTGCTCACACCACGTGAAGTCCCGGTGCCGACAGAACGCGCCAAGAGGAGGAGGATTCCCCGGTTGCTCATTCACACACGGAAATGCGGGGGAGCCTTGAGTCACCACGCGACGCACGGCAGCGTGGGAGTGCCACGCTCGAGAGAATCGGAGCCAAATGCCCAGCGCAAGCTGCGATCTCATTGCAGCAAAACACCAGCTGTCACGGGGCGCTACAATCTGCAGACTCAATGGCGGCGTGCACGCAAGGTGTGCGAGGCAGAGCCGGCACACAGAGCAGGGAGCGCCGCAGCTCTGCTCTCGCTCCTGTCTGGGATTCCCTGTCTGTGCCAAGTCCCCGACAGACGTCCTTTCCTTTAGTTTCAAGGAGAGAGGAGTTACCACCTCCATTCTGCAGTTGATGAAACTGAGGCTTAGTGAGGTTAAGTGACTTGCCCGTGGTCAGAGAGCAGGTCAGCGAGAAAGTCCCGAACCCACCACCCCTGAGAACCCACCTGGCCACAAATCCCTGTCCCCTCCCCTCCACCTGCCTCAGCCCAGCCCCAGGGCAGGAGCTGTCTGCAGACACCCTGCTGCCTGCCCGGCCTCCCTCCCAGCTGCACCCGCTGGGCAGTGTGATTGTCCTCACCTGGAGAGTGTTTCTGTCCTTCACGCTTGATTACTTGCCGGTTCCTTTCTTCTCCAAGTGGCCACTTCAAGGAGCGGAAATCAGGAACTCTGCCAGGCAACCCCGGGAGGGAGGCTCCCTTCTCCACTGGCCTGCAGGGGCCTGTCTGGGCTGCATAATTAAAAAGCCAGCTCTTTGTTCCCCAAACAGCCAAATCCAAATCCGTGGTGTCCCCAAAGGTCCTGTGCACCGTGCAGGGAAGAGCTGGTGCCAAGGGCTCATCTTGCCCCACCCCGACCCCAGCTTCCCTGAGTGGGAAGAAGCCAGTGGTCGGGTGGCTGAGGGCTTGTGGGCTGAGAATACAGCCCTGGCCTGCCACGGGGTCGCGGCTGACAGGTGGGCGTGCGGGGGGGCAGGTGGGGCAGAGGAGCGAAGCCAGGGAAAGGAGGGCCAGTGTGGGGCTGAGAGCACGGTCCCACGTCCTGCTTTGCCAGTCAGTGGCTTGCTTGCTGCGTGACGCTGGGCAAATCCCACCCTCCCTTGGCCCATAAAATGAGAGGGCCAGCCTAACCGGAGGAGCAAGACCACAGGTCTGCAGGGCCGGGCAGCCGAGTGAGCAAAGCACGCTGGGCCTTGTAAACCAGCCCGGAATTTCTACTCCGGGGTTGTTAGGTTGGTTCTTCTTGATTAGGAGGCTGAGGTCAGTGGCAGGAACTGAACAAAACTGGAGCCCGCATGCTCCACCGGAGGTATTCAAACCAAAAGAAGAAGTTAAAAATTCAAGCTCTTCAAATCAAATATGCTGTGGACCATGTTCAGCCAGCAGGCTGCCAGCTGGTCACTTCTGGAGTAAATGATTCTGGGCTACCGTGTCGGCCAGATGAGTGGCGAAGGACTCCTATCATTGAACCATCAGTGTTAGGTGACACAGAGCCTGGGCTGTGGCGGCACACAGCCACATTCAGAGTTTGCTCTACCACCTAGTGAGCGACTCCTGCAAATATTTAATCTCTCTGAACATCTCTAACGTGGGGTTACTAACAGAAGTGTGTACCTTACACTGTTGTTGTGAAGATTAAATGAGATTATTTATATCGAAAGCACCTGACATGCAGTAAGCCCTCGAATACAGTAGCTAAGATTACAATTACTTAGGGTCTGGTCTCCCGAGGGCGGAGTGAACTCTCAACAGAGTTCACCATCACAACCTTCAATTCATACGGTTCTATTCTTGTTTCCTAAAACTGTCATATTAAGTGGGAAACTACATGTGATTTAGTTTGTGATCCCAGATTTGTTTCATATAAATGAATTCCCAAAGCAAGGGGAAAACTCCTTTGTCAGGTGAAGTGACTCTGGCTTGATTGAAGCTTTGATAGATAATCAATAAACAGAGATGTCAGTAAGATGGAGGCGCTTCCAAGTACGATTTCTCGTGCCACGCTGCTGGCACGTGTTAGCCAAGAGAGCCTAGAACCAAACAAGGGAGGAGAAAATAACACCTACTGAGTGCTGCTCTGACTTGGAGTCAGATGTCCTCTACTCTAACGCTACTACTGCCCGTGCATGACCTTGGGTAAGGACCTTAACCTTTGGGCCCCCATCACCTCACCGGCAAAACGGGAATAATAACTCTCACGCAGGGGGGGAGCCGAGGGGTATGTAAAGTGCTTGGTACCTGGCGCATGCTCAGTAAGTGCTGGCTACCGTGGTTTCTCTGGGAGCCCCGTCACAAGAGGCTTCCCGCCTGCTCCTGGCCTCTCACTAATAACACATCAGCCGTCTCCCAAAGAGTTCCACTTTCATAAAAACACGGTTTGGTACTGTTCCATTGAGTTCCAACCACTCCCTTCATTCTTCTTAAGAACCCACCATTACACTCAATTTGCCCAACATACATATTTGCAAATTAATTCTATTAAAAAGTATAAGAGATTATCTGCATTGTCCAATTAATGCCAGAGGCCCTTCCATCCCAGCTCATGAGAGTCTTGGTGGACAACTCATCTTCTCTGATTTAATCCAACCTTATTTGGCCTATCGAAGCTTGCAAATGGAGATGAAGTTGCTGCAACCACCTGGCCTCAGATGAGATTCGTAGGGAAGAGATTTGCTGGAAACATCCCAATGTCGGGCAGAATGACACACTTGCAAAGAGATGGTACACAGTGGAGACTGGACCTTCCTGGCTAATGACCATGTTCTGGAGGCCATGGGTCTTGGAGGTCTTGGTTCTGAGGCATTGGCTGAAGGAAAAACCAAATGAGCCTGCAGCTGTGAGTTGTCCCTTTGAGGGGTCTTCGTAAGGTAGCAAGTCTTCCCAGAGGTCCGTAGATTCCAGTACAGTCTCCCAAGCACCACCATAGTCCTCTGCCCATTTGAGCTGTCCATCCCTGTGGACAGCTTCACTTTACAGATAAGGAAAAACAGAGGTCCAGAGGGGTTTAATAACCTGCCCAAGGTCACCCAACTAGTAAGAGGCACACCCATCATGCAAATTCATCAAGAATGCAATCTACACACTTGGAGACTTGGGCAGTCCCACCCGTGGAAGTGTGTTCTGTTGACACTCTGAAACCAGTAATATTCCATGAGGGAAGGAAAAGTGAGTCTATCCCTTGGCCCTTCTCCAAGATAATAATTAGTTCTGGTCAAATCTGGACCAGGTCAAATTTTGTCGGGATCTCTCTGCCTTCTGCTCCACATTCACCGCTGTCACCTGGGCCGCCGTGAGGTGCAGCAAGGGTTAACAGGACAGCAGCTGGGAGCATGATCGTGGGGGTCATGTCCCGGCTCTCTGCCCCTTACCAGCGGTACGACCTTGGGCAAGTAGCTTTACTTCTCTAGGCTTAAACACAAGAATAAAAATCATAGCTGGTAACTTATCGAGCGCTTACCACGTGTTGGCTGTTGCCCTCAGCTCTTGTCTTGCACTCTTTTATCATCTCAACAACCCTATGAGGTAGGACGTGTCATTGTCCCCATTTTACAGATGAGGAAACACCACTAACGAAATCCCAACCCCACACAGAGGCAGGGAACATGCATCCCTGGAAGGGCCCCAGCTCAGGGCTGCTCAGTGGTCTCCACCTGCCCCAGGGGTCAGCACGCCGTTTCCGTAAGGGGCAGAGGGTAAATACTTTAGGCTTTTCCAGGCCATGTAATCTCTGTGGCAACTCTTCAGCTCTGTCTGCCGTCATAGCACAAAAGCAGCCACAGACAATATGTAAATGGCGAGTGGGGTTGTTTCCAATAAAACTTTACAAAAGTAGGCAGCAGGCCCAATTTGGCTTGTGGGCTACAGTTTGCGGACTCCTGACCTAGGTGAATGGCTTCTCCCTCTACCTGTTAGAGCCAATCCTGCTAAACTTCTATACGCTCCCTCTCCTCCTGTCTTTTTTCTTCTAAGTGCCCGAGCCCTACTGGCTAGAGGGCTGACATAGGTAGAAAAGAAGATGAGGACACTGGAAATTGTGGGTGCAGTCTAGGCGGGGGAAGCTCGCTGGTCTCTATCAGCCCGTGAATCAGCAGGGTGCCAGCAGGGAGAGTATTTGGGTCAGGTTGGCAGGAAAAAGGGTCCCAGTTCTCAAGAGCGAGGAGAGAGATTTGCCTGGGTAGGACCAAGACCCCCAGGGAAAAGAAATGGGTCCAGACAGCGGGAAGCAATACATGGAGGCCCGGCCAAGAGCACCGTGATAAGGGCTTGTTTCCAGGCCTTGCGGGGAATGCAAACACAAAAGGAAGTCGAGACGTCCATTCGAAGAACCAGGCAAAGAAGATGGGGCTAGAGAAGAACCATGGATAACTTTGGACCTTGTCTGCTGGTAGGATGCGGCCACCAAGATCCTGGCTGCCTGGGGCAGGCTGGGCTCAGGACCAGCCAAGAGCCAGGCCCACAGCTGAACCCGGATGGGGAAGTCACAGGGGAAGCAGCCAGGGCCACCTCCTCCAGGAACCCCCCTACCCCCTGCACAAAAAGACAATGTCATAATTCAGCTCTCGCCGAGCCCACTGGGTAGCTCAGGAAAGACGTGTTGCTTCACTGAATCCATTCAATTCAATAGACATTAATTAAACACGTACTACGTGCCAAACCCCAGGGACACACAAATCGTGCACACCCTCAAAGCTGTCACAGTTTACAAGTGAGATAAATATACGTACAGCTTCACTATAATACAAGACAAAATGTTCACGGAAGCATAGCCAAGCATGAATGGGGACCGAGCAGAGTGCTGACTGGGGAAAGGCCTTTCAGAAGAGTCTGTTGGTAAGATACGAAGAACGATCACTTCTATACTTTTAATATAGAGCCGGATTGGTTCCCTGCAAGTTTTCAGAAGAATGAAGATCTGCCACTCTGCCTTTCTAGGACTCATGTGAAACCCTTAACCCTTCGAGGACTTGCTCTCCCCTGAGAAGCACTAAGATATCAGACGTCCCAGAAGAAAAGGGAAGCTTCTTAAAACCAACATGAAAAAAAAAAAAAAAATGAATGGTCTCACGTCTCACAGTCCTTCCTAGAGAATGGACTTCAAGTGAGTCACGTCTTCCTCTCACCAGATGACCTTAAAGAAAGCCTTTTCCTCTTTATAATTGCAGTTTTAAGGGAAGTTAGAAGTTGTACAAGTTTAGAAGAAATGGTTGTCAGGAACTAAACTCTAGCTCTAGAAACTGATTTTTAAAAAACCCCAGGCTCACAAAGATAATAAAAAATGCATTTAATAGCATGTCAATATACAGCTTAAATGTGTATTAAGTCTTCTCTTAGTCAGTGCATTACAGGGATAAAGAAGAGAGATTTCATTTGGAATGTGCAGTCCAACGCTAGGTGTGAGTGCCAGTAAATCTGGGTGCTTGTACACTGTTAAAATCCCGTTTTATGAAACATCTCTCCGGGTGCAGTGCCCTGTGCCAGTGTGGGGTTCATCCGGTCCAGTATGCAAGCTACGGCTTTAAATTGAATTGTATACAAGTATTAACAAAAGGATAAAATTTATTATTCACAAAACTAAAGGGGTTATCAGAAAGCTTACAAGAAAGTACAGCCTGGAACTAATGAGTTGAAAAACTACTTTTAAAAATAATAAAACTTACTGGACAAGTTTTGGAAAATGATATTATAAAACAAAGAAAACAATTGGCACAGTTTAACCACCTAATTTCTAAGTGCACTTTGTAATGTTCCTTGCAAGCTGCCACTTTTCCCAGGATAATGACAAAAAGCTCCAGTCAGGTGTCACTGGCTTATGGTGACGGGTTTTTTTATTGCATTGCCAAGAGTGGATTTTAAGAAAAAACACTACAAAGGTTTCAAAAACCCTATTTATTCTCTATCATCAAAAATAGCAACAGGGGGACTTATACAACTTTTCTGTGAGTACCCACCAGTCTATTTTTTTTTTCTTAAAAAAAATAGAAGTTAGTTAAAGAAAAATGATTTGGTTTTTAAAAAATAATGTAAGGAAACACTTAATCAGATAGCCCAAGGAGTCATCAGAAATATGTGTAGCAAGAAAGCTTCATTGCTTGGCCCTCTCCGGCCTTTGCACGTCTGTTACTAAACTAGAAAGAGAATGTACAGTACCAATATGTTCCCCAACCTGCTCGGATCAAATTGTTTTGTTTTTAAACCCATTATTGCTAAACCAGAGTGTTGACACTGAGCGCCGAGGAGTCCACTCATAGAGGATAAAATTGAGAGGCGGCTTCCGAGGACTGGATTTCCACCTGGGCCATTTTGAACTGGGTGCACTGCAGCCACTTGCGGAGGGCCACCAGGCCAGCACCGCTCTGGCCCGAGCCCGGCAGCGTCCTTAGGCTGTGGTGGTTCACGTTGTTCTGAATGGCCTGCAGGCGAAGCTGGAGTCCCGCAGATAAGTGCTGTTGAGAAAGGGCAAGACGGTTTAGTTTCCTTCCCCGCGGGCTGTTCATGGGCAACCCAGGGAGTGTGGACCCGGGCTGCTTCTGCAGGCAGAACTTAGCTTGGCTCAGGGGCTGTCTGGCCTGAAGAAGACACACTCTCAAATTTGGCAACGCTCAGGGCAGGGGCCTGCATCGCGTTTCTAGAGTCACCCTGGCCCCAATCCGTCTGAATAACGACGCGCCCATCACGACTGACTCACTGCAGCGGGAATGGAAAGCTGACACAGCAGCAGCTGGGATGACACACAAACTTGTCCCCCAGGAGCTGTCCACGCCACGGGCTGGGTGAGGCGGTATAGTGCCCGGGCTCTGCCCTCAGGCTCCCCGGGTTCAAGTCCTGGCTCCTCTATGACCGACTTTGGCAACAAGGTGTTTTGGTCTGTGTTAGGTTTTCTCATAATAGTAACCCTCGGGGCTGGGGGTAGGGGGGTTGTCAGGACATTCATAGAGTGCTCAGAACAGAACTCAGCACATAGTGAGTGCTTACTGCTTATTACATTCCAATGATTACTCGATCTCTCTGTTCTCATGCCAGTGTGTGTGCGGGGTCAGGTTGAAAGCTCCTCTCCTATTTCCAAGCTTCTTATTGAGTCCCGTCGGCCTGCTCGTAGCACTCTGGGCAATGTGAAGTCGCCCCAGATTGCCATAAAGCCAGGAAAGGGGTGGGAGAGGCAATGTGGGACGCTTCCAGGCGGGAGTGCAGGCAGCTCACTGTCCACAGGAAAAGCCAATACTGAGAGAAGGGTCTCGGCAGTGCCTGTGTCCCCCGCGGTGGCCACAAGTAGCACCAACGCAGTCATCAGGACTCACAGGCTGCCGTCAGTCACTGCAGACAGCCCCGCCTTTCTATTTTGGTGTCCGGGTACCCCGAGTCCACACTCTCCTCCTTCCACTAGCATCCCTCCCCCAGGAAATCCCTCCCCAACTCAGACAGGAGATCCAGCAAGAAAGTTTCCGTCCTCTCCCCGCCGTCCCCCCAGCACTCCCAGCGCCGTGGACAGGACCAGTTTGGGACGGGGCAGGTAGCTGGCTTGGCCCTCGTAATGTCAAGCCCAGGAACTGTGCTTGCTAGTCATGGACTGTGTTTGCGCCTGCAATGACAAAGCGCCACTCAGGAAAGGCCTGGGATTGGGAAATACATTCAGGCAGGGTCTTTCCCCTCCGGGCTGTGGGATCCTGTCCAAGTCACTTTTCCCACGGGTCCGACATTTCTTCATGTGTGAAATGAGGGGGGAGGTCCCTTCTAGTGCCCACTTCTGCCATTCACTCAATGTTAGCCTTTTTTAATAGAATTCTTCCCATGACAGAAAAGCAATCTCAGTGGCAGTATCTCACTGGATGTGCCTGGGACCAGATTCCACGGGTATCTTCCAAAGATAGGGTAGCTTTTTGGCCTGTATTCTAATCAGTGGACTGAGCCTGGCATGGACTCTGGGATGCCCCCTCCACCTGCATCCTTGTCAACAGTGAGCAGGACAGTGGCTCCTGTGCCACCCTCTGCCTGTAGGGCCCTTCCCCGGCCCACAGGGTCTCCTGCATTATCGGCCCTCTAAGGCCAGGAGCAGGATGAATTCATCCTGCTCCATAGTAAGGGAACATCAGCAAGGCCTATGAATGTCATGATCTTCCCTGGAGGAAACTGAGCTCCCCGTCAGCCCGGGGGTGACTTACCTTGATATTTGACTGAATCATTGGCAACCACATAGGTATCAGCTGTGTGGAGAAAGACAGAAGCCTTGTTATTACTGTTCTCCATGCCCCCACGAAAGCTTCGACTCCCACGAGGGACACAGGCCACGCTGAGTCCCTTTCGCATCACGGACGGATGTGGGCCCCGGCTGCAGAGCTACCTGTTATCAGCGGAATGTCTTTCTGAGGCCAGACCCTGCTGAGCTGGCGGCATTTGGAGGTTAATAAGCGCCCCATGAGTCCCTGAAATACACACTTTAGAGTAAATGACTGATTGTCTCTTGAAAGCCACCAAGCACGGGAAATTAAATGTGTATTTATTTAATTAAATCCTCACTTTCTTGAAATAGAATTTCCTCTGCGGGAGCTTCAGAACTGAGTCTCCGAGTGGAGCGGTGACTCTATTTGCCTGCAGTCATTAAGAAAATATCACTGGGCAGCGGTCACAACACTTCAGTGATTGCAAAAGACCACCCCTAGGGTTGCCTGGCTGTGATACAGAAGGTGAAGTACAGCAGGCGGGGCCAGGCATTTGTAGCATGTGGGTGCCAGTCCCTGCCGGGTGACCTGGCCCTCTGCCGCCTCTCTCAGTGCCCCCGAGCTCTCCGATGGGCCCTTCCCTGGAGCTCACAGGGGGCCTCGCTCGGTGCCTCCAGAAGCAGCTCCCCTCACTCTGCTTTGGTCTCTCGGCCACGTTTCAGTCCTTTAGAATATAAGCAGATGTTTATGGCCTTGTAAAACCAGAAGTTGGAAACAGAATATGGCGTTTTCCAAAGCATGTTCCACAGAATTCTTGTCTGGTGAGATTTTAAATGGGGGGTGGGGGATGATCCAATAAGTTTGGAAATGCTGGTTTCTTTAGTTCAGTCCTTCTCAGATCTTTAACGTGCTAATAAACATCCTGTCATTTCACTCCATGTTCCTTCCAACCCTCCACTCCGATCCAGGAGTAGCGTTGCCATGGATTGAGTTGTGTCCCCTAAAAATCTATGTTGTAGTCCTAACCTGCACTGCCTCAGAATGTGACCTTATTTGGAAATGGGGTTGTTGACAATGTAATTAGTCAAGATGGGGACACACTGGGGTAAGGGGGGCCCTGCCCTAATCCAATATAACACACGTCCTTATAAAAAGGGGCATTTGGACACAGACACACACACACAGGGAGAACACCACGTGAAGATGAAGGCAGAGATCTACGCCAAGGAACACCCAAGACTGCCAGCAAGCCAGCAGCCGGGAGAGAGGGATGGGACAGACCCTCCCTCACAGCCTCAGAAGGAACCAACCCCACTGACACCTGGATCTCAAACTTCTGGCCTTCAGAACCTCGAGAATAAATTTCTGTTGTCTAAGCCCTCCAGATCGTAATACTTTGTCATGGCAGTCCTAGGAAACTAGTACAGGCATTCTCAGATGCAGAGAGAGTATGAAGGCTCAGAGGTGGGAGTGTGCAGAGAGTTGAGGGGCGGGAGGACTCACGTGAGGCTGGGGTGTGAGGTCCTTAGGGGAGGCTCATGGAAACCGAGTGCAGAAAAGCAGAGGCCCGGGCCTCTCATCACCAGCCCGCAGATGCCCTGACTGCCAAATTAGGGCCTTTGGATTTTATTCCGAATTCAGTACCACTCCAAAGGGGGCGCTCCATTCACCATGAGCAGAACTGTGCTCCAGAGAGATGACGTGGCACAGTCTGCAGAGCAGGGTGAGGAAGGACACAAGAATGGAGGCAGGGGCCCCGCGTGGAGGTTGCCTCGATGGCCCAGGTAAGACCAGGGACAGGTGCTGGGGATGGAGAGACAACCTGTGACAGTATGAGCACGAGTTTGCTCTTCCGGGTGAGGGGAAGGTCAGAGAAAAGGCCGAGGCTTCCAGCCTGGGCGAACTGGGGGACACACAGAAACGAGCAGAGCCAGAGGAGAGAGCCTTTCGGGACAGGGGCAGCGAGGACGTGGCCTTGCGGTTCACGGTTAGCCACACCCAGAGGCTGCTGGTCTCACTGAGTTCATCACAACATTTTCTTAAAAATAAACTTGGGGAAGTGATAAATTGTGTTTCTCTCACCGTTTTGGTTCCCAAGGCTAAATCCGGCCGTTGTTTTACTTTGAGCATTCTGTCGATGTACACAATTTGCTCCCTTGACTTCCATTGATGTTTACTCCTAACCACTGCTAAGCAAGGCGTTCACACTGCCACCAGCTAACGCTCTGTCTCTACCATGGTATCGTGTTCAGAAACGGAGTGTAGTGTGCACCAGAAGACGTAATAAGTCTAAAACTCAAAATATCAGAAAATGCCACCCTTTCCACGCCTCCTCAGCCCCCCAACTCTCATAACGAAAACTGTGGGATGACAAAGTTGGTGCCAGATAAGGCTACGCCCTCTGGCCCTTACCGGGACTGGCTCGTCTGTTAATAGATATTCTGAATGAGGAGAAGTAACTAGTCTCACTGTCTCCCCCGACAATGTCTGTACAGCAAAAAGCAAGCCCTGGAGGCCTTAATGCCTACAAACTTTGTTGATCTTTGACTATTTAATCTGGAAGTGGGCCTTGTATGCCTCTTCACACTTGGGAAACACCTGAACTAACCTCCTGTTAAGAATTTGGAGGGATTTGGGAAGGGACCGCTGAGAGCACTGACCCTGGAGGGACAGTCACTGGGCCAAGGGCCCGTGTGTGTGAGGCAAGCAAAGAGCACAGTAATGTTGGTTCAAAAAGGGTTTTTGTTATGTCCCCATTGATGTAACATGTAACCATATGATTCTAAAATATACCTGCAAGGGACCTTCAGGTATGTGGTTTACGAATCACAAGACTGACGGCATCGAGTTAAAGCTCATTATTACGGGTGGCATTATATAACCCAGCAGTCATCCTACTTCAGGAATGCTAATTTGACTTATTGAATAACATCCATTTTAGTTCCCTTTTGCTAGTGGCTCCTACAAAGCTGTCAGTAAGAATTAGATGTCATCTATTTCAGGCTCTGTATTGTTATAACAGAGTAAAGTTGGTTGGGCTTTTTTCCTGCCCTCTCCAGAAACAATCTCCAGAAAACTCAAGGACATTTTTAAAAATAGGTTGTTTTTCACCAAAATAAAAGGGATACCCTTCCTCGTATCTTGGTTTATGCTACAGAATAAATGGAAGACTTCCTGCTTGGTTGGCATATATTCATGTCACCCCTTCCTGTTCCAGCCCTCAAAATTAAAATTGGTGGTGAAATTTTCTCTTTCAGCCAAGATGGGGTAACAAAGACCAGGTTTACCCTCCTGCCTGGAACAACTAAAAATCCAGACAAACTATTCGCAACAATGATTTTCAGATACTGAACGTCAGGCAGTGCAGGACAGAGATCACTGAGGGGGAGGAAAAAAACAAGGTGAGCCCCCCAACTATTCTAGGCACAGGGAAGAGGACCCCAGGTGGAGCCCTGCAGTCTTCCTGAGTGGAGGAGATGTAGGTAGGAGTCCAGGGAGGCCAAGGTGCCTACTGCAAGGTAGAATACTGGACAGGAGAGAGCTGCAGACAGAGAGAACTCCAAAGATCTGCAAGGGTTTCCCCTTGAGTCTTCAGCTGAATACTGACCACACACAGGTAAAACAAAACAAAACAAGAAGCTCCCTAACATTGAAGAAAAGAACAACTCAAAAATGTTAGAAGGAAAAATCCCTGGTGATCACATAGGGTCAAGAATAGTTTATGTTCCTACTAGTCAGAGAAGAAAGATCTTGTGATTCATAAAACGCATGAGAATATTCATAAAGGACGGTGGTACCGTAGGAGTAGTAATATTAGTCCTAGAAAAAAATGCTGCTCCAATCCCACCTAACAAAGCTTAAGTGCTAGCCTCAAAAGGACAAAAATATTTGTAAGTAATGTAATTATATCACAGAATACAGCTCAAGAATATGAGTATTCAGCTGAATCAGCTGAATATGAGTACAAAAATATTCAGCACCCAAGAAAGTCGGATTCACAATGTCCAATAAAAAATTACCAAGCACGCAAAGAAACAGAAAAATGTGAGCCATAAATGAAGAGAAAAATCAATCAATAGGGGAAAAAAATGACACAGATAACAAAATTAGTAGACAAGGACATTAAAAGAGTTATTCTAATTATATTCAATATAGTCAAGGAGGTAAAAGAAAGATTGAGCATGTTGAGTAGAGGCACTAAAGAAAATATTTGAATAAACAATGGATTTGTTTTACTTTTCCAAATCTAATGAAAACTATAAATCCAAAAAGCCAAGAAGCTCACCAAACCTCAGCACAAGAAATATGAAGAAAACTATCTCAGGGTGTATCAATCATCAAGTTGCTTAACAATGTGCCAAAGACAAAATCTTCAAAGCAGCCAAAGAAAAAGATATATTATATACAGATGAGAAAAGATAAGAACGATGGAGATTTCTTGTTGGAAACAATGTAAGCAAAAAGACAGTGGAGGAGCAACACTTTCACAGTTCTGGGAGGAAAACCCAAACTGTCCATCTAGAATTCAATATCTAGTGAAATTATCCTTCACAAAGGAAAGCAAAATAAAGTCCTTCTGAGACATACAAAATCTAAAACGATTAATTACCAGCAGACCTACACAGGAAATGTTAAAGCAAGTCCTTTGGGCAGAAGAAAGGAAAGATAAAAGATGGAAGTTTAGAGCTACAGAATGGGATGAAGAGCACTGAAAATGGCAAATATAAATACGGCAATAATAGCAAATATAAATGAATAGAAAACATGTTTAAAATCCCTTTAAGAGATAATTGACTGTTTAAAGCAAAAACAATAACAATATATGGTTTGCTCTATAATATATAGAGAAGTATGTCAGGTGTGGTGGCTCCCGCCTATGATCCTAGCTCTTTGGGAGATTAGGGGAGGAAGATTTCATGAGGCCAGGAGTTCAAGACCAGCCTGGGCAACATAGTGAGGATCTGTCTCTACAAAAAAAAAAAAAATTAATCAGGCATGGTGGCATGCACCTGTAGTCCCAGCTACTTGGAAGGCTGAGGCAGGAGGATCACATAAGCCCAGGAGTTTGAGGCTGCAGTGAGCCATGATCATGCCGCTGCACACCAGCCTGGGCAACAGAGCAGGACCTCATCTCAAAAAAAAAAAAAAAAAAAAAAGGTTAGCAAATTGAATTCAGCAAGATACAAAGATATAAAAAGGATAATACTTGGCCAAGTATGATTTGTCTTGGGAATATAGGTTGGTTTAACATTCAAAAATCAGTTAATGGAACTCACCATATTAACAGTCAAAAAAGAAAAGTCACACGACTACCTTAATGGGTGTAGAAAAAGCATTTGAAAATCCAACATCCACTTGTAACAAAAATTCCTAGCAGACTAAGAATGGAAGAGAACCCTACTCAATCTGATAAAGGTTATCTGTGAAAAACTAATAGCTGACATTTATATTTAACAATGAAAGACCGAATGCTTTCTTCCTAGGATCAGGAACAAGGCAGTTTCCTGCTCTGGCCATTCCTATTCAGTTTGTACTGGAGGATCTATCCAGAGTAATGAAATAAGAAAAGGAAATAAAAGGCACAGAGATTGAAAAGAAGAGATAAAAATGCCCTTATTTGCACATGATGTGATAATCCACATAGAAAATCTAATGAAGTCGACAAGAAGGCTACTAGAACAAATAAGGGAGTTTAAAAGATTGCAGGGTAGAAGAGCACTACAAAAATCAGTTGTATTCCTAAATATTATTAATGAACAATCAGAAATAGAAATGTAAAACATATACCATTTACAATAGCATAAAAATATTATATTCTTAGGGTAATAAATATGACACAATTATACTAGGCCTGTATATGGCAAACTATAAAATATTGCTGAGAAAACTTAAAGAAGACATAAATAAGAAATAAGTGGAGAGATCTGTATCCATGAATCAGAAGACTCAATATTGTTAAGATTTCAATTCTCCTTAAACTCATCTACAGATTTAATGCAAAATCCCAGTAAAATCTCAGTAAAATTCCCAGCAATCTTTTTGTAGAAATTGGCAAGCTGATTTTAAAATTTATCTAGAAATGCAAAGGACTTAGAATAGCCAAAACAAGTTTGAAAAAGATGAATGAATTTCTAAGACTAACACTACCTGATTTCAAAGCAGATTATAAGACTATAGTAATCCAGACAGCACGGTATAAAGATAGACAAAGAGATCAATGGAACAGAGTTGAGAATCTAGACATAGAACCATACATACATGGTCAATTGATTTTTGACAAAAGTGCAAAGGCAATTTGATGGAGAAAGGATAGTATTTTTAACAATGATGCTGTATTAACTGGATATCCATACCTCATGCCATATACAAAATTTAACTCAAATGGATTACAGACATAAACTAATACCCAGATGAACATAGAAAACACAGGTAGCACCTAGAATAAAACAAAAAGAAAATTCTTTATGAGCTTGGATTAGGCAAAGTTTTTTTTAAGAGACGGGGTCTCACTATTTTGTCCAGGCTGATCTTAAACTCCTAGGTTCAAGCAATCCACCGCCTCAGCCTCCCAAGACTAGCTGGAACTACAGGCATGTGCCACCATGCCAAACTTAGGCAAAGAATTTTTAAAAATACAACACAAAATGCATGATCCTTAAAAGAAAAATTTGGTAAATGGTACTTCATCAAAATTAAGAACAGTCTTGTGCCCTTCACAAGACTCCCTGAAGACAATGAAAAGACAAACCACAGAGAAAATCTTTGCAAATCACATAGCTGATAAAGGACTTGTATCTCAAAATTCAATAATCAGGGGAAAAAACCAACACAATAAAAAATGGAAAAATAATTTTAACAGACACTCCACCCACCAGATATATGGATAATAGCAAATAAGCACATGAAAAGATGCTTAACATCATTTGCAAACAGGAAAACACAATTTAAAACCACAATGAAATACCAGTATACAACTCTCAGAAAAATTACTATTAAAGACTGACTACATCAAGTGTTGACAAAGATGTGGAAGAACTAGAGCGCTCATACTCTGCTAGTGTGGATGTAACAGGGTACAACCACTTTAGAAAATGATTTGCCAATTTTTCAAAAAGGTGAATATATACCTATGGTCCAGACTTTCCACTCCTAGGTATTAACTCAACATACATGAAAATATATACATGCACAAAGACTTCACGTTCATGAGTATTCATAGGAGCTTTATTTGTAATAGCCTCAAACTAGAAACACCCCAAACGTCCATTAACTGATAAATGGATAAACATAATGTGGCATATTTGTACAATAGAATCCTACTCAGAAATAAAAAGCAATGGTCTACTTACACATGCAACAACATGGATTAATCTCAGTATCATTATTATGAGTGAAAGAAGGCAAAAAAAAAAAGTATGTATGTGTGAATTCATTTGTAGAAAATTCTGGAAAGTGCAAACTAACCTGTAGTGACAGAAAGCTGATCAGTAGTTGCCTGGGGACAGGGAGTTGGGTACAGGAAATGGTGCAGTAGAAGGATTATAGATGGGTACAAGAAAACTTCTGGAGGTGATGGATATGTTCATTATCTTGATTGTGATCATGGTTTCGTGGGTGTAATATAAGTCAAGACGTATCAAACTCTACATTTTAAATATGATAGTTTACCATATGCAAATTATACTTCAATAAAGCCATAAAAAATAAAATCAAGTATAATCAATCATCTGATTCTCAGTCATAACATTTCCCTCATAGTGTTGTCTTTTGCTCTACCAAGCTAAGTAATGAATGATACATCCATCCCATTCGAACCAATGATCCTGCACTGTTCTAAGTCAGGTTTTCCCTGAAAATGGGTTGCTTTTCTTCAGCATAGTGTGAGTTAATGTGGCAGGTGTCCTTTACTGAAGAGTGGAGTCAACCAAGGAGTGAAAGAGTAAGTTATCAGGCTCCAAATGGATACACTCTGGTGGGAGGTGGTGGTGACACAGTTCAGGATGATAGAAGACAGGAGTGAAAGGTAAAGAAGGAAGAGGTACAAGAAGAGGAAAGAAAAAGGATCAGTGGGACAAGGAAGTGGAATGACAAGAAAGAAAGGAAAAAGAGGGGAGGCAGAAAGATAAAGGGAGCGAGGAATCAAGTCCTCCTCTGCCCTGCTGTTTGTCATCACCCTAGTCTGTTTCTGATGTCCCTGGGCAGATGAAAAATGCTTGAATTACTTTCATACACTGTATAATGATTTAAAATAATATT
Organism: Eulemur rufifrons; assembly: GCF_041146395.1. NCBI lineage: Eukaryota > Metazoa > Chordata > Mammalia > Primates > Lemuridae > Eulemur > Eulemur rufifrons. The sequence goes on along the minus strand of NC_090984.1, from coordinate 116,505,759 downwards.
ATTTGAAAGCAAATTAATTTATCTTAGATAAAAGCACCTGATACCAAGTCAAACAATGACAGACTATTTCCCTTGGTTTTCTGGATATCTTTTGCAGGGTGAGGTACCACCAACCAAAGTATATTACTATTGGGTTGTTTCCACAGCAGTGTTTCCCAGGAATATTTTAATTTCTTGAGTTACCTGCAATCATGGTCTAACATGGTTAACCCAGGTAGAGTTGGTCACAGCAGGAGAGTAAGAGCAACATTAACACAATAACCATCTGGTAAAGGGTTGTCATGGGAGCCTGAATCCTCCAGCCCGAACTCTGAATGTTAAAACTGAATCATTTTATTTTCCTCTTTACAAAGTGCATTCAAAATAAATCCACATTTGTTTTTAGCAGTAAGAAATAAATGGTCCATAAAAATCATAAGATTTTCCTACCTTGACAAAAATGGTTGAATTGCATTCTTGCAATGCCTCCATTAAACTAATCACATGGAGACACACCATTTCTACCATCTGAAACAACAAACACGAAAGTCAATTCCATTCTCAGTGATACGGAAACCCTGCAAACTAGTCATCACAGAGGACTGATGTCCCGTGTCCATGAGGTCTTTCTGCATAATGGCCATAGGGGACCACAGGGAGTGGTGTTCATTCACCTCTAAAACTTCAAACCAGAAACAGAATTTTAGAAAGCTCCAGAGGTTTTGTAATCGTCATGCTTTCCTCCCTCAGCTCCAGGCTGCAAAGGAACTCAGGCATTGATCTCACTAATCTGCTCTGCACTGTGACTCACACAAGAGGATAAATGGCTTCTGCTTCCTGCATTTCCAACTACAGAACTGTTTGGGCTTAGGTCCTTTTTCTCTGTCTTGATCCTTTCTCCACAGTGTCTTCACTGGGAATGGCTGTTTAAATTTACTGCAGACCTGCCTCTGAGGCTTTATTCCCTAAGGAACAAAGTAGCCATGCTTATGACAGTTCAAAAGTACAGTAGAGATGACATTCCTCGTTAGAAATTCCTAAGGCTGGATTTTAAGCACTCCAGGGGGATTGTATCAGACAGGCTTATATGGTTTAACAAAATTTTCGGAATAGAATTAATTCAAATTCACTGGTAACATCATTTGTACCAAACTCATTTGTAACATTGTAATATCAAGAGTGATTTGGAGGAGAAATATTACTGGTATCAAAAAACGAATGATGACAGAATGGAAATTTTAATCTTCAGTGTGAGTTGAAGGCATTCCCTATAAAATAACAGAATAGAATGCTTGATCCCCGAGTTCTTCAGTCCTAGAATTTGTGACCCAATAAATGCAATTATTTCCATAGCAGTCAGAACTATTTGCAAACCCTAAAATTTTCACATAAATTTCCCTTAAATTGAACTAAAACAACTCTCTACATATAGAATTGCCTTATAACATCTGCTTCTCTAAGGAAAAGGAAGTGCTTCACTAAAGGAAATATATAATCACCTTTCCAGTTAGAGCTAAAAGAAAATATTTCTTAGACTAATATTCAATCAATTAAAAAACTATTTCCCGAATGCCTTTTGTGGACAGTGCAGTGCTGGGCTTCTGGGCACACTGGAATCACGGACAAGAGCTCTACAAGAACTCTGATGATGCCCCCACAACCAAGACACTGGCTGCAGCTTCCCCAGCAGAGAACCTCCTCCAATAGAGCAAATAGAACCAAAGGACTCCCTTGTAAATTTCTTCCATACACCCCCGAATCTTGACTCCAGGAGGAGCAATCCAAGCTTGTTCAATGAAGTGGGCTCAGGCTAACACAGCCTCCAGTGAGGTTTGATCGGCCCCTGTCTTGGTGAGCCATCTACATTACAATGGAGCTGGATTTCATGATTGGGGTGCTTAGGTCCTCATTAGGCAACTCAAAAAAGTGAGGCTCTTTTTAGGCATTGAGCCCTGAGTGGAATGAACACCTGTGGTCAGACTGCTCTTAAACCACCTCAAATAGATGACCTAAGTGGCTAAGGTTTTCCCAAGTTGCTTTGGAATCCAAAAATAATAGGAACCTCATTCCTAACCTTCTGACTTTATAGCACTGAAACAGCACTTAAAGGTACTTTTCACATAAAACTCTTCTGGCATTAAGCAGAAAAAATAAAAATTGTTTTTACTAAATTTACTTGTTTGCTTTGAGTTTTTTTACAGGTATGATATACAACATAATATTCTGATATATGTCTACATCATGGAATGGCTAAATCAAGCTATTTAATATATTTATTACCTTATTTTGTGTGTGTGGTGAGAACATTTAAAATCTACTCCCAGCAATTTTCAAGTACACAGTACATTGTTATTAACTGTAGCCACTATGATATACAATAGATCTCTTGAACTATGATTTGCTTTGTTGCTAATCAAAATTCTTATGCAAGTAGAACGTGTAGTTTATAACTTAAGAAATCTCCAATCCGTTGCTATAATCTTACAACTGAGACCTGTAAGAACAGGTAGTGTGAGGACTAGGAGGGGTCTAGACATTTTGAGATTCCATCCCAGAATCCCAGAGGGGCAAACTCTCCGTGAACTCACCACTTTGTTGTGGGCCATTAGCTGAAGGATGCTGGGTGTCACCCTACTCCAAAATTCTAGTGCTGTCAGTATCGCCGTGAAGCTGAATTCATTCTGATTTTGGACATTCGTGGCGACGGCGCTTTGCTCGCAATACACCGTCCAGAGCTGAGCAAAGACGAATGCGTGGAAGAGGGAGCACATATGCAGCACGGAGGTCTGGAAGGGAGGAAGACAGCGTTGTTGCGTCCTAGGGGGCTGTGGCCCTACACAGAGCCTGCCCCATGTGGCTTGGGCCTTGCCACGGAGCACAGCGAAAGCACAAAGGAGTTATCTCAGAGCTACAAACTTGTGACTCATCACCTTACAACAATCTGCTCTTCATGCAGTCAGTGGGAGTGCGCTGGGAGAACAAAGCCTCTTTTCGAAGAGAGGACACCTTAATTTGTAGAATAAATCTACCCACCCCCTTGCCCTTTAAGGAAACTGACATTCTCATCCCTAAACTAGATTAGGGAGAATAATTATTCTACCACAAATTGGGGATAATTGTAGCATCTTCAAAGAGTTGAGTAAGGAGTAAATGAGGTGATATACATGAACACACTGCCCAGCACTTAACAGTGACAGCGGAAGCAGCAGTGACAGTCCTCCTTCTAGTGTCAAGCACGTGTGCAGTGAGCACCTACAACATGCCAGGACATGCCAAAGACTTCTCATAGATCACCTCCACAATTCTCAAATCATCCCCTCCTCTGTTTTCTAGATGAAAATCTGAAGCTCAGAGAGGTTAAGTAACTTTGCCAAGCTCCCAGGATCCCAAGTACCGTAGTTAGCAATCAAACACAGATCTGGGTTGAAATATTAGGAACTGACCACCTAATTCCTTTTGCCAACATCATTCAGGTCATTTACACGGGTGCTCTATTGTATCACATAGTCACCCAGCCCTGGCCTAACTCTCAGCTGTCCCCAAATCCATTGTGACCTCCCAGAATCTGCCTAAGCTCTGTGAAGGGCCCTGGGCTCCTCGGAGCTGGTTAGTACCAATGTGTCTGGTCTGCTTGCACAGGCTGGTGACCGATGCCTGCCCTGGGTTCACTTTATTCCCTTAAGTACAGCACCTGTCTCTACAATTTACAAAGTTCTCCTGTGTAGGTGATTCCAGTGTGTGCTTTAGTGAGTTCCCAGCTGGGCTTCTTATTTTCATTTTGTATCTTCATGCTTCTCTAGAGACTTGAGTTAAAAAGATAGTGCATGAAGAATTAGATAGAGAATAAACTTTCCTCCATTTTGTCTTTGGTTCTAAAGACTGATCACAGAATTTTGATTATGTTTCCAGCCTTTTATTTCTCTTCATTATTTTGAGAGAGAAATGCCTACAAAGCCAACTCTTGCTTGCCTCCATAATTTATCTTCATAAAAGTAAGCCAAAAAACAATTTGGAGGGGGAAAAAAAGACAGTCTGGGAATTTAAACAACTTTAAATGAGGCATTAGTACAAAGTTGCTTTTCTAACATCCACAGGAGGGCAAGTGATAAGATGCATTTTCTTCTCAGAAGAAATAAAATTGGCTGATAAGGGTTTCCATTAGCAATTTCGATGCATATGGTCTTAATCTTGCAGAAATCACTTACCTTTGATTGCTCTGGAAATCCAATCAGGATAACAATAAGATGATCTGCAATATGGGAACCTGCGTCCAGAGGTATGGGCAGGCAGGGAGAGGAGGCATTTGGACACACCGCATTATGAGTGAGGGAACCCAGAAGCAGCCACGACAACAGACGGATGTGGGAGACACACTCGATGAATTCTTTAGGTCTGGTAGAGAAGGAAGTGATAAAGATGATTTTATGCTTCCTGTTTCATTGGGTGCACAACAAATGCTTTTTGAAGGAAGGGATTAAAAGGGTGGTTTTGCAGGCAATCACATAAAATAAAACACAAGGCAATAGAATGTCAACCAAGTGATGTATCTGTTTTTCTTGTTTTCCTCTCTAATCCTGGATCTTAAGCTTCTTGAGCAAAGAGCAGCCTTTGGTGACACAGGATTAAATAGCATTCTTCCAAAAACCTGGCTGCCTCTCCGACTGGCTTCTTTTCCTAAACTCTTTCCTTTCCTGTCACTAGTAAGTTCTTCTCTGATATCCCCACTGGAGGGGAGGGAGGAGAGGAGGAGACACAGAACAGCTGTCCATTCTCCTGCTCCCCATTCTCTCCTCCTGCTCTCAACCCCCACTGCCCACCTTTCCTCCGCCCAGGAAGGCCGACTGTGCCCAAGGGTGGGGCTCAGGCCAGCCCTGAGTTCCCAAGAGAACAAGCCCCCATGTGCCTCTCTCTTCTTTAGCCTCCCTAAGCAGCAGGATCAGGGCTTGCACCTCCTTGTGTTCTATTCCACTCCCGCTATAGCTTTAGTTCCAGCTACAATCTAAGCTGTTTGAAGGCAGTGGCCGTGTAAGTGCTCAATACATACCTACTGATTTATCTGAAATCAACAGTTAAAGTGGCAGTTCTAAGCTCCAAGTTTTCATCATCCATTAGGACCATTGAGGGTTTCATAGGAGGGCAAGTTTGTTTTACCAGCAGCAGGACACGGAGCCCTCCGGGTCAGCAAGAACCTATGGAGATGGGCCTCGATTTCCATCTTCCTGGAACTAATCATCTTCCACTCTCATAAACTGTCAATGCACTCACTAGGTCTAGCTGAGCCCCAGGAAACTCAGGGATGTCTTCTGCCTTATTTAGCCTCATTCCTGGAATAAGAGGGGTCTTACCCTTGCTGCATCGCAGAAGGGGGATGATAGAGCCAAGGCAGATAGCGGATCACAGCTTTGTTATCTCTGTGGTTGCCCCGTGAGATTTCCATGGCTGCAATCTGAGCCAGCCCAACTTTGAGATGTCCACCAAAGGTGTCTTCATGCAGAGGCTGGGAACATGTCTTCATGTGGCTCTACAAAACCAAATGGTATTTTGAAACTTTGGCAGATACCTGGAGACATTCCAGGCTACTCTTGAAAAAAATCAGGTTGTCATTTCCACCCCTCCTATCACCATTCCGAGCACACAACCCGCTTAAACTTCTTCAGTGGCTTCCCATTGTTCTTAGGATAAAGGGGGGGATATTTCCCTAGCATAACTGACAAAGCCAGGAATGATCTAGCCACTGCAGACCTCTGCATCTTACGCCTTTGTCCTGTGGCTCCAGCCTTGCTGGCTCTGTGTTCCCTTCCACTGCTGTTCCCTCTGCCTCAAATATTGTTCCTTCCTCTCTTCGTCTAATTGTTCAGATTTTAGCTCAAGTGTCACTTCCTCCAGAAAGCCTTACCTGACTTCCCTGGCTAGGTCCATGCTGCTGTCTACCCCTTCTTTGCAGCAATTTTGAGACACATTTTTACTCCAGTTTGTGTGAAATGTTCACTAAATTTGGCCTCCACTACCACACTGTAAATTAAATAAGGGCAGCTGCTGTGTCTGTTTATGTTCATCACAGCAACCCTAATGCCCAGAACAGAGCCAGGCACATTATAAGTCCTCAGTAGATATCTGTTGAATTAATTTGTAAAGATTTCTTTGTTCAGGGTGGCAAGAGCATCGAACTAGGAATTCAGACCTAGGTTTTACACCATGTTCTGCCCTACTCAGTCACATGGCCTTGGATAAGCTACCTGTCATTTGACCTTTCTGATCTGTTTCCTAATACGTAAAATCAGAGGGTTAGATTATGTCTGTAGTTCCCAATCTTTTGATCATCATGGATCTTCTTCTTATTTTTTTTTAAAGTATCTGCAAAACAAGCTAAAAATGTTTAGGTAATAACTGTTTCCTCTCCTCATACATCAAAGTCATTTAAGTGTGGGCAACCAGATTTGGCAACCAGTAACCAGCATACGAGCAAATAAAAGGGAGCTTAATTAGAAATGACTGGGTTTCGACATTGCAAGATATTATCAGTATAAATTTTGATTCTACTTTCCACCGAAAAACACTTTCATCATCTGAGCAGAGTCTGGAAACATTTTGGTGATGAGGGGACCGTATTCTTAACTGATGGACTTCGAGATCACCAGGTTTCTGTTTATCAAGAAGGAATCCTTTAGTGCCAGAGAGCAATGTGGCTGTTTCATGGACCACGTTTGGATTCTCTTCTACCCTCTGTCCAGGGCCTTCCTCACATCTCTCAAACGATTAATTTTTTAGCTCTCTAGTCAAATCATGGCAGGGACCTGCATCAGCAATTCATTCCACCCTGCAAAATAATCAGTAAACTCAACAACTTCACTGGGATTTTGTCCATACACAAATTAAATTTTTTTCTATCGTCTTTTATTTAATTATTTTCTTGAAGAAGATAGCTTCAATGCAGGAAAAAATAATAAATGGGTTATGTTTGCATAATGTGCTACAGTTTATGAAAGTGTCTTCACACACATTATTTTATATCAAACTTTGTAAAAGTCAGGCAAGGTGAGTAGTATTAGACTTGTTCTTCAAATGAGGAAACTGAGGCTCAACGTAATTAAACCTTGCTATGTGGTATGGAGAAAAGAGAATGAACTGGGAGTCACAACACAAGGTTCAACCTTGATTTCCCACTTAGGAGTACTGTGACCTTAAGCAAAGTACTACACTATGCCAAGCCCTTAGTTTCTACATTTGTAAAATGCAGATAATAATTGGGGCATTGTGAGAATTTAATAAATGGCAAAAGTGAAGCTATGCACACAGCTGATACCATGTGAGTATCCTTTCCTTTCTTCTTTCCCTCTTTGCAGAGGTGGCTCCTGGTTCTTCAGACCCCCAAGACATGGGCTCATTCAACAGGACCACAGCTGTCTCCCCAGGTAGCAATAAATTCCCGTATGGTCTGCTTAATTCTCTAAAAACGCCTGTGTTTTGTGGATAGATGGAGGAGCAGATGGAAACCATCCTACCTTCAGTTTGGTCAGCGTGTGCATGTCTGCCATGAAATCCAGCACTTCATTGATGTATTGCCGTACACACTCCATTGCTGCGGTCCCGCACTGAAACAAAAGGACACAGCGGGGTCACAGCTTCATTTTTGCCCTGACTGCAATGATTGCCTCACTCTGGTTTCATGCTGCTTACTAATGAGTTGTTTCGTTTTCTGAATTTCTGACTCACTCCATTACTCTCAGCATAGTCTGTGGTTGTCTGCCCACAGTGTGGACAAAAATTGATGGAAGGTTAGTGGTGGAGGGCAACGAAACAGGGTTAAATGCTTTTATCCACTGGGTAATTGAAGTGATTTTTGTTTGCTTGTTTTCAAGCTGGTTTGTATACAGATGCAGCCTCTGTAATGCCATTAGTATGAGTCTTTACGACATAAATCACCCCAAAGCAACAGTAACACATTTATCACTCTAGGGAAGTCTTAGATACACATAAAATAAGTGCCACCAAATTCTACCACCTGAATCTTGAATCTTTTTCTATCAAAAGGTACACAAACAAACATCGTGTTTGCCGAAAGAGTAAAAAGTTCTCATTCAAGTCAAGTCACTTGCAAATTAACTTCTTATACATAGCAGGTACACTACGAAATAGATCAATGTGTTATTGTCAAGTTCTTGCTAGGGATAAATAAAAGAAAGACATGAAATGGTCATCATCCCCACGTACTCAAAGTGTGTTTGGGAAGTTTTAAAGGAAAAGAAAGCAACCTTGTGTTTTAGGTTATTAAATGGCATGAACCTGCTCTCTCGGGGCAAGGCAGCAAATTTAGGATTATAAGCAAAGCAGAGGAAAATGAACAAACAGGCTGCTACATCAAAGCTGTATGAGGGAACCCACACATCAGGCAGGACATAATGTGGATCAAAAGCAGGCAGTCTTTGAAGCCATGTGACTACTATGTGAAAGGCCTTTCTTGGCTTTCTTTAGGAAAATCTGGAACATTATATACTTAACTAGCTCACCCAGTGGCTCTCATTTTCCCATATTCATGTAAATCTGCACAGCACTGAACTATATCACCTTCTCTCTCTTCTAGAATGTTACGCTTGTCAGTTCTTCTGACAGGATAACAAACAGTAAAATAAGGTCATTGGCAGTCTGTCAGAGTGTTTTCCAAGCATTTCATACGTTCTAAGGTTTTTTTCCTTTTAATTTAAATTAAGTGAAGGAATTATAAAAGGTTATTGTGTTTCTGCTTTTGAAATATTAATCCTTTGGTGCAAGAAAGGATTTCCCCCCGATTTATTCCATTTTCTCTGACCTTTCACACATCATGCAAATAGGAGCAGAGACTCTGTTCCTGAATTTCGTGAAAGGGATTTGTTGCTTTCATAGGCAATATTTTATACCCTTTCAACTAGGCAAATGTCACCGAAAATAATTACTAGGAGCATTATTCAATATTTGTCTTTTAAGTTGGAATCTCAAAAAATGAGAGCAAAGAACTTACTATTACCTAGTTACTTTTGTCCTAGAGACAGAAACTACGTCGAATAAAAGCCTTAAAATCCACTGTCTGGCCAGGAGAAGCTTAGTGAGCCACCTATACTTAGGAAACAAAGTAGAGAATTTCCAATCCTTCCCCCCACCCCCTGCTTTTTTTTTTTTTTCATTTTGCAAAGCATAAGTGTAACCTTAGGTATGTTATTAAAAAAAAAAAAAAAAGAGTCAAGCCCTATTTGTTTCAGAAGGCATATATTTGTTTTAATAGGAAAACTGATGATAAAGGAGTTGAAAATATACTCTAACCTCAAACACATGAATTGAAGCAAATCACATCCAACTCTTCCCCCAAATTTATATCTGATTGTAAAGCTACATTTCTCAGATTACAAAAGTAACACATGTTCAATGTAGAAAATTTGGAAAATATAAATTACTAAAAAGAAAAATTAAAATCATCATAATCCTAATTCTTGTCCTCCACCTCTAGGAAAACCACTGTTAATATTTTCTTTCAGGTTTTTTTTTTTGGATGCAAATAACATACACATATACATATAATTTTTTATAAATTTAGATAACTTTTTTCTACCATGCTTTTTAATTAAATCTATCATTGGCATTTTCCAATTTATTAAATATTCTTTGAAGCCTTGATTTGGCAGCTACATAATAGTCTACCTTATGTATGCACCTTATTTTATTTAAATAATACCCCAATGTTGGACATTTAATTTGTTTCCATATTTATGTTATTTTAAATGATGCTTTAATAAATATACTTGTATATAAATATGAGCATATTTATTTTCTCAAACATATTCCTAAAAGGAGATTGTCAAACTGCAGTCCAGCAAGGTCGGTTTCACTACCACTAGTAGCTTTTTTTGCGGGGTGGGGGGGAGGGGTACACAGTCTCACTCTGTCACCTGGCTAGAGTGCAGTGGCATTATCATAACTCACTGCAATCTCAAACTCCTGGCTCAAGCAATCCTCCTGCTCAGCCTCCCAAGTAGCTGGGACTACAGGCATGTGCTACCACACTCTGCTAATTTTTAAATTTTTTTGTCTTGCTATTGCCCAGGCTGGTCTCAAACTCCTGGGCTTAAGCAATCATCCTGCCTCAGCCTTCCAAAGTGCTGGAGTTATAGGTATGAGCCACTGTGATCGGCCCACTAGTAGCGTATAAGAATGCTTGCTTCGCTTTACCAGCAATAAGTTCAATTGTCAAGAAAAATCTGCTGGGGGAGGGAGAGATAGGGAGGTACTGGTCAAAGGGTACAAAAGTTTCAGTTATGCAAGATGAGTAAGTCCTAGAGATCTACTGTGCAGCATAGTGTCTGTAGTTAGCAATACTGTATTATATACTTGAAAATTTGCTAAAAGCGTAGATTTTTATGTAAAGTGTTCTTATCACTAATAATTATAACTAATAAATAAATAGGTTGGGAGGAAGCCTTTGGAGATGATAGATATGCTCATGGCACAGATTATGGTGCTGGTTTCACGTGTGTATACTCATCTCCAAATTCATCAAGTCACATACATTAAAGATATGCAGCTTTCTGTATGTCATTCATACCTCAATAAAGTGATTTTTTTTAAAAAAAGAAAAAAAATCTGCTAATTTGCCAGCCAACTTTAATTTTTATATTTCTTATTAATTTACAATTCATTGATTGCTTGTGAAAGTTAAAAGGATTATTTTGAATGGCTTACTGGTCATTGGAAAGGGCTCTATATGTGATCCCTGTAAGTGTTGCTTTTTATTGTTGTTGGAATGTTCATATTTTACTTACTGATTTCAATATAACCCTTTTATATATTAGGGATGTTATTTTTTAGCTATCACATAAGTAGCAAATACTGAGTTTTAAAGAATTAAACAGTAAGGAAACAGTGTGTGTGCTGCAGAGACTGGCTAGCTACTCCCCCAGGCTCATTTGTCTTTTTCCCTAGCACACAGCCAGAACACATTTCCCATCATCCCTTGCAGTCAGGTGTGGTCATGTGACTGAGTCCTAACCAGTGGAATGTCAGTAGAAGAAATATGGACTTCTAGACCTGGCCCATGAAAACCCCATGTGTCACACTCTCTTCTCTTTCTCCAGCCACCAGCTGATTGCAGAGGGGTGCACATGATGGAAGAAACCTGATCCCTGAGCATCCATGTGGAAGTTCTCCTTCCCTTACTAATCAGGGTACCCGTTTTTAAACTTCACATGAGCAAATAATAAACTTTTGTGTTAAATCACTGAGAATTGGGATTTTATCTCATAGCACCTTGCATTACACTATCAAGAACCCTTAAAAAAAAAACCCATAGTCTAGTAATTCTCCTCCCAGAAATCTATTATAAATAAATAGTCTAAAATATGGACAAAGGTTTAAGCACAAAGATGTTCATTGTATATTAATTACAATGGCAGAATATTAAAAATTAAAATATCCAACAAACGGTAACATTTGTTAATATTATTTTTAACAGATAACGTTTACTCAGCACTTACTATGTGTCTGCATGTCTGGCACCACACTAACATGCTTTACATGCATTATCTCCCTCGACCCTCAACCTATACACTAAGCCCTGTTATACCCCATTCAATGGATGATACAAATCAAAGAATCATAGGTTAAAAAACTTTCATAAAACCACACAGCTGGTACACGGCAGGTCTCAAACCCTGGTGCGAGTCTAAGGCCTGTGCTCTTACCACTCTACACTCTTTATATTGCAGGAAATATAAAAATGTAGACAATTCATTTGGTCAGGACTTACTCCAGGCACAGAGGCTATCATCTGCTTGCTCAGGATTGTGGACTCAGCTAGTTTGGTTCCAGCATCTGCACAAATAAACTAATAAAAAATTGAAAGCACAATTATTTTTAAGAGTACTTGGACAGTAATAAGTAATTTATAATTTTATTAACTTGGCTTAAATTCATTAGTGTTTACATTCATGACGATCTGCCCTGGATATATCAGCCTTGCTAATCATGATAGTTCATTCCTATCTGAAACTCACAATCACAGAACCGATATTAATGTGCAGATTCTTACTTTACCCAGACAGTTAAGTGGCACTGAACTGATCCATTCAATCAAGGAACAAATAAAAGATGTCAGCATTGTCAGATTTATTCTGAAGTCATTCTATTTATTCTTTAGCACTTTTTGACAGTTAATCTAAGCATATATTCATAGATTTTCATGATTCCTATCATTATATCATAAATTTAGAAAGAAAACAGAAAAACAGTCAACCACAGAGTGGGTATTCTACCTGTTTATTCCCCTCCAAGGACCCTCAGCATGTCCCCTCCCTCCCTCCCACTTCATCCACACCTACACTGTGTGCTGGTGATGACACCCACTCCTGCTTTGCGCCCCCACAGGACTTTTCACATTTCCACTGTGACAGTCATCACAGTAGACGGCAGCGACCTATGAGTCTATTTCTCAACCTGCTACGAGGTCTTTAAGAGCACAGAGCTGAGGCACCTCATTCTCAGCACTAGCTTAGTGCCTGGCATCTCAGATGGGCTCAGCAAGACTTTGTGAAATAAATGGATTTACCAATTATGATTTGAGATCATGATAAAGGATGGGTTTGCCAGATTATAATTTAATTTGCCTCGTTACAGATTTTTGACAGGTGTTTTCCATTTAATGCAATATTCAACTATTTATTAATTGTTTTAGGAAAAAAGTTAAACATGACGTAGGGCTTGCTATGAGCAATTAGCTCCTGTTTGATTTCTCTTTCCTGGCCTCTGGTCAGTGGCCCTAACAACCCTGGCATCCGAAACGGCTGCTGTACAGAGTTCAGAGACTCCAAAGAAGTTTCACCACCGATAGTTCCACCTTCCCACTCATTCCACACATCCCGGAAGGCACAGGGAAGCCAGGTGGATCGAGATCACAAGTTCAGCTGGGCAGGCTTGGTCCCTGTCATACTGGGGAGAAGTAACAGGAATTGGGGTTGTAGAGAAAATCTCAGGGAGGCCTGCTGAGGAGCTATGGAAGAAAGGAGCAGAAACCAGCACATCGTCAGGCCAACCAGGAGTCTGAACCTAAGTTTTATTAATGGGCAGCAGGTTCTGGCTAACGGAGTGGAGCTCTAAGCCAAGGGCCTTCTGAGGCCAAGTTGCCCGTAGAATTCTAGTTCAGGGCCAAGAGCTGGTCTTCAGGTGCAGGAGGTGTGGTCCTTCGTGAAAGGCATTGCACTGTAGGTAACCGAGCTGCGGGTGACATTCCATCTCCACATTAACCTTCTGTCACCCCATTTGCCTCAAATACAGTTACAGAAAGCTGAAGAATCTATTTGGCCATTAACTCAGAATCTGGCAAAGAAAGTAGCTGTTGGGAACATCCTGAGAACACCTAAAATTTTCCACTATTTCATTTAGGTAAGCTCACATCTGCTCACCTAACTTGGACTTATTTCTAACATAAGGAAAAGTAAATACATTGGGTTTTTTGTTTTTTTTTTAAAGAAAAATGTAATGCTTTTAACTTTGGCCAAAACTCGTACATCAAAAAAGTAAAATCTGAAATATTTGACAGAAGTACATAGTGAAAAGAAGGAACACTTCCAGCCCAACCTCCTGGTAGAGATTTGTATGTTTTCCCTTAAAATTTCTTTTCAGGCCGGGTGTGGTGGCTCATGCCTGTAATCCTAGGACTCTGGGAAGCAGAGACAGGAGGATCATTTGACGTCAGGTGTTTGAGGCCAGCCTGAGCAAGAGCGAGACCCCATCACTACTAAAAATAGGAAAAAATTAGTTGGGCGTGGTGGCAAGCACCTGTAGTCCCAGCTATTCGGGAGGCTGAGGCAGGAGGATCACTTGAGCCCAGGAGTTTGAGTTTGCTGTGAGCTATGATGACGCCACCACACTCTACCCAGGATAGAGTCTCAAAAACAAAATTTTTTTCAAAAGCTAATTGTGCAGTTTAAGATAAAAAACTTATAACTAAGTTCCAAAATCTGTTACGACACCAGCGTTAATTTTAATTATTAATAATTTCTTTACAACGGAAATGAGACTGCACAGCTAAGAGAGGCCACAGGACAATAGAGCCACATCTACTGGTGAGCCGAGAGGAGCGCAGAGAGCTGCTTCTTTAAGGATGGGTTACAGTCCTGGACACCTTCAAGTGTGCTGGCATGGCCCGCAGGGGCCCTCGAGGGCAAGATAAGATTTGTGAAGAAGCAAAACTTCAGATGTCTGTATCTCCCTGCGGCAGTTGCCTTTCCAACCTACCACACTCAGCAAAGTGGAACGAGTAGCGAAACATAAGCGCATTGTCAGCACGTTCGGAAGCCTCACCCCATCAAGATCTGAGGTCAAATTCAAATGTCTGATTTGTGATAACTCTTACAATTCAGAATTAATCAGAAATCACCCTAGAAGTTAATAAGCCTTTCTGGCTTTGTTTCTTATGGCTGCCAACCATGAACTGAAAAAAAAAAAAAATATCCATCACAATTTTATAAAGCTGCTCAAAGTGTAAAGGTATAACTGAATTTGGAGAGGGAAGTGATGACTGCTATAGAAGGAAGAGCTCCATACTTTCAGAGAGAGGCATGCCTTGAAATATGCACTCCCCCATGAATACAAAAGAATACAAAAGAAACGAGATATCCATTAAGCGTCATTACTAAATTCATTATCAAAATGTTACCCAAAATAGTGTCTCCACCTCTCATCTCAGAGTGATCAGATTATTACTAACTCAACTAATATCAATAACCCCACTCAACAGTGTCTCCATGAATTAAAAACAACAGCCATACTTCTACCATTTCTTTGCCCTCCAGCCCACAACTAACCTATCTTTAAAAGAAAACCTTTCACCACACGATTTCTCACACTTTGAATAGGTGGGTATACCCCACAGAGTGGGAGCGGTACATGCAAATTAGCAGAATATCTACTCCTGACACGTAATAGGAGCTGAGGAAATTCTTTTTGATTTGAACTTAAATAGTCTTTATGGTGGCTTTTAATGAGTTATCACTGCCTTATGAAAACTCTCCTTTAACCCACCTCCAGCACAATTATAATAACCTGTTACACATAAAATTATCTACAGCAAGCCAGCAGAAGAGAAAATGTTGGAAGCAAAAGCAAAAATGTCCATAGATCCAAATTAATATAACATGATAGTTATCTGTCTAAAGTGCAGAAGGCCATCTATGTCCTGGTGGTCAAGAATTTAGATTCTGAAGAACATAATTATTTTTTCCATTTGGCAAATTCTTTCCTGACTCCATGCCTCTTTTTCCTTGGGGGAAAAAAAAATACAATTGGACATTTAAGGCCACCTGACTTCATACAACAGTAAAAACAAATAATAGCCGTCATGGCTGGACAACCACAGCATGGCAGGCTGGGAGATTCCCCGTGACGCCAGGCCTCCAGGGAGAATTTCTAGGAATTAAAGAACGGATTGGTTCCTGTGACTGCCTTGGCATGTTTAGAACTGGGGTGACCCCACATTCCTTGAGCAACTGTTCCATTGTCCTTTCAGGGGCCTCTAGAGTATTTGGTAAACAGCAAAGGTATGGTCTGTCGATGAGAAGATGAGAAGAATATAAATGGTTCCATCTCGGTGAGCTCATCTATCCACTGAGTGAGTTATTAAATAAGTAGTAGATGAAATACCGGTGGTTCCTTATGGGGTGAAAGAATGAATGGGAAACCCAACATTGCAGCAACTGACTCTCTTTCTTTTCACTAATGGGGCCAGAGTCATTTACAATGGATCGCCTAGGGGTGGATTTTCTCCCAATTACTACGGTCTTTTATGTTTCCAAGTTGCATTTTCAGTTAAACAGACCCACCCCACTGCTTTCAGATGACGGTCACTGACATCCATGAAGAAAGTCACTGTCTGCCCCAGACACATCGTCTGTCCACACTGTGAGCCTGGCTGCACAGGTGCCAGGAGCTGACACTGCCAGTCAGCAAAGGGGAAAGCTTCCCTCTGACGCCAGCCTAGATCCTCTGGCCTAAGAGAAGCTGCCAGAGCACAGACGATCATGTCTGCTGTTCTCCAGAGAACACCTGGAGGGCCCAGGCAGCCAAAGGCAAGAGAGAAGGACCAGAGAAACCCTACAGAAAGATGCACCGTTCATGAAGAGAAACAAAAATGCTTCTCCCTCGTCCTACATGTGGTCCATGGAGGACTTCTCTCCACGACTTAGGCAGGACGCAGGGCAGAAAAGGAAACTGCTCTGTTTTTTAAGGTAAGCCTCACTTTTATTTCTCTCATTAGTAATGAAAATGGTTTACCCTAAGGGTTTGTAGAATAAGGATGTTACTTCACAATGACATGACATTTAACATCTTATGTTGGGGAAGGTTGAAACATCCATAAAGTTGTTTCTCCCGGGCACGAGCCCAGAATGGCTCCAAAACACTTCTCCAACCTGAGCAATTTTACAACTTGACTTTTTTCAACTTAATGATTCAATGACAAATATGTTTTGGTTTTAAAAAGATGAAAATGTTATACATTTGGAGTGGCAGATGAAAATCCATAAAACACATTTAGAAGTATCTTTTTGCCTTCTTTCTTCCTAAAACTAATTTGTTTTGTTATTTATTCACCTAACTGTGAGGCAGTAATCACTGTTTTCATGGTTTCCTTAAGCACTGGGTAATTTAAACTGTCAGTGTTCCTTTGCGGATTGGTGACAAGTGCTTATTATGGTTGACTAATGTACTTCATAGAAAAGCAGCCCCCGGCCGTCAGAGCAGGGGGTGCCAGACCCCAAGAAGATCAGCCGCACAGGCCTGCTCTGCTCAAGACCAAGGGCAATTAGGAGAACACCGTCCAATGCCCACAGGAAAGCACCTTCGGGGCCCTGAAATCTAGATTGCTTTGCGGCGGCGCATCCCCAGCTGAAGCACTATCAGAAGCAAGTGACCTCCAGACACTCTCAACCTGCTGACCTTAAATCCCTGCTGGTCTCTTTCACTAAACTCTGTTCACCTGCTCTCTCCTCCAAACCAGCGCAGAGCCCGTTCATCTCCAAGGTCTGTGTGTCGGCGCTGCTTGTACTGAAGGCAGTGTGGCCGCTGATGTGTGGCGACGCACTGGGAGGAATTCAGTTTGCCTCTCCTTGGGAGCACAGATGCTTTCTGGTTGTGACTTTGCTTCTGTCTCCCTTGGGCTGTCTAGCACCCTGGTGCAATGGGGCCATTTCATTCTGACAGCGTCGCGCCCAAC